>NC_090265.1:1090860457-1091172402 GCF_040414725.1 Anabrus simplex | reverse complement strand
TTGAACTATAATGAGCCTCATTAAGATTCAGTTTTCTGGCATATAATATTTATATATTGGCATTGTCGAGCATAAAGTATCATAAGCTTACTTAGGTCTAATAGCATTAACAATAATAATGGAACTGGGTGTGCCAACAATTCTAGAAAATTCACTTTGCCACATTACCAGTTCTACTCAAATTAACCCTTTTAGCATAGACCATGTGTATATTGGGTGCCGAGCCTGAGGTTTTTTGGAACCTCAACATTTGAACAGTCAGCTGTTATAAGTAACCTAGGTGTCATTAAAGAAGTGTATGGTAAAATGAAATGTGAGGTAGTTTCCCGTAGCTTTCCTTACCAGGCCAGAAAATGTTGCTACGTATGAGTCTGTCAAATCCACCAAAATGCGTACACCAACCATTCCTATGAACAACGCTTTCACAGAGACTGGCTGCAGAAGGAATGGCATTACTAGCATCACTTGTACACCGATAGGTCTTATGGTGAAGATGGGACAGGAAATGGCTAGGAGTGGGAAGGGAGCGACCATGGCCTTAATTAATGTACAGTTCCAGCATTTGACTGGTGTGAAAATAGGAAACTATGGAAAACCATCTTCAGGGCTGCCGGCAGCGAGATTTGAACCCACTATCTCATGAATGCAAGCCGACAGCTGTGCGACCTTAACTGCATGGCCAACTCGCTCTCGCTAGATAGAGCATATAAAATATATAATATACAAAATTCCTAAATATTTTGGATTTCATACTACATGCAGTAAAAGTCTGTTCCAATCAAAACATTTATGTAAGAAGTTTATTGAAAAGACTTTGAAACATATTATTGTGAACATCATTTAATAATGTCAAATATTGAAATATTGTTACATCTAAATATATAAATAAATATATAAATATAAATATGTTATATGCAACGTGACCTCGAAAATGTTGTGAGATGGACAGCAGGCAATGGTATGTATATAAACGGGGTTAAGTCAGGTTGTGAGTTTTACAAATAGGAAAAGTCCTCTCAGTTTTAATTACTGCGTTGATGGGGTGAAAGTTCCTTTTGGGGATCATTGTAGGTATCTGGGTGTTAATATATGGAAAGATCTTCATTGGGGTAATCACATAAATGGGATTGTAAATAAAGGGTACAGATCTCTGCACATGGTTATGAGGGTGTTTAGGGGTTGTAGTAAGGATGTAAAGGAGAGGGCATATAAGTCTCTGGTAAGACCCCAACTAGAGTATGGTTCCAGTGTATGGGACCCTCACCAGAATTACCTGATTCAAGAACTGGAAAAAATCCAAAGAAATGCAGCTCGATTTGTTCTGGGTGATTTCCGACAAAAGAGTAGCGTTACAAAAATGTTGCAAAGTTTGGGTTAGGAAGAATTGAAAGAAGAGCTGCTCAACTAAGTAGTATGTTCCGAGCTGTCAGCGGAGAGATGGCGTGGAATGACATTAGTAGACGAATAAATTTGAGTGGCATTTATAAAAGTAGGAAAGATCACAATATGAAGATCAAGTTGGAATTCAAGAGGACAAACTGGGGCAAATATTCATTTATAGGAAGGGGAGTTAGGGATTGGAATAACTTACCAAGGGAGACGTTCAATAAATTTCCAATTTCTTTGAAATCATTTAGGAAAAGGCAACAGATAGGGAATCTGCCACCTGGGCGACTGCCCTAAATGCAGATCAGTTTTCATGCATTCATTCATTCATTCATTCATTCATATGGATGCTAAAATAAATGACAAGCCCATTGTCGCATGGGGGTGGATCACGGATAATTTCATGAATGAAGAGGCCTAAGGAGCTCGAATACTTTAATATTCACACCTGGGGAAATTACATTGTGGTTCCCTTCTGGGAACTTATTTCTTGAATTAAATAACTGTTCAAATATTCAGATCAAACCCGTTTCTGTGCGATCGTCCTGCGATATGACGTGGTTTTGAAAGCAAAATTTGTCCATAATCACAAAATGACTAGTGAAATGTACAAAAAATTCATGAATTATGGAAGAATTCATTAAAAAATGGTAAAAAATGATCAAAATTTGTTATATATCATGTCTAAAAGTTTGCAAATTGTGCAATAGACATGGAAAAAAAAATACTTGTATTGCATCTAGCTTACAATTTATAAAAATTGGTAAAAATCCCATTTGCAAAAATATGCAGGTCCCCAGTCACTGAAACATTCACCACGCTCGAAATATTTATTTATGAAGTTAGCAAAATCACATTCTAAAGTCCAATATTGCCTTTCTACTCTTACAAGGAAGAGTTGCAGAGTTATTGACGTGAGTCTACGAAATTCACAGCATTAGAACAGTGAAGGGCCCAATGTGCCATATATATATTTTTTAAAGCTATTTGTTCGGGACGTCGATCTATAGAAATCTTTTGCCCCTACTTGCACTATGTGATATGAACCTGCGTGTAATTGAAATGGAGGAAGGGTAGAGTGTTAAATGTGAGGAAAGGAACGTTAAGGACGACACAAGCACCCAGTCCCCAGGCTAGGGATATTAATCATTAAAATTAAAAACCCCTGTCCCAGTCGGGAATCGAACCCGGGGCCGCTGGGTGACAGGTGTGCCATATATTACAATAATAACAGCTTATGTTGTAATGATCCACTTTTTCAATACTATATTGCATGATGTTTAAATTACATTTTTAGTCAAGGAACTATTTTTGGCCTTGGCTGGTCATCAGCCATAATACAGAACTGTACAAACACATCTAATAACTAAAACAAATGTACAAACATACACAAATGACATTAAAAGGTATCAAAATCAATTGGAGATCCTAAAATGAACTATGGGCACAACACATAAAATATAAGATGAAATTAAAATAATGCTCTTAGTGAGATCTAAAATCCTTAGATCCTTAGTGCTGGTAAGATGTTGCAGGAGCTGATGGTTGGTGGAAGTCTTGAAATAAGTTCATGTTAAAGCTTCGGGAGGACACCTTGGGATCAAGAAACCCCTGGAGAAAGTTCAAGAGCAGATCTACTGGGTGTATCGCTGAGTGGATATGGAAGACATCTGCAGGAAATGCAATGATTGTGTAGCCAGTAAGGGACCAAGCCAAAAATGTAAAGATCGGGTGAAGATGTACAATCTGCCCTTGCGAGAGTGGCAATTGATGTGGCTGAGGGAAGTGCCCTACCAGTGGACTCAGGAAATAGCTCTACTCTTCATCACGGACTACTTCATGCAATGACCGGAGGTGTGTGTTCCTGAACGAGGAGGCAATGGTGGGGGAAACCCTTTTGAATAAATTCAGCTGCAGATATGGAGTACCATTAGAGCTACACACTGACTAAAGGAAGGTACTTCAAGTCAGCAGTCTTCTAAATCCTGTGCCAACTGCTGCATATCCAGAAAACCAGGACCATGCCTCTACATCCCCAGTTGGATGGAATGGTGAAAGGATTCAACAAGATCATCTAGAATCACCTGTGAATAGTCGTAGCGAACATCAGAGGAACTGGGATAGTCATCTTTCCCTATTCCGCATGGAATACCAGTCCGCAATGCACAAGGCTGCAGGATGCACACCAACAAAGATGATGTTTGGAAGAGAACTGCGCCTCCTGGTGGATTTAGCATTTGGCTGACCTTAGGACCATCCTCTCCTGACTGACCAGTACTGCCTGGATGTGGGCAGGAAACTGAAGGAAATTAACAAGACCAAATGAAAGCATGATATGACCAGCGAGTGGATGCTACAGGATATTGTGAGAACAACCTAGTTTGGCTGTATAATCGTGCAAGAAAGAGAGGCTTGTCTGCCAGGCTCCAGAAGGTGTGGAAAATCTCTTACTGCAAAAAATCAAGAAGATAACTTACAGGATGATCAGCTGCTGAGGGTGGGGGGCAGTGTTACATGGTAATGTGACTGTTGGCCATCTTGAAGGAACTCAATGGGTTGGTCACATCTCACGAGTCAGTCAAACTTTATAGTTCTCTTGAATAATCACACATCTATTTCTTGGTGCAGCATTTAGTATTACCAAATTTAAATTGATATTTTCAGCTTGAGGATTGGTTTATTTCAGAAATGGCTGTACCCACCAGCTCCATCATGTTATGTTTGTGATGTTGATTTATCTTGGTAATCACTTACACAGACACTTCCAAATTATTTTAACGATGAGCAGCTAATGATTTATCATGCTCTTGAGGTGTAACAAAGATCCAGTACTTATACGTTGGCTCCTTGTTCACAGTTTACCTTTTGAAAAAAATATTTGGTATGGATAGGCAACATCAGTTGTTTCATCTCCAATCCAGAGGCAACCAATATGATCTTCTGTGCTAGACAACTCCAGGAAAAATGCAGAGAACAGCAGCAGCCTCTGTATTTAGTTTTCTATGATCTGGAAAAAGCCTTTGATTGAGTACCAAGATCTGCTATGTGGAAAGTAGGGATGGGCTGCGAACGGAGTCGCGAAGTGTCGAGACTGCTACCTCTGGAACCGACACTCTCGACTCCAGTGTCGACTCCACTGATGTACTAACGCCATCTAACAACTATTGTCGGAACTGCTTGGAATTATAGTTCCACGTTCTTCCCTTGGTAATTTGTGATAACGATGAATACAAGATGATTATTAGCCAGTAAACATTAAATATTGTTTCAGGATTTTACCATCGTTAGTGTTAATGTTGTAGGTCTATTTTGGTGACGATGATGATAATGATGACGATAATAGTAGTGGTAATAATAATCTGACATTATACTTTTACATAATCGCCAATATTGAATTCAATGAGTTCAGCTCCGCGGTGTAAGGGGGGGGGGGGGGTAGATGCAGAGTGGATTGTTGTCCCATAAGCTCTATACTCTGACCGGCCAACCGAGCAGAGGAGAGGCGGTCACGGCTCTACCGTGGCTCTACGCCTCAGCATTCGGGAGACGGGCCTGGGGCACAGTGCTGCACTTCTCGCCTGGCCTCGCCCGTCGGCTGTCCTGCGAATGGTTTTCCGTAGTTTTCCATTCTCCTGCACTAAGGTAAATGCCGAGACAGTTCGTAGTATAGGCCACGGCCGCCTACCCCGCACCTTCTCCGCACATCTCCTTCACCGTAACAACTCTCCCGGCCTGAGAGACGGCGTAACCGTCTAAGAGGCCCGCCTCCCCCTTCAGGGGAGGAATGAAAACGTTTCGTAGTAGTAGTAGTAGTGTAGGGGGCAACGCGCCCGCCTGTCACCCGACGGTCCCGGGTTCGATTTTCGGCCGGGTCTAGAAAGCCAAGAATAACGGTCGAGAGGATTCGTCGTGCTGAACATACGTCACCTCGTAATCTACTGGCCTTCGAGCTGGGCAGAGGTCACCTGGTAGGCCAAGGCCTACCAGTGCTGTCGCGAAAAGGGGCTTTTGTGTATTATACTACTACTACTACTACTACTAATAATAATAATAATATATTCTGACGGAATAATCTTCAATAATCGCCAACGTGAACTTGAAGTACATAATACAAACAACTTTCATGTACTAACGGAATATTACAACACATGTTTCACCAATTGTTTTTATAATATTCATAACGTATTACGACAGAATCGTAAGTAATCGCCAATATGAAATTCAGTTACATAATAAAAAACACCGGCGGGGTATTACGTATGACAACAATTTCTTATCAGTTATTGCTAATAATAATAATAATAATAATAATAATAATAATAATAATGCAACAAGACTTAACGTGGTCCTAGAATTATAATGAAAACCTACAACCTGTTTTCGAGTCATTGAATGAAGCCCCATCCTGCGGCGAGGATAGGAATTGTACCGGCTGCCGAGGCCTGTCGCACTCCTCTGGGGCAATGATGAATGACTGACAGATGAAATGAAATGATGTTGGAGAGTGTTGCTAGAATGAAAGATGACAGGGAAAATCGGAGTACCCGGAGAAAAACAAACCTCACCTGCAGTGACCGGGATTTGAACCACGGAATCCAGTGGTGCGAAGCCAACGCGCTGCCGCCTGAGCCACGGAGGCTTTTTAATAGTTTTATCTACGTTCGAATTATGTTAGAGGATTTACCCATATTAGATTTGTTTTCATCGTTCATGTGCAATTCATAATGATTTACCATCGGTATCTGTTTATCAATTTCCTGATCACGACAAATAAAGACGTGAAATTAAATGTCCGTGGTCTGCTATGACGATACTTTCTGACTTGACACGTTTAATTTTATTTCAACTACACCATTACGCTCGTCGTCTTCGTTAACGATATCGTACTTCACTCTACAATACTCTTAAAAAACCCAATGGGCAAATGAGCAGCAACATGTATGATATTTCATGTTATTTTCCGCCCCTCGACACGCAAGCGGCCCCGCAATGAGAGTGAAGTTCGCTTGGAGTCGCGAGGCTTCATGCGAAGCGACCGTGCGGCCCGCCAATGCGCATGAGGTTAACTTGGAGTCGAGAAGCTTCATGCGAACCGAGACCGATGTTCGGAGTCGATGGAGTCGACTCTCTCGATTCCAGGCTTCAGTCGCGCCCATCCCTAGTGGAAAGTATTGAGACATTTTGGATGTCCTGAATGTTATGTGGAATTGGTTCAAGCTCTTAATGATGGCATGTCTGGACAGGTTCTTCATGGTAACTCAGTTTCAGGTTCGTTCCCAATCACTCATGGATTGAAACAAGGCTGTGTTCTTGCTCCTACACACTTTGCACTCTACATGGCTGCCATGCTACATGAATCATTTGCAAACAACTTAGGCATGGATATTAAATTTCATTTTGATGGAGGCCTTTTCAATCTGGCAAGGCTTCGCTCACAAAGACTGCTTTAAAACTGCATATGATCGCTTTGGTCTTGCCATTAATGCGGAAAAAACAAAGGTACTTGCACAACCTCCCCCAGGATTAACACTTCCTGAGTTCAGTATTTCCACCTTAGACACAACACTGGAACAGGTTGATCACTTTTCATATCTTGGAAGCATCTTGTGTAAATGGTGTACCTGTGAACAAGACGTTGATAAAAGAATTGGGGCTTCTCATGCAGCATTTGGACGGTTAATGCACAGAGTCTTCATGAATAACAACCTAAAACTGCATACCAAACTCATGGTGTACAAAGCTGTTGTCATTTCCACGCTGCTGTATGGCTGTGAAACTTGGACACACTATCGCCATGATATCAAAATACTCGAGCGCTCCCACCAACAGAAAATGAGATTCATCTTGAATATTAAGTGGGAAGACTATGTGACCAACACAGCAGTTCTCGACAAAGCGCAGCTAAATAGCATTGAGGCAACAATCATCGCTCATCAACTGAGTTGGTTAGGCCATGTTCACCGCATGGGTGATACCAGGCTTCCCCGCCAAATTCTTTATGGTGAACTTTGCTCTGGTAGTAGACCTCATGGAGCCCCTCCTTAAGCATTTTAAGGACCAGCTGAAACGCATTATGAAGACGACTGGTATAGATATACAGACATGGGAAGAATGTGCTGTGAACAGCTCACTGTGGCGGAATACTGCATCCACCGTCAACGTGTTTGAAAGAGAACGCCGCAGACATCAAGAGGCCAAGCGACAAGCAAGAAAATTCCGTCAGTTACAACCCCGCCCCCTCCATCCATTCAGTGTGATTTGTGTAAGTGTATGTTTTATGCCAGGATTGGTCTGTTTAGTCATCGTAAACACATCCATAAACTGAGTTGAACTGTTCACCGTATGCAGGAAGAAGTTAGATGTAGTCAGATCGAGTTACAGCCGACGACGATGATTTGGTATGGATAGGCAACATCAGTGGTTTTATCTGCAATGACAGAAAATCTACTTCACAAATTCTCTCAACTGTTCCTCCTGACTCACCTCGAGCATAATCTGTAGAACTTCTTGTATTTTGTTTACATTATATATATATCAGTGCAGTGGTCATATCTGGATGGACCCTCAAGAAATCATCCAATTCTGCACTGATATTTACTAATCCTGCTGGAGACTGTGGAGTAGTTGAGAATTCAGTTTGTATTGTCTGTGCCAGCTCATATGCACTGCAGAATCTGATTCAGTTTATTCATAATATTTTTGCACAAATGTTTTTCTTAACATCATTTTGAACATGCTTTGATTTTCTGTATTTTGTGTCTTAAAGTTGCTAACTTTCGAAACAGTGATAAGCTAATGGCTTAATGCATTTTTTACTGTTGATTTTGGAGGTGTTATGCTGCGTGGCAGATATACTTCTTACAGGCAGAAGCATAGAAAACAGTACGGGGAATTGTTTTGTTCACACACAACTACAATTTTGCTGGTCATTAACTGATGAATTAAGTATGTTTGCCCTACCAGTTCTTATGTTTAACTGTCTGGTGTATGGTTTGAGCTGGTGGTCGTAATGTTTTAATTTCCAACTTCTCTATTGACAAATGCAAACTCAAGGGTTTTGGCAAGAAAGTAGACAGAGTTCTTGGTGAAAATGCATTAGCCAGGTCTGTGGCAAGTTTTAAGAACACAGTACTGACAGCGAGACCTCAGCTCCCTCCCAGTATCCCCTACCAAGAATCACATTACAAAGCACACCGTCCTGGGAGATTCATGTGCACAGAAAGCAAGAGGAAATATTCTGACCAGCTGAGATGTGGCAAAGCAATTACAAGCTACCTGGACTAAATGAAGAGGAAGTCTTACTACTATGGATACAGGGGGGCTTTAAGCGGGTAGCTCATCAGAAACTTTCTGAACTGCAATTGAGAGAAATAACAATTTGGTTTCAATCCAATTAAATATTGTAATGAAGAGGACGATTGTGCAAACCAGCCAGGCAGGACTACCATTGACAGATATATTAAGCAAAACGGGTACATGTCTGAGACACTCAAAATGGATTTTGATCTGTAACAGAGCTAGGACCATTGCACTGAGCCTTTGGGTTCCCATTGTAGAACGACTTGAACACGTCATGTATGGGAGTGTGATTCATCATACTAGTTAGATCTTTGCCTACTTAAGTAGTTGATTAGATCTCATAATGATAACTTCTTTGCTTCTGGTGTGAGAGAATCAGCCATCTAGGAAATGTCCTAGTCTGTTGCCCAGGAGACGCCCAGACCTTTGTGGAGGCTTCTCTCATTTCCCCATGTTCTTTAGGGAATTCCAGGGAAAGAGAAGCAGGTGGAGAATGCAGAAAAATGGATTACTCCAAGGTAGTGTACTTGTATGAGCCCTTTTTAACATCTATACAAATGATCAACCATTACCCAAAGGAATTCAGAGTTTCATCTATGCTGACAACCTTGCTTTCAATGCTCAAGCCAACAGTTTTGAAGAGATTGAAATGATTTTCAGTAGCGCTTCGGAAGATCTTACTACATACTCCAGGAATAATCAGTTGAAGCCAAATCCTGCAAAAATTTAAACTTGTGTTTTCCATTTAAAGAGTAAACAGGCTGATAGATACTTGAACATCACATGGGGAGGGATCAAGCTGGCACATTGTGAGACCCCAAAATATCTTGGCTAATTTAGACTGCACACTTTCTTATAGCAAACATTGTCTGAACACCAAGAACAAAGTGGCTGCCAGGAATAATGTGGTACAGAAGCTGACTGGAACAACCTGGGGAACACGTCCAGACACAGGGGGAACCTCATCACTAGCATAATGTTATTCGGTAGCAGAGTACGCTTGCCCAGTATGGTACAGATCTTGCCATACCAAAGAAGTAGACGTGGCAATTAATGAAACATGTCAGATCATCACAGGCTGTCTAAGACCTACACCTGAAAGAAAAATTGAAGTGTCTTGCTGGTATCACACCTCCTGATATCCAACGTGAGGTAGCAGCCTGCAAGGAGAAGACCACATCATTAAAATCCTAAGCTATTCCACTGTATGGACTCCAACCAGCACCACCACAGTTAAGTTCACGCAAAAGTGTCTTGAAGACCACACAGAAACTTGAAGGAACACAACAGCAAGCAAGACTCGGTTCATGGCGAGCTAGGGTGGAACATCTTGAATAATGGAAAACACCTCGTGAAGAATTTACCAGCTGGGCATACGGAGTACTGGACGACTTGGAGATCTTTAAATAAGCTGCTCATGAGTATTGCTTGGTGCAAGACCAATCCGCATAAGCGGGGATATTTGGTGGATTCTGTTGTGTGTGACTGTGGTGAAGTGCAGACTATGGCCATCTGCTAGAATATCATCTTTGTCCTGCCACATGTACTGAGAAAGAGCTGCTTGAGGCGACAAGGAACTCGCTCGACATTGCTAATTTCTGGTGCACCACAATATGAACCTTTGGTGCACAGATTTTTTAATTTTTTTTCATCTTTTCTATAGACATTTTTTACATCTTTTTATATATATATATGAAACTCTGCTTCTGACACAGTATAAACAAAACCATTAATAAAATAAATAAATAAATAAATAAATAAATAAATAAATAAATAAAGTAGTACTTAATTTTTTCAGTTGGGGTTCTCTTATGTTACCCCAAAAGTTATTTTGTTACCAATTACTGTGGTTCACTGCTTCTGCTAAAGGTATTTGTCTCTCTCTCGAATCATATCCAAAGGATTTTCTATTTATAATCATGTAGATCCTCAGTTATGATGAAGATTCTTTTCGTGACTATCTACTGAAAATTGGTTCCCGGTGCATTTTGTTTCACTCGTAGGTTAAAAAACAAAAATGGATGGTGATTGAAAAATGGTTTTCAAGATTGCTTTATTGAATGGTGTCTGTGTTGAATATAAAATAAGAATATGACAAGATTAGGGTAGAGCAATGTGTTCATACAAGTCAAATATTGAATTCTCAAACATAATGTTGTGCAGCTGTATTTACACGAAGTTATTTTAATGAAGTAGTTTTACAAGGGAAGTACACAGCAGTGTATTCTATGGAGCAGAGACCTTCTAAGGATGACTGTATAATGTTATCATAATTGACACTTGTTGTGTAATGTCCTGGTTTGGTCATTACATTTTTTACTGTTAGCTTAAGTTTAAAATAAATAAGGCATGTCAAAGCCATATTTACATCTGTGATTTACATGCCTATTGCATTACTTAGATTTGCATTAGTCTCTTACCTGGTTAGGCCCTTCAAGCAGTACTTACTAGAAAATCAAGGGGAAATTTGTTATAATTTTTGAATGTTTTTATGTGTAATAATCATTGGCTGTAGCGATTGAGATGTGGGCCCATTTAGAGGCTTGAGATATGCCATGTAAAATGCTTCTTAGGTTTTTGTTCGTGTGAATACACTGCACCTGAGAAATGTTCGCATTCACTAATCAAATCACGCCTTTGTTTTTGTTTTTGTGCCTGCGCCTTGCAGCCCACGCATTTGGCTACTACGGTAAGTTGGCAGTTCTGTTTGCCAAATGATTACACTTAATGGTTATTTTATATAATGTTTAAAAATTTAATATTCAGTAAAGTAAGCCCTCCTCTTAGAAATGTTGTCATTTGGCATTTATAAAACATAGCTTTGATAACCTTTTATTTTACCTTACTTTTAGTTATTTAAATGGTAGTTTTAATTATATTTAATGATATTATTTTTTTATAATTTCTTTGAATTGCTTTGAGATCAGCTTTTGAACTCAAATTATTGTCTGTTGCTTTCCATCACAACTTAACGCATCTTCCAAAGAATTCTCGAAGATCCCCCCTTGGTTTTTTTTTTTTTTTTTAGCAGATTGCACATTGGGGTGGAATGGTCTGTGTATTTGTGAGGCAGTGTGTGCATGTGTGGTTTTTGCCAGGACACAGCAGCAAGTCTTAACAGATCTTCTCTTAGCTTCTCATGTTCAAAATACTGTAAGTTTTATTCTTTAAAACATTCATATCCAAGAATAGCTGGCATATCCAGCTGAGAGAATAGTGTCCTTATTTTTGGTACCACATGGCAGTGGGAGTGCAAATACATTAGTTACAATAGCAATGCTTTCTTACCTTTGACACATGCATGACTGCTAAAATGCTAGTTGGGTCTATAAAATATGGTTCTTGGTGAGTGATTATGAGGACTGAAATTATTATACTAAGCAGCAAAGTTAAATTTGTGTGACTTCTTCAGCCATGGGATTCTTAGTGCATTTTTACCATGTGATGTGCATGCTGGGTTTGGTGTGAGTTGGGAGAGGTAATCTTAGAGCTTTTGAAGGAAAAAGATGGTTTCTTTTGTAATGCACTCTGCTTTTTTTTACCCGGTGTTTTAGTTGAGGTCCTGTATCCAGGATAAGATCCTGTGTGTGATAGTGCTTTTTGCAAGTTTACAGTGTATCTCCTATGATATATCTATAAAATAAGAGTTTTGTCTGTACATTGCTCGGAATTAAAAAACAATCATATTCCTATATCGGTCGTATCCACAGTAAGAAGGAAATGTAATTTTAAATTTTCAGTCAACTCTGTATGTATGTATGTATGCCACCACGAGAATAGACGAGCAGAATTTATTGAAAATCGGTGTGCAACGTTGGGGAATAAGGCACTTCAATCTAGATTATAAATAATTTTGTTCAGGCTGGGTGAAATGGTAGTTTAGGGGAATGCCTAAAATTGGAATCTTAAATATTTGTGTTATTTTTGGTTCTATATATAAATTCTAAATAACAGAAGTTCAAGAAAATACAATTTCCTGATAATTTATGTATTATACAGTTTTACCATATGAGGACACAAGTTTGCATCTTACCGTACCGGCTATGATTAGAGATCTTCATAATTCAGACTTTTCTTGCTTGCTCCATGTAAACGCGGAGCATTGCTAACATGGAAATATTGTTCAGTGTTTTAACTGGCATTGGTAGTGCTTATGTCATAATTATATTAAGGGGGAAAAGTGTGTTCTCATAAACGTACATCTCCAAGGAAAATTGTAAAATTGACTATGGAAATGAGAAAAAGTCTTGAAGGAACTTGAAGGAAGGAAGATTCCTTTTACATTGGATGTCCTAGTATCACAGTTAAAAGAAAACTACCTAGATATGAGGGTCTACAATATCAGAACTTGATACTTGGCTTTCATTTATCCCAGAAGGAAGGGATCAAATCAAGATCAGCAATAATTCAAAACAATATGAAATTGCAAAGGGCCACAGAGAGCAAGCAAGAGAGTACATCACAAAAATTCACTGACAAGGAGAGGCATGCCCACTTATGAGCCCCAAAATCTGGGGGAATAACATGAGGGGTGAACAAAAAACATAATTGTGCATATGCTAAGAAAATATCCCGTCAGTGAAGGTTACTTCAGCTAGTGAATAAAATTGATGTTCCTTTTCACTGTTAGTATGAACATACATGGTACAGTAGTACATTTTACAAGGAAAGCACTACAGAAAAAAAAGAAAAAGAAAAAGCAAACCAGGAAGTATAAACTTTTTGTGTAATCATCAAAATGTAAGATTCAAACATCTGTCACATTCCTGAATCCAGCCATAGCTTTCTTTGTAGTCAAGTGTCCTTGAATCCTCCTATGCACCATGAACTTCATTGGAGGCATTTGCACTATAGAAGCTCCAATTTTTGGAGCACTTTCTCTTTCCATATTGTTTTATAAAACGGATTTTCTATGCACGAGCATAAAACTTCGTAAAACAGGTCTTCATTTTAATATCGATTCTTTTAAAACAGAATTCCATGATTCACACAGACTACTGTTTACTCTCAATACAACTGATTGTCCTATCTTTCTTACATGGATTGTGCAAGCTCTAATATGTGCTTCTATCACTTTCTATTAATACTCCATTGATAAAAATTGTGTGGTCTATAGAAGAAACATCAGTTTTGATCCTATTAATTGATTTTAGTCACCTTCATTGCATGCTGAATTTGAAATTGTATCTGGTTATATAGTGGCAGATTGTAAACAAATTGTTACGTAGCAGAAATAGAGTCTATTGTTACTTTGTGAGCAATTAAGATATTAGTGATTTTCACAATGAGAGAAGGTGATGTTCTTCAAATAATATTAATTTATGGCAAAGTTATTCACTTCTTTAGAGGAATGTGGCCAAAGGTAAATCTTTGTCAATATTTAGAGGCTCCAGAAAATTCAAAAATTAAAGGTTGCTTTGAGATATTTAAATGTTTTTTAAAATATTCTAGAGATCTTATAGATATGATAACTTGGCAAATCATCTGGCTGTATGAATGGATATATTTGGCAGTCAATGGACTTGTCACTTCACTTCTTTTTTTTAATTCTAATAAATCTGGTGTCAATATTCCTTCAGATCTGCTCAACACAATTCCTTTATTGTATGTACTAGGTGTTAATTGCACTTTTCTTTTGTTCTTTTTTTTCCTTTGTTCTTATTTGTCACCATTTCCATCCTACCATTCTAATAGAAATTGATTGTAGGGGGATTGCTAAGATTTATATTCCTATACATGAAAAAAGAAAATGCTGATGGATGTTGCTAGGTTTATGTACCTTGAAAGTTCAAAACTACTTTAATAGTGTAATTGGTATAGGTTATGCAACTCTGTAAATGAACTTGAAGGGTTGAACCTCCTCTGAAAATTTAGTAGTAGTTGGTGCTCATTACCTCCTGTGCAGGAGGATTTAAAAATAAGTAACCTAGAACATAGATCTTTGATCTTCCAGGTCTTGCTTAAAATTACAGGACTACTGTAGATAAAGATAAATAAAATTGCAGTTGTAACTTTGCATTTCAAACATTTTCCAAGATTTCTATAATGGAGAATGAACACAGAGTTCACTGAGAGTTTAAGGTTCAAAATCCTCTTTGTTCTATATTTCTGTGGTCATAAGAGGATTTTCACACCTGTAGTGATATGTTGTAGTTGAAACCTTCTGTTAATTATGAGCTGGGTTTATATTTGATATGAGTCTTCCCTTCATAAACTAAATGACCTTTTATTTCCATTTGAGTTATTATTAGTACTTAAAAATTCTCCGTATGTAGAAGTAATAGTCCATAAGTAGCACCACCACCTTCTCGAACATCTTGCTTATAGCAAACCCATCAGAAATGAGAGTATCTGTTTTGGGTCATTGTATCTACCCAGACAATCCTGAATGAAATTTTCCAACCAGTCATTGACAAAAATTAAATTAGCATGGCATTGAATATAATAGCAGTCAATACAGTTCCGGGGCCTGACCATGTAATCGTCAGAGTAATAAAGGAGCTTATGACATCATTGCAAGTATCTTTGAGAATTCTCATCACTGGGCAAGTTCCTCCCTGTCTGAAGATAACAAGGACTGTCCTGATTTATAAAGGTGGAGACTTGAATGAAGTCTACATTTGGAGGCCAGTAACAGTAGGTTCTGTTATTCGTAGGATTGTCAAGAAAGTGTTAAATATGCATATTAGGGGATATGTAACATTTAACCCTCACCAGGGGGTTTATGTACTACTCCCGGGATGCATATCGATACTACTATCCTCATATCAATCCTGAATGATTGAACTCAATAGCAAAAATGTTTGTATCATTTCTATCGATATCTAAAAAGTATTTGATGACATTGGACACTATCACCTAACCAGAACACTTTTAAACCATATTGTCCCTTCCCAACTTTACCAATGCCGTCATAACTCTCCAGGAGGGAAATTCAAGACAAATAAAAATCTTTGCAAGGAGAGACAAAATCAGTACTTCTTAGAAGAGGCTTCTGCCAACTAGCAACAGACCACATGCTTACCAAGTTAACAGAGGAAACTGTGAGTACCTATCATGGATACTCCTTAGCTCCATGTTAGGAGAGTGTAATGATGATGAGTTCTGCTGATGACATTATCATGGTGGGGAAAACAAAGAATCCACTTGAGAACACCCCCTGTGGGTGGGGGACACAGACGAAGAATACACCCACGGTATCCCCTGCCTGTCGTAAGAGGCGACTAGAAGGGGCGACCTAGGCGCGGATATGGATTGCGGTTTGGTATTGTGTGTTGGACCCCCTGTGGATGGGAGTTCTGAATACATTCACAGGTAATTCCTGCCTGTCGTAGAAAGTGACTAAAAGGGTCATATGGCCATCGGTCCCCTCTTTACTTTTTATTGTTTTTAGGGTTAGTTGTAGACCAATTCAAAAGTCTTGATGTGCGTGCTGCTTCGAGATGGGTCTCTTACATGTGAGATTACGCCTGAAAACCCGCTTATAACCACCCAGCAATCTTGCAGGTGGGAGCGTCATGTATCCGTGCAGTTGTATCCGCCTGACAACACGTCCCCACACAGCCGAATGCCGGAAGGACATATTATTATTGTTTTTTATTTATTACTCTGTACTCTCTATGGGGTACATGCTATTGTGGGTGATTGGAGGAAGGGAGTCCTAATGCTCATTGCCTCAGTCATTCCGTATTAGGCATCGTCCAACATCAGACCCTGGGCAATACTGGCTACGACCAGGTGGGTATTGCCTTGGCTGTTTGGTTCGGCTACAGAGGTCACTAATTGGAGTGGGTGGCATTCGGGGAGGATGATTTCGGGCATGGCTTCAATATGTCTACAACCTGCCCAAGGTGGTCCATAAAGTTAATAAAGTTTGCAATATGCAGTATTTATAAATGTAGGCTTGTTTCCTAGATTTAGTATTGTCAACTCAGTTCCAATAATAAACTCTAGTAAAGACTCACCTCTTGCATTGCAGTTCGTGCTGCCCCATGCTATGTGGTGTGAATTTGCATCTGCTCCAAGGTCTAGGTGTTCGCCTTTCCTCTTTGCGTTGGAAACTAGGTTCTGAACTTCTTCTGATGGGGGCAGGTATGCAGAGCTTATGGGTATTTCTCTGGGTCCCTCCTAATTTCCAAGTTTAATTTTGGCCACGGTTATGTCCCGTGAAGTGTTCCTGCAACATAAGACATTTTAATTTCCTGTTCACAAGAAGACATGTTCTGGGTATTTCCGATGTTGTATCGTACATCAGCTTACCTGTAGATTCCGCCAGTCCTGCTACTGTGCCCTTGACTACACATGGCTCTCGAATAAGGGCCAAGTCAATAGCCTCGGACTTGAACTTCCTGGCGAAATTGGCCAGAGCTCCTCTTTTATGCTGAAGATAGGCCTGGAGGACCTTCAGCTCCATCTTTATCAACATTGGGCTTCGTTTTTCCCCTGATGACTTGAAACTTGATCTGCCTAAGTCCGAGCTTGGTCTTAAGGCTTCTGTTTTTGAGCTCTTCAAAGTCTCTTTCACCAAGGCTAAAACGACTGTCCTTCCTGTCTTATCGATTGAAGTGGCATTCAGCACTCTCCATTCTTGTGTTAGAAGTTTGGTATTGTGCTGATTGATTCTGACAGCAGTCTGCTCTACTGGAGTTTCCTTGGCTTCCCTTGATGTAAAATTTTTTGAAATTGGTTCTTTATAAGCATCCATATTTCAATCAGTCATAGAGTTTTTGCCCCTTCTATGGTCCTGAGCGTCGTTCTCACCATTTGTCCATCCAGCGGTTCTCCCCTGGCCCGAACCTAGCCAGGTTTGTTCTCCCTTCAGTAGGCCTACTCACATGGTCTCTACTAGGCATTATCATGACAGTTCACATCCATGACTTTCCCCCTAGGTCGGGATTGCCCCTTTCCCAACCCGCGGCTCGTCCAGGCTACGTAGAGCAAAGTGATGTGTTGGTTCCAGCACCCCGCAGTGAGCCTTTACCTCAGTCACCAGCCCCACTTCACCTGAACTACTGTATTACCCATGTGGAGGAACCATGGATGCCTCTCTAGCATATGTGGGCGAGGCCTCCACTTCCAAGCCTTGACTTGGGCTAGTAACAATCACAATGCCTCAAGACTTTTTCTGGCAATACCTGTTTTTGGTCTGCGAGAGGGTATTTTATTTCCTTCAGACCCTCCAGACAAGTCCAAAAGGCCCCCTTATCTGCGACTTGGGATGTGCCTGATAGGGGAACGTGGGGAGCTCTACTCTTACCATGTACGGAGAGTTTCTCTTATCAGTTGGCTGGCAGGTGCACCCAGCTTAACTGCTCCCGTTGACTCGTCACTTCCCGCTCCGCGGCATGGCAACAGGGACAGCACTTTGCTCACTTTATCTGTGCATGACATGAGATAACGTATACAATTAAGAAAATAAGAATTAAGAAAATTAGTAATTAAGAAAATAAGCCCGTACCTTATGACAGGAGATATTGGAAATGTTCTCCTTCTGCATCCACATATTTCTGGCATCGTCATAGGAAACTCTGATTCACATGCATAAGTTCGTCTTATGTAATCGAGGCTATTTCTCTCTGGATATATTTTTCAGTTTGTGTGAAGGTTTGTCATACACTTTTTTTTTAAAGCTCCCTTGTATAGTTTCAATTTTAATATTTTCGTAGCCCGCCATGCTGAGCTCTTCAGAACCTCGGCTTCTTGTCCAAGTCGTCTTAAGAATTTTGTAGGTGTATGTTGTAATCTTTCTGCGATTTCCTTTACTGCTACCTTGTTAAGTACATGTTTATTAAGACTTCGCTTTTTAATTGAGTGAAGAACCAGTTCCTATCAATTTGAGTTTCAGCACATTCTCTCTATGGGGAGGGTGTACACCTGGGAATTGTTATGAATCACCTAACTTCCCTGTGAGACTCTGTTTTCACATAATTATCATACATAAATACCCTTTCCTCTACCGTGTACACATATGGAGGGATTATGAGAATTATACCCCAAAGTAACACTTTACAACTCGAGAACAGTTGGAGCAAGAGTTCAACACTTAATACATGTTCTATGAATGGGCCTGAACCGCAAAGTGCGGCCATTCCCGTGCTGTCGCTGCGCTGTGTAATGGGAAATGATGAGTCAACAAGAGGCAGATAAACTGGGCGCGCCTGTCAGCCAACCGATGAGACAAACTCACTGTACTCACAAATAGAATGCTGCCAGTTATTCACATTGGCACTAAGCAGCCCCTTTTAGTCAACTCTTATGCCAAAACAATAGTTACTGTGGATATATTCTATTTCCTACCCACTCTGAGGGGTGGGGGTGGTGTTGCCTGTTGTGGTTCTTTGAGGAAAAATGGTTGATAATCAGTACATTTTCACTTTTTCCTTCCAGTTTGCATGTGAAATGGTCTGCAGAGAACCAATGTTGATCATTTAGAAGGAAAGTTTTTTAAAAATTGTTGTATGGCAGTTACTCTGTGATTAGTTGAATAATGAAATGCTGTCTTCAGTTAAATGCTGCTTCGATTTCAGTAATTACCATTAGGTCTAGTTGTGTGGCCATATAGTGTCTACAACACCTTTCTCTCTTGCAAAAGTATGAAACGGTGAGTTACTTGTGTGTATATCTCATCAAAGTTCAGGCTAAAACAGTAGCACTGAGTTAATTACTGGTAGTTCATGTTAGTAGATTAATAAGCTATATTCAGTTATACAGAGTAGAAAGTATAAAGAATCAAAGATCTCTTTGATAGAAATGTTCACTTTTCACTGTTTATTGCTATTTTGTATGGCCTTTGGTATTATGCAATACACTGATACATTCCAGTATCCCTGTGATATCTTTAGTAAATTTTCTTATCCACAGGCCGGGCTGAGTAGCTCAGACGGTTAAGGCGCTGGCCTTCTAACCTCAACTTGGCAGGTTCGATCCTGGCTCAGTCCGGTGGTATTTGAAGGTGCTCAAATACGACAGCCCCGTGTCGGTAGATTTACTGGCACATAAAAGAACTCCTGCGGGACTAAAATTCCGACACCTCGGCGTCTCTGAAGACCTTAAAAAGTAGTTAGTGGGACGTAAAGCAAATAACATTATTATTCTTACCCACAGGAAGGGCATCAGCTCATACAAAATGAGTGACCACAGGGATCCTGAAGGAAAAATAATAATTCCTTACCCTGACTTAAAAAAATCCAAAACATTGTGTTTACAATACATGTACAATAGTAGTTCATTCCATCTGGAGAGTTCTTGTAGAGTCCTGACTTGCTTGTGGAGGTAGTGATGAATAGGAAAGAAGACTTTCAACACCTTACTTATTGCAGTTCATGCCTAGTAAATTTTCGTGACCATTGTGCCAGTTATTAGAATGTCCCTAATTGGCACTTCACACAAAGGCTAACATTTCTGACTGAAATAATCCAGGTCCATAATTTGTTCAGAATGAAGCCATATTTTTCAGTGTTGACTCAGTTAAATGCAACTTAAAAGCTTTTCAGTCTGTTGAACACACAAGTTCAGTATTTATATATTACACGATAACAACTGTTACTGTGTTCAACAGACTGAAAAGCTTTCAAGTTACATTTATACAGGTTCATAATGGTCAATTTCGCTATTTAAACGCCTTCAGATTGGTGTCAAGTGATCTATGGTACCTCAGCATGTCAAATGTTAGCTTCTCAAATATGGAAATGATGTTCGATCCCTGCTAGAAGCTGGGATTTAAGAACACACTGTCCATTGGCCAACTCAAGTCTGGACAGTTTCTTATCCATTCATTCGACTGGAATTTAAGAGCAACGTACTGTCCACTGGCCAACTCTAATAGGATGGTTTCTTATCCATTCAGCTAACTGTTTTAATGAATATAGGAGGAATTTTCTCCATTATGCAGACTTCACTGTCCTGATCTCTACTGATGATAAATGTGTGGGGTTTTATCCTGCACCCTTATGGGCAACTTTGTCAGAAGAGGCACTTAACCATACTCTTGTGAAGAGAGAAACAGAGAGAGAGAGAAACAGAGAGAGAGAGAAACAGAGAGAGAGAGAGAGAGAGAGAGAGAGAGAGAGAGAGCGCGCGCAATGCTGCTAGACCTAGTTATTCCTGACCAGCATTTCCCTATCACTTCGTAGTTGATTAAATCAGATATGATGATACTTTTCAGTCGTTTTTTTTCTCTCTCTCTCGACGTTGTATTCTGTTATGTACACTAATGTCCATTAAAAACAGCACACCTTGAAAGACTAGAGATAGGAAGTTCATATTCACAGGACATGTTCATTAGTATGTTCTGCAGAAACGATTAGCATTTCAGTCACCTAGGTTCATCATGTGTCCTTTTGCCTAGTAGACACTGGGTCTTCCATGGGCACTGATAACTTGTCCCATGCGTGACTGCATTGATGCGTATTAGGCGTGAATGGCGTCTTGGGGTATAGCCATGCATGCTGCATTCATCTGGTTCTACAGTTCATCTTTGGTGGTTGGCATTTCACCATGTTGCACACATTTTCGATTGGCGACAAGTCTGGCGATCGTGTGGGCCAGGGCAACAATCTGACATCCTGCGACGACAAGAAGGCACGTGTTTGTGAAGCAACATGTGGTCGCGCATTGTCGTGCTGAAATATGGCGTCTGGGGTCTCGTGCAGAAATGGTATGGCTTAGGGGTCGCAGGAGGTCAAACTGGTCACAGTGCCCTGGACACGCACCAACTGTGATTTGTGGTAGTACCCAATAGCATCCCACACCATAAGATAAGGCCTTGAGTTGACGCTGTATGTCTTGTGCAAATGCAATCAGTGTGATGCCTCTCCCCCTGTCTGTGGCGAACCAAAATGTAGCCATCATTTTCAAACAAGCAGAGCCTGGGTTCCTCCAAAAACACTATCTGCTGCTATTCCTGTCCCCAGTGACGTCGTTCCATACATCACTGCAATCTAGCATGTTTATGCACATAAGTCAAATAAATAAACGGTGACAGACTGTCATTCCTAATAGTGTATGATGTGTTAGATTGTTCCACTGTTGCGTCATCAAGGAGGATGCAGATCTGTCCTGTAATGCCATTCGGATGAGGTGTCGATCTTCTCAGAGAGTGGTATGTGTGGTGCGACCAGACCCATCTCGCCGTGTTCTATGGCCTTCTGTGAACCATTCTGTACACACGCGTTGCCCTGCCGACACTTCATCCCACACGAGCAGCAATTTCCCGGATGGATGCATCATGTTCTCTCATGCCAATAATGCGCCCCCTTTCAAACTCATTTGACGGTATGGTTCTTGCATATGTCTGCGAGTCATCCTGCTCAAGTCATACTGAGCTATTGCTTTCAGTTTATAGCGACAATGAGAGCTGCAGGCATATTTTACGAATTGGTGTTGGTGCGCCGAGATATCGATGTGGACCTTGAACTGGAGGGCTGACATGGTTCAAATACTAATCATTTCTTCAGAGCATACTAATGTACATGTTCTGTGAATATGAACTTCCTTTCTCTAGTCTTTCAAGGTGTTCTGGTTTTTATGAACATGAGTGTATATGGTATCCGCATTTCAGCTGAAATTATCAGATCATAATCCTCAGTAAAATCTAAATTAAAATGATCTAATAAAAGACATTGTATTGACCTGTGTTAGCTGGTCACTACGAAACTGACTTATTTTGTTAATAAAATTCCTCTTTAGAACTTACTTTCAAAACTTATGGCAGTCGAATTGTTTCTCCTGTTTACTATTTACTGAAAATACTGATTTTAATTCAGTGGTTTCAGTCTGTGGTGACCTTCCATTTGTCTCTGTTATATGGGTCTGTGTTCCTTACTTAACTTTGGGAAAACTTTAGCTCAGCAATATTTGTTAATGTCTTCCTTGTCAAAGCCATGATTCTAAATCAAAGTGAGAAGTTCATGGTATAATTAAATGTAGCTTACCTATTCAAAAGCTTTTACTACACTGAAAACTTTATTCAGTTATAGTCATTTAACGCAGTCAGCGATATCTGATAGTGTAAATCAACAATGTTGTTTGTGTGCTTTACTCTCTCTTGAGAATGGCATAATTCTTGCCACATATTGCATAATCCTTCAATATTTTATAACTTTTAAGTAGAGTGAAATTTTCTTGTTTCTGTGGGATAATGACTTAACATTTAGTCATCAGTTATATTTTAAACATTATTATTTTTTAAGTCTTATAACTCTGTGATACCACTGAAATAATCCAGCCCAGAAATTATTGAATCAATTGGATAAGTTTTTACTTCTCTTCCTGCCCTTCATTCTTATCCGGTGTTATTACTTTGCTTGGTTTGTACTTTAAGCTGCTTCATATTTTTGCATGAACTAATTTTTATAGTTTAACTGCTTATTTCAAAACCTCCGAGTGCTTTACCACTGTAATTTGAAGTCATCTAAGTATTATACCATGGTTTCATTGGTTTATTTTTTCTGCACAGTGCTCATATTATGGAAATTCCAGTTCTGCGTCTTCAGACTTGATATGTTGATTGATAGGATATGAAAATCAACCTTAAATTTTATTAAGGTAGATTAAGGGATCTATGTTTGGAAGATGTTATGTATGTGTTTGTCTCTATATCTGAGCAGATATTCAGAGCTATTATTCTGCAGGCACAAAACATGATCTAGGAAGTTGAATAGATCGGTCCCTGTTTAAGTAGCCATTCACCTTTCAGTCCGCAGACCTGACTTAATATGCTGATTTTCTTGTAGAAATGTTCTAATCTTAAAAAGGTGTTTATTTTCCTCTGTGTGTGGACATTGTGCTTATCTACTCATCTAACTCAATGGATCATTGCTTTAAATATAAGCATGAAAGAGGGTAGTTTGTTGTACTTTATTGCTCCTGTTTGAAGGCGCGGTTGATCACCAGCGTCCAGCCAGATATCGCCATTCTAGTTGCCGCCGGCCCTTGTGTACGTATCTCACTGTCTCTTCACATTGCTTGTAATGAGATGGCTTGCTGGAGGGTGATGGTGCTAGTGTATCTAGTAAGTCATATAAGACATATGAAGCACTTTGGAAGCAAGTAGTTGGCTGTCTCCACCCTGACTGACAGAAGGCCTGATGAGGACTGCTGTGTGTCCTGGCTCTTTGGCTTATTGGAATATGAGATGGCTCTTTCTCATTGCTTTATCCTTTTTCTTGGTTTCTCTATTTTCTTTTATATGTCCTTCTCTGTCCTTTTCCTATAATGTCCACCTTTTCCTATTTGCCACGATTTCTGATGTGTTCACTGGCTGAATGTTGGTAGTAATCCCTGGTTTTGAAGCAGGGTAACTGGCAAGACTTGAGAAATCAAAGCACATATTTTAATATGCTAAGCATAATAACATTATCGTGGTATTGATTTGGTTTTTCTGTTTTCATCCTTTCAAGACGAGTACAATCTAAATCCTGGTTTAGAATGGGAAGACGAATTTACAGGTAGGTCTGCACTCGGACTCACGTGGCATGCTGTGGTGTGTGTGGGTGGAGCAGCGTAGTTGCCTGCCTGCTGACGTGACACTGGCATTCCAAGAGGTGGCCCAAACAAGAGCCTTAGCAGCATGATCAGGACCTTAGAATAACCTTTATCGTACTGCTAACAGTCGAATCATCTATTGGATCACTGAAATTATGTACTACAATATAAATTTTATAAGAAAGCTATTTTTACGCAGAGAGATCGTATGGTAAAGGTTAGTCTAGTGTAGTATAGTACAGTGAAAGCCATGTAGTATGTTGTTTGCATGGTTAGACCAAATTATTTTTCACGCACATTCACTAGAGTTGTCTGTCCTTCTTTTGATCCATCTAGTCATTGCTGAAGCACAGTGTTTTGTATTCTTTTCTTATGCTCTTGGTTTGGGACTCCTCTGACTCGCAAAGAAGTTGGATCAGTCAGACCTGATTCTTCTTGTGATTATTTAAGTTATAAGTAGTTATCATCTTATAAGAGTTAAAGTTATACTTTTTTCTTACTTTTCCTCTATTTCATTTTTCTCTTTCAATATGAACTTATATTGATTTTAGTGTTAATGTCAGTGAAAGCACCTGCACGCATGCACGAACATGCGTCCTGATGCATGAAGAGGGGGCAAGGGGCCGGGCATGCCTTGCATGCTGCTGCATACCCCTGTTTGAGAGAGAAGTCCTGGGAAGCTGCGTTAAAGTGTGGACATTATAACTTGAATAGATAAAATCGTATATCATTGGATGAAAAGAAGCTAAATTTTTAAGAACTGTAGTTGTAATTTTGTTAGTTTAGAGTCCTGAGGCCCAGTTGCATGGTACATCTTTAAGTGGAGATTTTTTTTTGCCATTGAAAGGCAAGTTGTGGACAGACCCTTATGTGCATCTCTTCCATACAGAAGGAAATAATTAAATATATAAGTAAATTTGTGTTTTTTGTTTAATAATTTAAAGATATTGATATTCTTATAGGCTATATTTAGACAGTGTTTAGATAACTTTCGTTGTAGACATTGTCAAGGCCATATTTTGGGTGCTATATATTTAACTCCCTCAAAATCTCACTCTGTCCAGCATGTTAGTTAGACGCAAGTGGAAAGATGGTTGCATTTATCCTAATGGTTAGGTGTTAGCCTACCCCTCAGTCCCAGTTTTTGATATGGGTTCATGGATGAGGTGAAAGGAATTTATTTGGCATGTTTTTATGCCTTTTCTGATACCAACCTCAGTTGAGGAGCAAATGAAGATCAAATGAGTGAATGAAAATGGGTAAGAAGGTGGAAGGAATTGGCTGTGGCATACGAATTGGAACTGTCCTGGCATTTGCCTGGAAGTGAAAATAGGAAACCACAGAAAACCATTCTCATGACAGTTGATGGAGGGTTTCGAACCCACGGGTCTCTTGAATGCGAAACTTGGCTCCGGTAGCACCGTAGCACGTTAACACATGCGACCACTCCACTGTGTTCCTAATGGTTAAATAACCGTTAAATAATAGTGCTTGAAGTAATTAGGTAGGGATAATATTAGATATCAAAAAGGTAATTTTTTGTGGCAAAAATTGATAAGCTGATTGATTAATTTTTCCAGATCTGTGTTTTGCACTCTTTGAATATATTTTTTCTTTTTCATGCAGTACCATATGCTTGCTCTGAGTTTTGTATTGGGTTTGTAAGTTAAAGCAAATAGCCTGTATTTAATTAAATGTTTAATTTACCAAGTGAGAAGAATTCACATTTTCACACTGGGCCTAGGGACAAAACCAAGCTAGATTGATGGATTACTATTGCTACATAAATAAATCATTCCATATTTTACTCATCTGTGTGATTTTTAAAATATATACACCAGAATTTTTCTGACACATTTAAAGAAAAAGGTAATAAGCAAATATATACTCTTACATTTTTTGCCTCCGCTGATATACAGTGTGTGTGGGAGAATGTTCTTCATTGAAGGAATATTTGAATGTTTGAAAGATTCTAATGGGACAGAATTACATAGGTGGTTTGAAAAGTTCTCGGAATGTACTAGAATTAAGTATCTTACCTCGGTGGAACTGCTTTTATTTTTCAACATAGTCTCCCTGTAGACTAACGCATTTGGTCCAGCGATGTTCCAATGCCTTGATCCCATCTCGAAAATGAGATTCCTCCAGGCCTGCAAAATACCTCTCCAATTCGGCTGTCAGTTCTTCCCTTGTAGAAAATCTCCATCCACCGAGGAAAATTTTCAGCTTAGGGAATAGACGAGTCTGATGGTGCCAAATCAGGTGAATAAGGTGGATGTGGCAACAATTCGTGCCCCAGTTCATGAAGTTTTGCCATGGCAATAACACTTGTGTGCGGCGGAGCGTTGTCCTAATGAAAGATGACCTTTTTCCTTGCCAAACCAGGCCTTGTTTCGCGTATCTTTTCCTGTAGTTGGTCTAGGAGGTTTGCATAGTATTGCCCCGTAATTGTTTGGCCAGTAGGAAGATAACCTATCAGTAGAATGCCTTTTGCATCCCAGAAAACTGAGGCCATGACCTTTCCGGTCGAACGCACTGCCTTTGCTTTCTTTGGTGGTGGTGAATCAGCATGTTTCCACTGCTTTGATTGCTGTTTTGTCTCTAGGGTATAGTAGTGGACCCAAGTTTCATCTGTAGTCACAAACCGGCGCAAAAAATCTTGTTGGTTGCACTGAAAACGGGCCAGACTGTTCGGACATTTCCAATCTGGTGCGTTTATTGTCCAATGTCAAGAGCCGCGGCACCCATCTTTTGGATAATTTTTTCATACCCAATTCTTCGGTTAAATATAATATACCTGTTCAGAAGGCATCCCTACAATTTCAGCAATCTCCCGCACTTTCAGTCGACGGTCCTCCATGACCATTTTATGCATTTTTGCGATAAATTATGGGGTCATAATACTTTTGCTGTCCACTACGCGGATCATCATTCAAGCTCTCCCGACCAAATTTAAACTCGCTGGTCCACTTGACAACAGTTGAAAATGAAGGAGCAGAGTCCCCCAGTGTGTTCTGAAAGTCGGCATGAATTTCCTTTGCTTTCATACCTTTCTTTACAAAGTATTTAATCATTGCTCGAATCTCAGTTTTTTCCATTGTCACAAATCACTACGCGGGAACAACGACAAAGAGTCGTCACTACCACACTCCTGCAGCTAGAGCACTGACGTGCCACGTGTTCACTCACAAAGGATGTGTGATTATCGCACGGGAACCTCGTTGCTCTAGCACCGACATCTAGCAGTGATTCCAAGAACTTTTCAAACCGTCCTCGTACCTCTTTCTGTGTGTGCGTGTGCGTGTGCGTGTGTGTGTGTGTGTGTGAATGTAGTTAATGTATGCTGTACAGGAAGATAAACTGTTAGGTTTTTTTGTATATCCTAAATTTTACAAAATTGGAAGTCTGCAATTCTGTGAGGAATTATGTATTATTTTTTAGTTAAATATTGTACATTGTCTAGTGATGTACTCCCACTTTGTTAGATGGAAGTGGAGAGTTTCGTGTATAATATTCGCTTCTGTGGGTTTCATTTGGTATTTTATTGGAAATATATTTTTAGCTCATTTAGAAAATGGGATAGCTAGTTAATGTAGGCATTTATATGTTTCATGCAGTTACTCTTTTGGGTGCAAGGAAAGTACATTTTCAAGTAGTTGGAGATATCTTTGCAGTATTTATTGAAAGTCTAAGCTGATTACTACATAATTGAAATGTTTGACTGGTTTTGACCATTGATGATGTCTTTTTGGTAATAGTGCTTTAAAATTAGTAACCTGAAGTAGAGCAATCAGAAACAATTATTCAGTTAAGTATGTCTTCGCCTCTGAAAAAATTACAAGAATTCCCTAAATACTGATCAGTATTTTGTTTTATATGTATTTAGCCCTTAGGGGTCTAGCACTGAAAAGAAAATGAAAAAGAACAAACAAAACACAGGCACACAACGCCATTAAGACTTCAGGAGTTGTGCTGGTGAAGGTCTTATTATAATCAAGCTCTGACACCTCATGTGGAGTTATTTTTAAATAGAACTCTGAGTCAGCAGTCCTTGACTATGATGATGATGATGATGATGATGATCTCAAAGGTCATCCTCCAAAGATATATTGGAGACTGAAAAGAACAGTTTTTCACTCATCCCCTGAATGTTGTCTATTACACAAGGCTATGTATTATTCCCTCCAGGGTTTTTGGAACTTAAAATAATGAATGAAGAAAATAGAATGGCTCAGAACAGTATTAATAAGAGAGCAACTGTCATAGATATATTGCTCAACTGTAATAAATTATTGGAGACTGAAAAGAACAATTTTTCACTCATCCCCTGAATGTTGTCTATTATACAGGGCTATTTATTATTCCCTCCAGGGTTTTTGAAACTTAAAATAATAAGTGAAGAAAATAGAATGGCTGAGAACAGTATTAGTAAGGGAACAACTGTCGTAAGTTTTCATTTGTAATTCTTTTCATGTGTATAATTGCAGATTTTATCGATAGAGGCTTAACTGAACGAACATGGCAGTCATTGTTGAAAGTTCTTCCTGTTGTGGAATTTGCTGAATGTTAGCCGGCTGTGACAGTTTAACGAAGAATGATGTAGAACATATCACCTAGGAGTATCTGTAGACAAAACAATTTTGCGTGTTATACAGAATTTCAGTAGTCGAATTGCTTTTGTGATGTGCAAGAAAGAAACTGGCTAGGATCATGTGCTGTGAGAATCCACAACTAGAAGAAGATTGATTTAATGAGAAGCTGATTTTTAATGATGTGGTTATGTTTCAGCTATATGGGAAGGTGAATGGATTCATCATAAGGATCTGGGGCACATAAAGATCCTCAGGCAATAGTGGAAAAACTTTTTGGAGAGTGAATGTGTTTTGTGCCATTTTTTTAGGTGTACTGTCATTTTTTCTTCACAACAGCAACTGTCACTGGTACCTCATACCTAGATATGCTTCAACAGTGGCTTTTCATCACAATTAGAAAGAGTGAGAATTTCAGCATGATTAAGCTCTTCTGTAATACTATTCAGATGTTCTGGTAATTGGATTGGATTTGCTTGTCACAATTTTCCTCTTCTCTTGTAGTCTTCCAGATAATCTGACTGAACCACATGTGGTTTCTTCATGTGCGGTTACATCACAGATATGATTTTCATGCCGCCTCCTATTCAGAGAGAGATGTTGCATTTGTGAGAAAGGATTGTGCATGCAGTAAACAGTATTGAGAGTGAGATACTGAGTTGTACTTTGCAAGAAGTAGAGTACTGCATTGCCAAGGGTGTGTATATTGAGCATATTGAGCACAGAAGGGTAGGTGAGTAAAATGGAGATATTCTCCATATTCTACTGAAAGCCATTCTCTTCATTTTTTCTTGTTGTGCTTTTGAGCTCTGAAACTCTGGAGGGAATTATGGATAACCTTATAAATGTCGTATAAAGGAGAGCATTGTTTAAATCAGCTCTGTTGAAAATTGAAATATTATTGACAACAATGAAATTTGAAAAATACTTCAAATTGTTAAACATTTTTTGATCTGTGCCTCATCTTCACTTCTAGGGGAAGGAGGGGCTGAAGAGGAACTGCTTTGTCACTTCACAAAGAGTTGTGGGATGTCATCTTGTATCTAAATAGTTAGCCTGTTACAGTTGTTTCCCTAACATGACACACCACAGCTATGAGCTTTGAGCATGATGTTTTTGGAACCTTCTTTGAGCACTGCCCTTCCGACACTCATGACACGTTATGGATGACACAAGAATGTTTTAGGGGTAATTGTAGTAGTTATTTTAAGGGGAAAACATTCATATTTATCAACTTTGAAACAACTTTGAAATATTCTAAAAACTCTCATTTAAGCTCTATAGTGCTCAGATTGAAATAACAGAACTGCAATGATTCTGCCTTGCTACCTCATCCATTTTTTCCTTTTTTTGTACCTCAGTTTGTTACCCATCAGTAGTGTGTGTCAAATGGGAAGTGTTTTGGCTTCAAAAGGCTACTCAGAATTGTCCAACCTGACGACTGCAGTGTTGTGTTATACTACCCACTCACTGTGCGGTGTTCCATGGAATATTTCACTGTGTTAAATATCGCTTGTGCCAGGCCAAAATATGTTTGTCATAAAAATGACCGTAGTAGAAACGTACTTGAAAAATACCTAATTTTAACCACCTGATCAATACACGACACTATAATCTGAAAATATTATTTATGAAAGAATAGTGGACATGTTTCAGTTCTTGGAGCCATCACCAGCATATAAACACTACAAACACTCAAATAAGATTATAACAACATTAAAATAGAGATGTGAGGAATGATTTAGCATTAATACAATTAAGGATGCTGCAGGGCATCATACAACCTTCAGGCGTGAATTTGTCCTTTATATTGTGTTTTGATGTCTTTGAACTTTATAATATATACCGTATTTGGCCATCTTGTGGTGATTCTATGAACTTTTCATCAGTGAACTTCCTATATTTTGTCTTGATTTTTCTTAAATATCATTACTGCTTCCATACATCTTTCACTCGTTATCTATCCGTATATGCCTGCACGCAGATGCCACTTTGTACTCTTAGGATTTAACAGAGTCTTTTTTTCATCTATTCTGGTATCGCTTATTGATGCAGTAAGTTCTACTTTGTTCCATTCATAAGCCCTCTTTTCCATTAATGGCACCTTTTCAAAAGCCAGTTCTATGATTGCAATAAATAAATAAATAAATAAGTAAATAAATAAATAGAAGGTCAGTAGGCAGAGCTAAGGTATGTACATATCTCTATAATTTATTTGTCATGTACAAGTTGAAATTTCACACCTCCCTAATAGTGCATGTTCAAAAAACATAGATCAAATTGCTTGATCATGGCTGTAGTGACTTGGTGTGGCTGCCGTGAATGTGGTTACCTTCTCTCCAAATACTTACCTGATAAATGCTATCATGTTTTATTTCAAATCCTGGAACATCTTTCTAAATAGCTTTATTTACATACACTGATGAATCATTATATTATGATCAACTTTTTAATATGATCTAGCCTGCAGAACTGTGACCACTTGGTGAAGCATCGATTCTCTGAGGAGGCAAAAGGTATCCTGGAGTATCTCATACCACTAGCATGACAACAGGTCCTCCAGTTGATGTGCACTGCGGAGCTGTGTTGATGTAGCATGAACCTTCAAGTTGAACTACAAATTTAAATTGGATTCATATCTGGGTTATTTGAAGGCCATGGCATTAAAGCACATTCACTGTAATGTTTTTCAAACCAGTCCTTTATGATCTGGCAAAGTGGCATGGTGCATTGTCCTGTACGTAACGGCAGTCACTGTTGACATAAATAGATGAACTTTGTTCATAAGTCCAGGTACCGGATAGCTGTCGGAGATTGGTGTACCAGAATACTGGGCTCCAGAGTGTCCCATGAATACATCACTCAGACCATTGCACCTACTCCACTGGTCTTCCTCTGCCCAGCAGTGCAACCAGTTGCTGTAGTCTCCAATAATCAACGTACACACGCTTGGCCGTCGATGTGATGAACAAGAATCTGGATTCATCAGACGAGGCGACCTTTTCCCAATCATCCACAGTCCAGTGTTGATGATTTTATATCTCTCTCATGCACTGCTGTCAGTGGAATGTGGTCATAATTGGAGTATGATTGGGTCTTTGACTCTTCACTCCAATATGGAGCAGTGTTTGCTGAACCGTGTGCTGTGAAGCATTGCTCTGGTCACTAGTGTTGTACTTCTGGGTGATTTGAACTGTGGCACTGCAGTCGCTTCGAACAATGGACAGTAGCCTTCGCTGGCCTTTGTCATTAAAGATCCCCTGCTGGATGATATTCTTTGCCCACTGTTACACCACACTTGATATATGCTCACAGCAATGACATGACAGCAGGCAATAAGCTGTGCTGTTTCAGAGATGCTGGTACCAAGGTGCTGTGCCATTACAATTTGACCTCCATCAAATTCAGAAAGATCACCCACTTTTTCTATTCTGATGCCCAAGATACGGTTAACAGTGTATACACACACATATACCCACCATACTATCAACTTGTCACATGTATATCCACGTTCCAGGCGCAGTAAATGTTCCCAGGCCAGTGTGGTCATAATGTAATGACTCGTCAGCATGTAGCACAAAATACAGGTTATTGGACAGATAATACTTACCCTATACATTTGCAGTAACTAGTATTCAGTAATTGGTGTGTATCTTAGTGTCCGCTTCTAACAATGAACATTCATCATCCAAGTTGGCATATATATTGCTGACTTTCTGTTCAAATAAACTTGCCCTGGTCTTGATTTAATCATTCTTGTTCCTTGCATGGAAAAATGTTTTGAATACTTGCTCTTTTTCTTACATCACATATATGAGAACTTGCTATTGAAAGTTGCATGATTTGGCCATGATCCATGAGAACTTTAAGAGACTACACTCCACTCACCCTCTAACGCCAATCAGCCTATGAATCATCCTGAAAGATGGATGGTAGCACAAACATAGTTTTTATATGCACAATGAATACAGAGCTAATGACTGTCTCTTTCTTGAAATAACAAGAAATAACTTGAGCTTCTTAATGTAATCAGAATATAATTAAGCATGTTGATATTTAAAGCTTTGGAAAAAAAATCCTGTCTAATTGAGTAGGTATATAATAAAAGATAATGTTTATCATACAGCAGGTCGTCAAGAGAGAGAGAGAAAGAGAGATGGTAGAGTTTGACTAATTATTTTTGGTATGTTGTAACAGGAATACTCCTTGTTGTGCAAGAAACAAAACCTCACCTGCTAAATTAATCACCATAGTTAAATTCATAGCTGCATCAAACCAGTCTATGGACTGATGACTCATCAACAGTTAAATTCAAGAAATACAAGGAATTTTATCCATTATGTTCAGTATAATTGTTGTTCTTTGGCATTAAGTATCACTTCTGTTTACTTTCTAGATAGTTCTGCCCCTCCTCTTCATCGAATTCATATTATAAGAAATCTCATTATTAAAGTTCTTTGTCTTCAATGTAGGTGTGTTATCTCCTTAAACTGTTCAGTGGATGAAGGACTTAATTTATGTGATGTTTTTAAGGTTATTCTACAAAAGAAGTATGTTTGGCTGTTGCATTTTCCTATTGATACCATAATGATAAGCCTATTTTGATTACATTGGAAAGAATTAATTTATAGGAAGAAGATTTAGGGAATGGAATAATTTATTGAGGGGACATTTTTAAGTTCTTTGAAATCATTTAAGAAAAGCCTAGTTAAACAATTGATATAGAATCTGCCACCTGGGTGACAGTCTTGAATGCATGATGATTATATATTGATTAGTGATTGGTAAGATGATCTTTTGTGTTCAATGTTCCCCAAGTATTTTTACAGATTTACATTATAATCCCTGTAGTTTAGACACTTGGTGAGGAGACCTAACTTCATTGCGTGAGGTTACTGCTATAAATTGCAATAAAATTCCACAAATTTTTAGGGTTTATGTTGGTAACCACAGTACATTTGTGTAATAACAGTACTTCTGGGCAAGTAGTTTTGCTCTGGTTTGAGATGCGTTTAGTACACTGAGCTGTTAATCGCAATTTACTGAACTGCTAAAAAGGTTCACCAACATTGTAGTTAATGTAATAGAACATACAGTTGCTTATAGTAAGGGTTAGGAATATCTTGCGATGTCAATTTTAAACTGTGTTTTACGGAAAACTATTGCTCTTTGCTGTAAACACTTGTTTTAGTGTGGTTTGCAGAAATTGTACCATTTAAATAGATTGTATATCAGATGAAGATTCATTTTTACAGCTGAATGAAAATTGCTATTAAACTTCAGGTATTTTAATGGATTTGTAAGGTACAATTGGTGTTGTATAGAAGGCCGGTACCAGTACAGTTCAGTACGTACTGGTCAGTCAACCTGAATTGATCTGATTATAATTCCAAAACTAAAGAATTCATTAGTCAAAACAAACTACTTCATGGTAGGCTCTAATAAGGATTATTCACACGTTTGCTATTGTCTTTCTCTTATAAGCTTGTTTCTGTATTATGTAACTGTCTTGCCGTGTGGCATTTTGAGTTATACGGCCAGATTGGCTGGCTGTTATTGTATAAAACTGTGTACAAAGTTATTCAAAATTTTGAAGTAGGAATGGGGTTTGCAGAATTTGAAAGTTCACTCTTCATAGATCAGATTAAAAAGGTGGAAGGAGATAACTAGGTAAGGTGTCCACATAGCTTTCTACTAAAATGAAGGAAGTTCTGGAGGGATAAATATGCTGTTATAAATGATTTTAGCTTCACGGTTCTCACTAAAGTTTCTAGAAGTGTTAGATTAATCTGATTCATTTTCAAAGTTTTTTAAGTGTCTTTCATTATCTAAGAATGCGCTAAGGACTTCCTGTATATTTTAATATATAATGAGTGAGTGAGGGAGTGAATGAGCAGATGTAGTTAAAAAATTGTTCATGTCCCTCCCAGGTCCCAATTTATTTACTTGTCACAAGTTCCTCTTTTGCCTTTTTACTGCTGTACATTTTTTTTTTTTTTGTTAACTCTTACTTTGTTCTGATATCGGCACTCCCAGTAAGAGTAGGATGTTTAAAATATTTACCCTCAATGGTTTTAAATGTTTTAACTATTGCACCATTTTCAATCACATTTTTTATTGTGTGCTGAACATGAATAAGTATACAAGAGTAGGCCATTTTAGAGCAAAGTAATGAGTTGATGAAATCCTGTTGAATAAGATGAAAGGTTCAGTGTGGGGATGAGTACTTGGGGTAGAGTAGGGCCAACTTATTCACCACAGTTCTGACATATGATGATGGACAAGCGGAGGACGAGGAGAGTTCGCTGCCCCATCTGGACGGTGGAGGAATGTTCCAGAGCAAGCTGCCACCTGGAATCCTGCCTCATGGACTGCCCCAGGTGAAGGAGGTACAACCAGCTGTCACTTCAGTGGAACAACAACAGGCTACTGCTCCACAGACTAAACAAGGTTAGTTACTTCCAAACCTTAATCATCTTTTCTATTTTCTATTAACATCTTTTCTAAAATAAATTTGGTAAGAGATGGAATATATGAGATCCTGAAATTTAAGCCTGTGTTTAAACCTGGGAAATAATAGAATTTTCAGGTATGCATTTCCCATAATTAACGAAGGTAACTTGATGTTGTGCTCTATTGTGGGTATTCTGTTACTGTGATGCTAACCTTAGCAGTGTGAAAAATCACTTCCTTGTTACTTTCCTCATTGCAGCAGTTTTTTGGGGGTCGCATTGGATGCGATACAAAGTGACTAGTGTGTAGCATAATTGGTTAGATGCACACCTTTTATACTCAAGGTTAGAAACAAAATTTCTTTCATAGCTGATCATCATTTAAGGGTGTTTAAATGAAAGACATCCATGCCAGTAGATTTTCTGACATTCTAAAAACACCTTTAATGGGGCAAAATCCTGTGTTCTGGGGTCCATTAAAATGTACTTCAGTCAAAGAGATGTTCAAAGAAAATTCTTCTTCTTAAAGAATGCCTCCATCGTTGCCAACTATTTTAACAGTTGCTTGCTATGCAGCCCTCAGCAGACACACACATGGAGAATAGAATAATGTTGGTCAGTTATCTTTGATTACACAGAAACATATGATTTAGTCATTCACGTTTAACCATGTACTGTAGCCACACTAAGCCAGTGCAAATAACACGAATCAGATGGTGACACTTCAGAGTGACAGAAGGTGATGTAGCACAGATAAGACTGCTGTCCATTACCGTAGTCAAAGGCAGCTGGATAAAACCGAAAGTGGTTGCTCATGGAGGAGCATGTGCCATTCTTGGAATAACGATGGATCAATAAAGATACGTGGCTATGGAATGATAGTGTCAGGATTTTATCTGAGAAAGATTTAAAAAAAAATATTGACGTACAGATCGGGAGAAATTGCTGAATGGTATGACACAGTCTTGGAGAAAGAGTAAAAGATAAAAATAAATAGATAAATCCAAAACAAAAGTAGTGGAGTGCAGTCTGATGAATTCAGGTGATGTGGCAAATATTAGATTAGGAAGAGAAAAGGAAGTAGATGAATATTGTTACTTAAGCAGCAGAATAACTAATGATGGCAGAAATAAGTACGATGTAAAATGCAAACACGTCGAGCTCGATAGCTGCAGTCACTTAAGTGCGGCTAGTATCCAGTATTCGGGAGATAGTGGGTTCAAACCCCAATGTCAGCAGCCCGGAAGATGGTTTTCAGTGGTTTCCCATTTTTACACCAGGCGAATGCCCTTCGTTAAGACCATGGCTGTTCCTTCCCACTCCTAGCCCTTTCCTATCCCATCGTCGCCATAAGACCTATCTGTGTTGGTGTGACATAAAACAACTTGTAAAAAAAAATGCAAACTAGGAAAAGCAAGGAAAGCCTTTCTTAAGAAAAGAAATGTGCTCAATTCAAACATTGATATACGAATTAGAAAGACTTTTTTGAAGACTCGTCTGGAGTGTGGCATTGTATGGAAGTGAAACAGATGATAACTAGCTCAGAAAGAGAATAGAAGCTTTTGAAATGTGGTGTTACAGAAGAATGCTAAGGTGAGATACGTAGATCGAATCACGAATGGATACTGAATCAAATTGGTGAGAGGGGATCAATTTGGCAAAATTTGACCACAGGAAGAAAGAGAATGATAGGACACACCTTAAGACACCCAGGGCTCGTTCAGTTAGATTTTGAGGGAAGTGTAGGCAGTAAAAACGGCAGGGGTAGACCAAGGTATGATTATGACAAACACATTAGAGAAAAACTGGGATGTAGTAATTACATAGAAATAAAAAGGATAGTACAAGGTAGGGGTGGCATGGAGAGATGCTTCTTCCTGATAATTTACCTCTTTTGTGTAGTCCCCACCTGGCATCCGAATGAGGGACTATTTTACCTTTGGAATATTTTACCTGGGAGTAAGCAATCATCAGTGCATTACTCATACGGAAAGAGCTGCATGCCCTCGGGAGTTAGTTATGGTTGTAATTTCCCGTTGCTTTCAGCTGTGTAGCAGTATCAACACAGCTAAGCCATGTTAAGTACAGGTATTATTACAAGCCCACATCAGTTATCTAGATTGCCACCCTTGCAACTTTCGAAAGGCCGCTACCCCTGTTTCGATGAACCATTCATTAGTGTGGCCTCTCGACAGATAGCCATCCGATATGGTTGCACCTGCAGCTCGGCTATCTGCTTCATTGGAACGTGCAAGCCTCCCCACCACGGCATGGTCACATGGTTGCTCTGAATCTTAAATTATTTTCAGTAACTTTATATTGTTCTTCCTTCATAGTGAATCTTTTCTTCTGTCATAAACTATACATTTTAAAACTTTTCTGTGTCAAATGGGGCAGATACCATTAAAAATACCAGTTTCTTTCCCTCTGATTCTTTAAAGCTGCAGTCTGTAATGATGAAGTTTTTCTTCTTCCAGTTAGGGAGCTCTCGGAGGAAGAGAAGCAGATGATAATTCTTACAGAGGACTTCCAACGGTTCTTTGATAGAGCTGCTCGTGTAATGGAAAGGGCTCTTTGTGAATCTGTTGATATCTACACAGATTATACTGGTGGAACAGATGGTGAAGAAGGGGGGTAAGTGGTTTAGATTACTATGTCCTATTGTGAAATAAGGTTGCTGTTGTTTTTCTTAAAAAATTCAGAAGTTTTTAAAATGTTGATTTGTAGTGGATATTATAATTTTGTGGAATGTATTGCAAAATATTTTCATAATTCATACCTTTTTACCTTTGTTCTTACTTCTGATTTAGATTTGTTGAGTTACAGTTCTGATTCAGCAGTAGTTCAGTGACCAAGATAAATTTAATGTTCTGATGTGGAAATGGTAAACATTTGCTGAGAAAAGTGGATTAGTAGTTTATTTTTACAGTATATATATTGGTATGTAATAATTAAGTTGATTAGCTGTAGAGATGATTGTATTACAGATGTTTCTACTGATTTACATTGGTAAATTTAGGTCGCTGCTGATCCAGTAACAAACTAGCCATCCACTGTCAGCAGCCCTGAAGATGGTTTTTTTGTGGTTTCCCATTTTCACACCAGGCAAATGTTGGGGCTGTACCTTAAGGCCACGGCCGGTTCCTTCCCACTCCTAGCCCTTTCCTATCCCATAGTCACCATAAGACCTACCTGTGTTGGTGTGACATAAAGCTAATTTTAAAAAATCCTGCCTTTTATGTTTATCCTAAATGGTCAAAACACTATTTTTGTGGTTCTGTTCAAGCTTCCTTCAAAATTTTAAAAATTGTATTTTTTTAAAACTCTTTTGCATCAAAAAGAGAATCTTGCACCAAGCAGGAGTTGTTGGAATCACATGAAACTTGATATCGGTTATTGTAATGTTGATGTAAATCATACAATATCAGAACAATAGGATAGTTTATGGCAGAAAGCTGAATTCTAGAAGGGAGACTCTAGTACCCTGTGGGTATGCCTCTATCTTGGATGGAAGATGTGATATGAGGGGGCATGGAGGCATACAAATTTTGTCTGGTATCCTGTGACATATCTGTCCATATTGGCTGCAGCTGATCCTCCAGACCGTGTAAACTCCTGAGCTGCAGAATTTGGTGCCCCAAGTGGTCCCAGACATGTTTGACAGACACACCTCCTTACAGGCCATGAAGGCCCTTGGAAGAGTGGAAGGTAAGGGCTTCCACCATTGTTAACCGCGGCATGGGGTAGAGTGGTTAGCTCTACGCCCGGCTGCCTTTGCCCCCAGGAATTAACCTGGTAATCATTTTTGGTGTAAGCTGAGTGAACCTCAGGGCCATATGCACGAGACATGTTTGAAGGATGATAAATCTGACATTTGGGCAGGCCATGGAAGTGTGCTGGTTTTGAGGAGGCATTTCTCTAATACCCTTGCTGTGCCATCCTAGCATTATTCTGCTGGAAAATGCCTATTGGAAGCCCTGCCATGAAGGGCAGCACACGAAACTGCTGGATGTCCTGCATGTACCATTGTGTTATCAATGTCCCTCATATCACTACTCGGGGTTACCAACTGTCATATGCGACAGCTCCCAGACCAGTACTCCAGCAATGGGGGCGGTACATCGTACCACAGCAAAGGTAAGATTGAGGCATTTACCACATCTCTAGACAAGAACATAGCTGATGTCAGTATTAAAAAAGAACCTGGATTCATCACTAAAGTCAACTTGGTTCCAGTTTATTGCTGTCCATGTTTGTCGTTCACGACACCACTGTAAAAAGAGAAGACTGTCGGTGGGTAGGTGGGTATTTGTCAATGGCAGGGCATGTAATGGACATTGTTAGACTAAATATCCTTCAACGAAACACTTGGAAATGGTTCTGGCAGACACAGGCCTGTAACGATGGTGCTACATTTGCTTGGATAGCAGAACCATAGCAGTTTGATCTGCATGAGCTTATTGGAGGATGTCTCCTGGTGGTTGGTTGAAGGTTTCCTGAACCCAGTTGCCTTGTGTGTGTGCCCTTGCCACATCCACTGGTCCCAGCACACCTAAACATTTTGGTCAAAACTACTTAGGTGATGGGTGATTCGTCAATATGACCATCCACCCTCGTGCATTCCAGTAATGCTCCTCCTCTTGAACTCTAGTAACTGGGTTAAATATCTTCAGTTGCATTGTAGGGGCACTAGCTTTCTACAACAAGAAGTAGCTTTGGGTACGTATGAGTATCCTTTGTGAGCTTTTATATAGTCCGCAGGTGGCAGCATGTTCACTGTTTGTGGTAGCAAGTCGGTTCATCTTCACATCACTGCACTATTAATTGTCTGCTGGAGATGTTTAGTGTTAATGCTGAGTTTTGAAGTAAAACAACCACCTTTTCTTGGTGTGCATTTTTTTTCCCTCCTCCCCAAGAATGTATATCAACTTTATTATTATGATTGCAGGGAAGTAAATAGCTTTAATTTGTAAATGAACCGTACATGATGAGATTATGGAATTAGGTATGTACATTTCTGGATCCATATCCTATAATGGATGGTTCTGGATATTTCTGAAATAAAATGTATTTTATGATTATGATTGTTCTGCATATATGTAAAACCTTGATGCATCGTTTTTCAAGGAGGAGGAGGAAAATGACTATGGATTTGGGAAAACGATAAATGTGGGTGACATAAAAAAGATAAGGAGAAAGCAGAATAATAAAAATACAGGTACTCTGTTTGGGCATTTTCGTCATGTAAATATAATAATAATAATAATAATAATAATAATAATAATAATAATAATACAATAATAATCTCTCTCTCCAGTCGTTCCACTCATGTCTGAGTATCGTGACCCAAGGACTTAGTTGTTTCTTTTATAAGTTGATACCATTCTGTATGTACTTGAGTTTTCCAGACAGTAACTCTCCATGGTAAGCCCATGATCTCTCTTACTTGATCAACCCATCTTTTTGCGACCCGCCCTCGTACCAGAAACTTTTCCTTGGACAATTAATTTTTCCAGGTTGTCATCCTTTCTTCTCAATATGTGACCAAAGAATTGCAGGATTCTCTGGTACACAACTTGGTATAAACTTGCTTGTATTTCAATTTCCCGGATGACAATCATTTGTTTGTCTGGCTGTCCACGGTATTCGCAACATCCTTCTCCAACACCACATTTCAAAGGCGTTGATTCGGTTCCTGTCTTTAGCTTTTATGGTCCAAGTTTCGCATACATACAGGAAGATTGAGAACACAAGCGAATGGACTAATCTTTTCTTTGTATTCATAGATATTATTCTATCTTGCCAGATCTTCCTTAATTTTGCCATAGCTGTACGTCCTAGAATGATGCGACGTTTGATTTCCTTTTTTGCAGCTACTTTTATCCTCGATTATTGAACCAAGATAAGGAAACTGACAGACTCTTTGGAGATTGTTAAGGTGTTGTGGCAGCTGAATCTCTGCACCTTTGTTGACAATCATTAGTTTTGTCTTGTTCCAATTAATTTCCATGCCAAGTTTGTGACTTTCCTGTTGTACACGATCCATTATCTCGACAAGCTCCTGTACACTGTTGTCTACAAGTGTGGTGTCGTCTGCAAAACGGAGGTTATTAATTCTCTTCCCACCAATCGAAAATCCTCCTTCCCAACTGTTGAGGGCATGTCTCATGATATATATCATCACCAGATGTTAAACAATTGAGGTGATAAGATGTATCCTTGTCTCACACCTTTATAGAGACTTTGAAACTTGACGATAGATCACCATCAACTCTGACTTTGGCCAAGTTGTTATCGTATAAGCCTTTTATAAGTGAAATGAGATGAGATGGAATTCCCATTTCCTCTAGAACACACCACAACTTCAGCCACAAAACACAATTGAAGGCCTTTTGGTAGTCAATGAAGCACAGAAACAAAGGAATGTTGAATTCATGTGCCTTTTCAACAAACTGATGTATATTTTGAATCTGTTCTAGTTCCTCTTCCCTTGACAAAGCCAGCCTGTTCTGATGGGAACTGATATCTAATGTAAGGTTTCAAACGTTCAGTAGTAATATTTTACTTGCATGTGATATTAGTGAGATGGTTCGATAATTCCTGCAGTTCCTTGTTGATCCTTTTTTGTGAAGTTGAATGAAGATGGAAATGAGCCAGTCTTGTGGCCATACACCACTGTCCCATATCTTGTTACAGATGAAGTGCATTAAACGTACCCCTTCTTCTCCCATTTCCTTAATCATTTCCCCAGTGATGCCATCACTTCCTGGTGCTTTATGATTCTTCAGGTGTTTAATTGCATCTTCTACTTCACTCCTCAATATTGAAGGCTCTGGTTCAGAGTTAGATTGATTAGGGCTGTACGTTTTGCAAACATTCCTGGTGGTCGCATCTGCATATAGATTTTTCACAGTATCTTTTCCACCTTTCAATGGCCAGTTGTTTCCAATGAGGGCACCATCTTCATCTTCCACAACCCATGAACAGGGATTGAAGTCGTGGGTAATTTTCTTTACCTTCATAAAGAGATCACTAGGTTGACAGTGCTGTTTATGCAGTTCAATCTCTTCACAGATTTCATGAATTTGGTTTGCGTTATCAAGTCTGCACTGTTTTTGAATTTTCCGAGATAGTGATGCGTGCATTTTTAAATATTCATCAGTTTCATAATTGTTTCTTTTTAGCTGTTTCCTTTCCTCTATTAGGCTCAAAGTTTCGGCGCTTAACCATGGCTTCCTAGGAAATGAATTTTGCCTGTGTATTTCCTTGCTTCCACTACTCACAGCAGTCTTCAAGTTGTTCCATACCAAATCTGCAGTGTCAGTGGGATTTATTCCTAATGACTGTAGTTTGGGACGAATAGCCTCGCCGAAGCTACATAGAGCTCTGTCATCAAATTTCATTTCCCGTACCTTTGTTGTGGTTTTGAGTTTTAGTCGCATTCTCATGATGACGAGGATATGGTCTGAACCACATTCAGCACCAGGGTAACTTCTGCTGTTTAAAACAAATGACTTCCAACGACTTCTGATCAGGATAAAATCAATTTGATTTCGTACCCTGTCTCCAGGGGATATCCACGTATGGAAATTCTAAATTCCCATGGAGGGAATTAGATATTTTTCCACCAATAGAGCATATAAAAAATCAGATCAAAAATTAGATGTATGGCTTTTCAGGCGTTTGCTCTATTAACCAGCATTTCGTCTTAGGTCTGATACTAGACTCGTCAGAGTGGGATATGTCAGACCCTACCCACTGATGCTGGGTTGTATGCAGGTGAAATTGTATGCAGCATCAGTGGGTAGGGTCTGACACATCCCACTCTGACGAGTCTAGTGTCAGACCTAAGACGAAATGCTGGTTAATAGAGCAAAGGCCTGAAAAGCCATACATCTAATTTTTGATCTGATATCCATGTATATCGGCGGTGAGGGTGATGTTGAAAGAGTGTATTGGTAACAACCATTTCCTTATCTATACAGAATTGCAGAAGACGCTCTCCTCTATCAATAATAATAATACAACAATAATAATGGCGTGTGGCCTCCGAAGCCTGCTCCAGGTCTTTCGAGTTGTCGTGTGATAGGCGCTTTTGAAATTGCTGCCCTACCTAAGATGAATCCTAATGCGTAAGTCGGCGTACACACTGTTGGAATTAACCAAGGAAAGTTAAAATCCCCGACCCGATCGAGACGCTTTGAACTGAAGGCCAACACGCGCTAACCATTTAGCCATGGAGCCGAACATGCTCATACTATATACTGGTAACGGTGTCAATATTGCAACCATGATATACGCGATGGAAATAAAAAGCGTGACTTTGACGTTTTGTTTCACTTTTCTTTTTACATCTCGTAATAACTGAAAAGCTTTAAAATCAGTTCTCTTATTGCAAATTTATGTTATACATTGATATTATGGTGATAACCTGTAATTTGGTAAAGATTCCGTAGAGTCTTCGCGAACGATAGGTTAGAGATCCCACGCTGCATGGCTCGGACGATGTCACAGAGGTTAAAATTCAACATGGCGTATCTCGGTCGATGTCACAGCTGGTTATACGAAGCTGCCAACGTAGTTTCAATACCAGGCTAGTGAAAAGATTGTTGGTCTGGCTTGGTTAGATGTGGCTTTTAACAACACAATTGGACAGGGGACAACAAAGTGGTCAACAGGCCTCTAACATCCCAGAAGGTATGAGACAATTAATAACTCTGTGACTAATTAAAACATACCTCTACATGCTGTGACCATTTTAAGCTGCATGATTTTCTCATTTTCAGCGAAGTTTGCAGCCCTAGCCAGCCAATAGCAATACAGATGATGTTACCCTAGTCACTTGAAATAAGGGTCTCTAATGAAATGATTATATAGAAATTTTTGTTAAAAGAATGCATTGTTTATTTGTTCTTACATTTTACAAAAACCTCATTCAAAAGATAAATGGTCAATTATAGCCAGTATGAATTTTAATGCAAGAGCCCTCCTGTAACACTCATTTTACAAAGATGGAAGGTGTTGTACAGTATACAGAGTAGGAAAAGAAAGAGATTGTATCTAGTATAGGCTGCTTTTCCCTACAGCTACAGTTGCCTTCCATTTTCAGTTTGTATTTTTGCTGGAGTGGTAAATTTTATTTCCCACTTCGCGAGGCCCATTGCTTAACGTCAGACTAGAAACACGGTAATCATATATCGGTTATGATATTTTATTCAAATCCTGATTAACAACGAAACCTTATCACAAGAATTGTGTTGTTGCCTCGCAAACACTTAACAAAAAATAACATCACGTTTATGAATAGAGCTCATAATGTCGAGAACTAAGGCTGGTGTTCTTCAGTCCCAGTCATTTCAACTTCACTTTCACTATCCGAGCTGCTGCTTTACGAATCATCCTCACTGCTGCTGCTGTTAGTCACATTGTTAGGTGCTCAATTTCAGGTTCCAGAAGGCCTTCCGACTCTATTGTTTCTCATTCTCTCTGACACGATGCATACTGAACCCCTCGCTTCTGCACCAATTTCAGAAAATCTCTGAATGCAAAGATTTCTAACATCATCCAGCTTGAAGGTTGTGTTTCGCTGTGCCACCTATTGTTTCACATCACCCCAGATTTTTTCGATGCTGTTCATATCTGGATGATAAGCCGGCAAGCGAAGAACAGTGTTCCCGTTTTCATGTAAAAGACGGCTGGACAGCAGCATTGGTCTAACATGAAACTTTGACGCTACACTATTAGAAATGTTAGGAAAAGTAATTACTAAGTTTTTTTTTTTTTTTTTTTTTTTGCGTTTAGGCCATCTGTGGACCACGGTGCTTGTGTTCTAGCTGTGTTTTTGTCTTCGTCTGCCCCTTTTAGCATACTGGATTGTGTTCTTAGTGGCCTCTTGAGCCTTCCTGTTGGCCCAGTATTCCTTCATTTTCTCGCTGAATTCTTTCCTGCGCTCCTCTGACCAATTCCCGGCTCCTTTGTGGCTAGCTGATGTACGGGATGTTAGGAAAGGTTTAGTTTTGACCATTAAACGGTATGCATTTCTGTCAGTAATGGCGGCTTGATTAATATTAAGCTCTGCAAGATCTTTGTCCACTTGTTTGGTCCAGGGGAATCCAGTAGCTTTGCCTTTGTTAGCAACCTTGAAGATCTTATGGGATAATCTATTAGGATCCATTCTGTATAGGTGTCCATAGAAAGTCAGACGTTTTCTCCTGATGGCATCTATGAGGTTTTCTTGATGCTGGTAGAGCTCATTGTTGGGTTTGTACCATCGCCTTCCATCTGGTAGGATCCTTGGCCCTATTATTCTTCTCAGGAATTTCCGTTCTTGCACTTCCAGGGCTCTCAGTGGGGTTTTTTTAGTTAGGGATAGGCATTCTGCTGCATAGAGGACTGATGGTCTGACTACTGCATTATAGTGTCTCAGTTTTACATTCTTTGATAAATGCTTTGAGGCATACAGTTTTCTGCAGGCATGGTAGGCCTTGTCTAATTTGATTCTCCTTTGTTCAAGAGCCATCGTTTCACTTAGGTCCTCCGATACCCACTCTCCGAGGTACTTCACATTTTTAGCTCTCTTGATGTGTTTTGTATCACTGACTCCCATTGTTGTAGGGGCATCTTTGATGTTGGTCATAAACTCGGTCTTTCCAATGTTGATCATGAGGCCCGCTTTAGCTGCAATAGAGTGCAGTGTTTGAAGCTGCATAGTGGCCTCATGCATGTCGTTTGCTAATAAAGTAAGGTCATCAGCAAAGGCCAGGCATGGAATCCTCAGGTTGTCTGATTTAAACCCCATTCTTAATCCGGTGTTCTCAGGTAATGACCTGGTCCATTCTCTTATGATCTTTTCCAGGACACAGTTAAATAATATGCATGAGATACCATCTCCTTGCCTCACCCCTGTTTTGATTGTGAAGCTCTCTGATAATTGACCTCTAAACTTAACTTTGGAAGTGGTGTTGTGCAGGGTGGCTTGCACCAACCTATTAATTTTTTCGTTTAGTCCCAGTTCTCTTAAGGTGTTGAAGAGTGTGATCCTATCCACGGAGTCGTATGCCTTCTGGAAGTCGACAAAGATAGCTACCCACTGTCGGCATCTTTTCTTGCTATATTGAAGGATGGTCTTCAGATTTTGTATCTGTTCAGCACAAGACCTTGCAGTTCTGAACCCTGCTTGATATTCTCCTAATTCTTTATCCAGTTGTCTTGTTATGTGCTGTTCCAGAATCTTGGAAAAGACTTTATACGATACTGAAAGGAGTGATATTCCTCTATAGTTGCTGGGATCTGTTTTGCTTCCCTTCTTGTGGATTGGATGGATAACAGCTGATGTCCAATCATCTGGGAGCCTTTCCTTAGCCCATATGTCCAGGATTACTTTGTGTATGTGCCTGAATGTTTGCTCACCAGCTTGTTTCAACATTTCTGCCACTATTCCGTCTTCTCCAGGAGCTTTGTTGTTCTTGAGAAGTTGAATGGTCTCTCTTACTTCTTCATAGGTGGGAGGAGGGATGTCTTTGGTGTCCGGGTTAGCTGGTTCTCTAACTGGGAGGCGCTGCGCAGGTTCTTCAGCATTCAAAAGTCCTTGGAAATAATCAGCTAGGGTCTTGATGCAGTCATCATCATTGAGGCACAATGATCCGTCTGTTCTCTGGAAGTGTAAAGTTTGGGGTGTGAACTGGGTCGTCTGTTGTTTTAGACCTTTGTATAAGTCTCTGGAGTTGTTTTTTCCAAAATCCTCCTCGGCTTGCTTAATCAGTTCTTTGTTGTATTTTCTTTTCGCCCCTCTTATGATGCTGGAGGTGTTCTTTCTTTGTATAATAAAGGCTTGTAGGTTGGTTTCGTTTTTATGATGGTTCCATTTGAGCCATGCTAGTCGCCTGGATTCTATAGCCTCATCGCATTCGTTTGACCACCATGGGTGCTTGTTTCCTTTAGGTCTGTTGGGGATCGTCTTCTGAGCCGCGTCTGTTATAGCATCCCGAAGTGGGTCCCAATTTGTAGTGGTGTTAATCCTATTGATGTGTTGGTTCAGACTCTCTTGGTAACTTGCATTGTCTTCTTTAAGTTTGGTGATATCAAACCTAGGAATCTTCTTTTTCTTCATAAGCATAGCCTTGGTCTTATACAGTGGTTTCAGATTCATCTTAACCATGGACAGGTAATGATCGGAGTCTATGTTAGCTCCTCGTAAAACCTTCACGTTCATAATGTCGCAGTGGTGCTTCTTATCTATTGCTACGTGGTCAATTTGGAACTCGCCCATCATGCTGTTTGGGCTGCGCCACGTCATGGCCTTCCTAGGTAGGCGTTTAAAAGCCGTAGACTTCAAGAGTAATCCATACTTGGTGCACAGACTGATTAGCCGTTCCCCATTCTTGTTGGTTCTCTTATGGGCGGGGTATCTTCCTACAATCTTTCGGTATTTCTGTTCTCTCCCAATCTGAGCGTTGAAATCTCCCAGCAGTATTGTCGTATGATGATGTGGGATGTGGTCTAGGGTTTCCTCAAGGGTGTCCCAATACTTATCTGTAGTCTCTGGGTTTTTCTTGTTAGAGTCATTGGTAGGAGCATGGAAGTTAACCAAAGAGTATCCCCTATTGCTAGACCTGAAGGATATTACTGAAGTTCTATCATTGGGCGAAGAGAAGCCAAGTATGTTAGCAACTAGTTTGTGGTGTACTGCGAACCCTGTCCCCAGGAAGGGTACATTCATCATGACTCTCTTACCAGGCTTTCCCTTATATATTCTATATTCTTGAGACTCCATGGCATCTTCATCTGGGAACCGTGTCTCTTGTAAGGCTGCAATGCTGATGTTCTTGTCTTTCAGGATTTCAAGGGTATGTTTAAGTTTCCCGGTCTTGATCAGCGAGTTAATATTGATCGTAGCTAGGTATGTGATGTTCGTTTTTCTTTTAGTTCTGACTGGGTCACATGAAGGCATAGGTCCCCCAGAATCCGATGACCTATATGCCCCGTCATGAACGGGGGTGGATTGGTTACCACCTGGGGATTTATCATTATTGTTTTCGTACTTCATGTTTGATACAGTCTATCACACAAGTGTGTATAGTTGGTCACCCGAAAGTGACGAGTTGTTGACTATCAAGGTTGTAAGCCTTGAAGCCCCCAGCACTGATCGGTTCACTGACCCAGTTTCCCGCTGGGATTGGTTACCCAACCTTCCACTGGGTTGCTCAGCTTAACAGGGACACCTCTTGTAGGTTACGTGCTGGAGTTGGAGTGAAAGAGGCTAGTTGGATTCTCTTGCTGAATCCAATATTTTATGTTGCAGATACCCGGCAACGACGCATTTCACTCCCATTTGCCCGGAGCCACAAGGACTCCTCCCAGGTTTTATATTAACATATTTACATGGGAGCGGTCTATGGAAAAAGAATACAAATGTCCGGCACCAATTCTTATAACTGTATTTCTGCCGTTGGTTGATGATCACCAGTTGTGACTTGCTGCTGGATGCTGTTATGTGCATTTCACAACTAGCAACCGACAGCCAACGGCTGATAAGTTGTAATACACATTAATACAGAGTATTATACCTTTGTCACAACTATTGATCAGCAACCAACGGCTGATGTTGTGGTTTTACGCATTGGTGCCGATTACTTGTATCTTTTTCCTTAAACTGCTCCAATGTAAATATGTTAATATAAATCTTTGTAATTACATTTCCTAACATTTCAAATAGTGTAGTGTCAGAATTTCAAGTCGGACCTCTGCTGATGGACGCTGTTATATGCCTTTCTCCTACTGTAAATATGTTAATATTAATTCTTAGTAATTACCCAGTCTTACCATAAATACTGTCCCAACTTTTGAGGGTGGCTGTACCTCCGCCCGAACGAGGGAGCGGCTACAAAACCGGTATCGTGAGGCGTGAGTCATTATTGGTTGAGCTGCAGAAGTGTACAGTTGTCAGTTTGAAGTTTTCAAGATGGAATGTGGGGAGTATGAGAATCGTGTGGCCGTGATAGCGTTACACAAGGTAGGGCAATCACCAGGGAAGATTTTCAAAACCCCCCAGAAGCTGAAAATTAGTAAGAAATTTGTTTACCACACTATAAATCAATTTGTTGATGTTAGAACTGTGAGAGATCGCCCGCGGCAAGGAAGACCAGGCACAGTACGAACGCAGAAGTCATCAAAGCAGTGGCGGCTCGTGTGGGACAAAATCCGGTAAGGAGACAGTCAGTGATGGCGTGAGTAACAGATATCAAAAGTGTCTGTCTCACATGTTAAGCATTGACCTGGGACTCCATGCTTACAAACGACGCGAAGGACATCTCCTGACAAATGAAATGAAGCGCTAGAGGCTCCTAAAATCAAAGCGCTTACTTAAGCGTTACACGACTAATGGTCATTGTCGAATCCTGTTTACGGATGAAAAGATTTTCAGTGTTGAGGAGACTTTCAATGCCCAAAACGACAGGGTATATGTCCATTCCTCAAAGGCTCCAAAGATCCAGAGGGGTCATCATCCCTCATCAGTTATGGTGTGGTGGGGTGTGAGCTTTGAGGGCACAACGGAGCTCCATCTGTGAAAAGGTAGTCGAAACTTCAGCTAAAGTGTACCAGGAGACAGTGCTTGTGGGACTGGTCAAGAATCTCAACAACATCCTCTTCCATGGACGGAACTGGAGCTTCCAGCAGGACTTGGCCCCAGCGCACAAGGCATGGGCAACCCGGCAGTGGTTGGAGGCAAATGTTCCTGATTTAATTTCCACTTCAGATTGGCCGTCTACATGTCCAGATTTAAACCCTTAGGACTACAAATTGTGGTACAAGCTTCAGGAGATGGCTTGCAAGAAAAGACATTCCGATATTGAAAGCTTAAAGCAGTCTCTTCAGAAGGCAGTTGCAGAATTTCCAGTTGATGTATTGCGTAATGCCATTGATGAGTGGCCACAAAGACTTAGAGCCTGTGTGCTTGCAAATGGTGGCCATTTTGAATAATTATTTGTGGTTATGGTTCATAATGCATCTATGTAACACTTGTTATTAGGATATTATGGTGAGACTATGTATAATTTAAATATAAATCAGGTACCTGATTTAACCTTGAGAAGGTACAGTGACTGATGATGCCTTTTATAAAAGGTGAAACATGTCTTACATTCTTATGGTAATGGTGATGAATTCCTAATTTTATCATTTAGACTTTCACGGCCCGTGTAACTATTCATGAGTTATATTTTTGGGCTTATGCCGTGTAAATAATTGTAAACACACTCCACGTTTCAAAAGGAACCTTGCCTTTCTTCATCAGGAGACAAAAGAGAAAAGAAATGACGTATTGATGGTTGCTAGGAGAAAGCAACAAGGAAGCTTCAAATGGTGCTCAAAGATGTAAAGGGGATGCCATTTTAGCCCAGTGCTAGAGACGATGAATAGTAACAGCAAAGCATTACTCTAATGGTTCTGATTATAGGTAGCCATGATTCACTGAGGTTGTAACCTGTATCGCGGTTGAAATTATCTGGGTGTTTACGTATTTCAACCGCCTCCCTGATAATTCTTGGGCGATATTGCTTTATACGGGCAAGAACATCCACTTCTTGGAACATGACATCATGACCAGGTGTTAAGGCATGATCAGCAACAGCTGATTTATCAGGTTAGTTGAGTCTGATACATCTGGTATGTTCTTTGATGCGAGTACACACCGTTCTCCACTAGTTAGCAGGGGGAGCTATTTAACCAAGTGCCTGCACAATATTCAGCTGGGGAATATACCACAGCCAAAGCAGTAGTCCTGAGCGTACTTGGCATCGGCACCCCATGATGTTCCAGCTAACCTACTATGCTGTTATGACTTTTCAGTTTTGCAGCCATTTTTTCCAATATGATTTCGGTAGGTCATTGTCCTGTCCAATATCACACCTAAGTACTTAAGACAGCTATTGTGCTTTCGGTATTGATTCCTAAACTTCACTCTAGGATGATAGATTGCTTGTAGGTGACTAAGGTAAAATGTGGCAATGTTAGATTTTGAGGCACTTGATTGGAGCTGCCATTTTCTGAAGTACTCATCCGTCTTCCTAAGATCTGCATTTAATATATCCTCAGCTTCATCAAAGATGGTAGCTTGAACTGTATGATTTATATCGTCTGCATAGAAGTCGTTCTGTGTGCTTGATTACCATGTAAACAAGTCTGTGATTAGTGTTCAACGGCATTTCCGTACCAGGTATGGAAGAGATCTACCTACTGGAAAAGACATTCGTGCGTGGTATGCAAAATTCAGAGACACGGGCTGCATCTGTAAGCGAAAGTAGACTGGCCATCCTTCGACCGGGGAAGAAACAGTGCAACGTGTTTGCACCAGTTTCGTGCGGAGTCCGCAGAAGTCCACCTACTGGGCATTAAGGCAACTTGAACTTCCACAAGCAACTGTTTGGCGTATTCTGTGCAAACGTTTACAAATGAAACCCAACCGCTTACAACTGGTGCAGGCCTTAAAAGACACTTATTATGCTGCTCGAGCGTCCTTCTGTGCTGATTATCTCGCATTAATGGAAGAGGATGGGTTCTCCGAAAGGGTAATTTTCAGTGATGAAGCGACTTTCATCTTTACGGGATTGTGAATAGACACAACGTTAATCACCATCAAGTTGTGGAACACCGTGATTCTCCCAAGGTGAATATGTTTTGTGTCATTTCCCATGAGAAGGTTTATGAACCCTTTTTCTTCATTGAACCTACTGTGACAGGAAATGTTTTTCTTGATATGCTGCAACAATGGCTCCTGCCACAGTTCGAAGGGGATAGTGCAGATTTCGCCCTTCAACTGGATGCTGCCCCTCCGCATTACGATGGCAACGTTTGGAACCATCTCAACGAGACATCACAACGCTGGATAGGTCGTTCATCTCAGGAGGATCGAACTCTCGTTTGTTGGCCACTGCGTTCCCCCGACTGAACCCAATGTGATTTCTTCGTGTGGGTTTTTGTAAAGGACCATGTTTACGTACCACCTCTTCCACTAACATTGGACGACCTTTGTGCCTGCATCTCCGCAGCCGTTGCAGAGATTGGCCGTGACACACTACACAAGGTTTAGCAGGAGATAGACTATCGGCTTGATGTATGTCGTGTTACGCGAGATGCTCACATAGAACACTTGTGATATGACTGAAAAAAACTTTGAGAGTTTACCGTTCTTAGCACGTCTCACATTACGGTATGTTTATTAGATTTCACAGAATAAATTTATGAAATCGAGTCCATCATTTTGAATTGCCCTGTATTAGAGTACTATATTAGGGTAAAATCTGTAAAATTGTCTATGCTAATACGTATTTCACTTCAAAGGAATAAACCTACAATGTCATTCGTCACTTTCTTCCGAAGTCGTCTGCGATCTCTTCTATCTCCCAGATGCAGTCATCTTTAGTTCCATCTAGTTTGTTGGAAATGCGAATTTTCTTGAAACTTTTCACAATAATGTCTTGTGAAATCAGTCCCCATGCACAGCTTATTAATTCTAGTGAAGGCCTCTTGAACTTCTCAGTAGGCATTGGAGTATGGGAACCTGCTGCCATCCATTCAGAATATGTCCAACACACATTTTTTAATGGCTTGTTGATGCTTACATCAAGAGGCTGCATGGCTGATGTCAAGCCACCAGGAATTTTTGCAGCACCAGTCTTCTGGTCGACCATTTCTTAGTGAGAATCATCAACAAGGTGGCCATGTGAACTGTCCAAAACCAGGAGAGGGGTGTGGTTTAAGAGATGTCCAGTTTGTCTTCCCCACACAACACACGACCAGTCCTTCACGAGATCCGCCACCATCCATTCTTTCTCCTGGACATGAATATGTACACTGGAAGGAAATTTCCCATTAGGAATTGTTTTTCACTTGAAAATTACATAGGAAATTTTCGCCTGTCCACAGTAACAACCAGTATAACTGTGCAGAGAAGCTTCTCTATCCCATTAGTCCTCATGACTATGCTGGATGCTCCCTTTTTGGTAATTGTAATGTTTCTCGGCATATCAAAGAAAATTGGAGTTTGATCTGTTTTTCCAGTTTGCAATAGCAGGTAATTGTACTCGCGCCACTTCCTAATTACAAATCTATGAAACTGCACGATTTTTTCACTGTGGTCCTTCAGAAGTCGGTAGCATACAGATGTCCTTCTTCGAAAAAGATTGGCCCTTTTCATGAACAGACAAAGCCACCCTCTGCTTGCTTTAAGATCAAGAATTTTCAAGGTTTTGCTACCTCTACAGCCTTTAACTAAAGCATCAGCATCTCATGAAAAACTGAAAAGCCATCATTTCTCAATTGATTTATGTAAGAAAGAACTTCCTTTTCAATTTATGAGTGCTTCCTGGTTTTTGGTCCCCGAAATAACATTTGTTTTCATGGTACACCATAATTCTTCTTCTTCTTTCTGCTTCTGCCAGTAATGCACACATGATGGTGTTACGGAAAATTCACAAGATGCAGCACAATTGCTGTTATTTTCGGCAAATTCTATTAAAGGTAATTTAATTGAAATTATGTGTCATAACTATTGCTTTTCTTTCCCTTCACATCATTAACAAATACTTCGCACAATTCACACACAAGAACAGTGTTGAAAGTGATCACTGATAACAAGGGCGAGTTATGGCTGGCATCCACAGGTGTATTCTGGCCCCAGGCGCTGGAATATTGAGTAATCAGTCACTTCCTCCTCTCCTAGCATAGGAAACATGAACTGGAATTTTCAAACTAGTTTCCGATTTCTGTACTTCGGCGTTAATCACAAAGACGAGATAAGTCCGTCCTTCGCAACTAGTGGAAACCGTAGATAAAATACAGGGGGGGGGGGGGGGAAATATACGATAATTTTTTTTCTTTCCAAATTTCCGTTGTAAGAATCAGGGAGGGAAAATTACGGGAGTAAATACAGTATACCCTTTAATACTTTAAAGTACTCTAAAGTCAGAACTTATCTTAATGAAGTATGTCCTCTCTCCTTGCTACTCTTTCAAAGGGTGTGACGTGGTGTAACATTTGGTCTTTGGCGTAAGTTCAACTTCTTAGTTTGTCAGTAATTTTCTGGTATGTCATGTTTGAGTTGATGTTAACAGATGCTTTGAATGGTACTTTTAGCTTCGTTGTTGTTGTTATACATCATATTTTAGTTGGTTTTGAAATTATATTGTTGTTCTTTAATAAGCATTTAATGGGCCAGCTAGTTTAGCGATAACTTTCTGTTATATCATTATCTGGAGCATTTTCTGGTGTTGTCAGTGGCATTTGTGGAAGTGTAATAATAATAATAATAATAATTATTATTATTGCAGAGATGCCAACTACTATGGATTCTGCTGATTTCACAACGTATTGTGGCAGTACGGAAGCGGTACTGGTAATTGCGGATTTGACTAATTCAGTTGGTTAAAAGTTCACTATAGACTTAACTCATTTCATCTTGTCCAAATGTGATGTTATTTACCATAACTTCTAAGCGGCAACTGTGTTCATTCTCAAAGCCACGAACGACCCTCCAATCCAACCCTAATTTATATGTCTATAAGAATTGCACGACATTTGCCATTGTTGCAAACGTAAAGACTCAATGCCATTGGTTGAAATTTTAAAGGGAACAGCATCACTCGAGGAATACAAACAACTAGTTGTATACCAACTCTGTGAAAATGAACGGTCCTGAGCAAACAAAACAGCGATGTAAGCAATGGTAATTCAATACGAGTAATAACATTTCGAATGTACATACCTTAACCCCTCAACGTCGCAGCCATTTTAGGAGCTTCCTACCCCGCGGCCGGATGAGATTTCAACTACGCGCGACTGAAATACATTGATTCACTTAAAGCGTTACTACAAGTATAAGAGTAGCCCGATATTCACTAAATTTTTATTCCTTATGATAGAACTATGTACATGCAGGTAATGACATAATTATTTCACATTACCTTAGTAATTTCGTTTCATATGATAGATTTTGAAGCACTCTTCGAGACAGAGACCCACGTCACACTCCTGGCAGCAGTACACCGACGTTGTCTTTTTGCCGTGTTTTGAACACACGATACGTCTCTGAGGTTTGTATTTCTCACCCTTGGGTGATAATTTCATGATAAAATGTCTTTCCTGCAACCTTGGAACTGTATTATCTGATGTGCGCTGGCCTTGAATATTTCAATCCCCGGCCGAGCAAGCTTATTTTATAAACAAACCTTCCTCCAGCTGAACCCGATAAGATAGGCCTAACTGATCAGTGTTTGTCCCTGTGACTTGTCTTAATATTATTAGATAATTTAGGAATCTGAATTCACTGTTGAAAACTTCCCTTTGATCTGTATAATTATCAATAGTCTCCTACATGAAATTTCCAAGTACTGGTTCCTCCTCATCGTCACTCTCATCATTTATCACTGCATCCGCCACAGCTGTATCATTTATTTCATCATCACTGCTGCTAATACTGTCACTACTACTTCCGACTAAACTTTCAACTAAATTGTACAATATTTCAAGCACATTACTGTCAGTCAAACCACGGCTGAGCGCGGTGCGTCACACGGACTGATGAAGCTGCAGCGAGGCCGAAAGCAGCAGGACGAAACTAAATGAGGGGAACAACATTTATGACGAAACAAACCAACTCGATACATTTTTCAGATAAAAGCTCGACACATCGTCTTTCAAGCGAGATATATACCATGAACAACTGGCTCTCGTATTGTATGACAGAAAGCAGCACTAACTGATGCCTACACAGAGCGCTCGTGGAGACTTACGAAAATATTACAAGCCAAGAAATAAAGACAATATAATAAATAATTCGCACTCTCAATGTACAAATATAGCAAAGAACATCAGGCGAAAACACAAACTTCTCAGATCAACATTTCTTTATTTTATTATGTAGGAAAGAATGAAGCAAAGAGGCTTTAAAAAAGCAGAGATTACTAGTGCTCAGACTTACTTGAAATTTGTTTACCCTTGCAAAAACAACTACATTTTAAAGATCTTCATTCTTATTTTACAACACTGATAAACCCCAACATTTCTTCTTGGAAACAAAACAATTTGCAAATCCATAACTCAAAAACTCTTCGCGCTATAGCCGTAAATGCGAAACCATGTGTGGGTCTATACCACGTATAGAGGTCGGCAGCTACGGAAGAAAAGAGGGTCTATACAACGTATAGAGGTAGGCGCTGAGGAGTTAATGCAGAAGACGATACAGTTCACTGCCTAATCGAAGAAATTGTGTACCATTATCTGAATATGAAACATACTCTTATAAAGAAATCCCATCAAATAGACGTGCTGCTGTTAGTAGCTGTATTGTGGATGAGGAGTGTGATTCGAAGTGCTGTTTTAAAATTTTCCATTTTCTCCATGAATATGAAAAACTTAAATTTTGTACGGTACATTGCATAGGAAATTATATATTAAAAGATCGTTTGTGGAAATAAATAAAGAGGTGGTGACATATGTTTACAATCTTTGACCGTGAGTGTAACATCTTTGCCAAATGCATTCCCCTACATAGGTGTTCAATTCTTGTTCTATTACCTCTGATTTAGTAATGTGTTGCCGGCTTTTGTTACAAAACACAGTGTTACAAACGGATGTTGTCTTGTAGTACAAGCCTATTTCTGTGTTAGATAAAGTAACAAGATGTTTAAGCGTAAAAGCAATGAAAAGCTGAGTGAGTGTGGACAAAAATGATTAGTGGCATATCAAGATTACCAAAAGCAGTATACGGATGATTTTCCATGCTTAAGACCATCCAAGCTTTCATCGAACTGCGTGTTTTGTGAAACATGCTAGTGTGATTTTTCAGTTAAACGTGGAGGACACAATTGCCAACGCCATGTGAAATCTAAAAACCACGAAGACTACGGGTGCATCAGTGGATGATACAAGATGCTCTCCTTTTTGTACTACGAAAAGTGATTATAATATTATATGGGCTGAACGTTACTTCACCAGCTTTTTGGTTGAACATAACCTTTCTCTATCTGCAGCAGATCGTGCTAGACCATTATTCAAGGCCATGTTTGTTGACTTGAAAATTGCTAAAGAAGTATGGAAGTGGCAGAACCAAGACAACTGCAAGTGAAAAGCATGTCCACCTTGAGCGTGTTCTCTTGGTTGGTTGGTTGGTTGGTTGGTTGGTTGGTTGGTTGGGTATTCAAGATCAACCCAACCAACTGTTGCCTGCTTCACTTAGCTGCCCGGAAGGCTACTAAAACATTGGAAGCAAGTGCATGGGTGGAGTCCTGGTTAGTAGACATGGAGGTCATGGTGATTGCCAACTCCATGTGAAATCTAAAAGTCAAAATATGTTTGTACTCTTCATTGGTGGTTTGAAATATGAAGAAAACTAGAAATCAATCTATTTTAAAAAATATTTTGAAACGTTTACGCCCAGATTACATTAATATTGCTCAAATGCGTTAAAGTTTAAATTGAGCACCACGATTCGAATTAAGTAGATGTCTTTCGATACATTATGGTAGGGCGACTCGGCATATAGTGCAAATTCTTATAACTTTTTCACGCTTCTCCGTGGATGGTATTGAAGTGTATGACAAGATTCATCTTCAAAGCATCAGGCGCAAATGATCTCCGATTATCACTTAACACATTTTTTAAGAAGGGAAGCTCCTTTCTACGTCACAAGACATTGTTGGTGCATATTTAAATAATATTAAATCACTGCTGTCGAGTATGCACTCATCTTGAAATGTGCTGGTACATTCTCCTCTAAGAACATCATTTATCTTGCACACACAGCGAAAACTGTCACTTCGATTAAGCAAACTTTAAAGTTTCCATATTACACTGACGCCGACTATTCCATGTGATTGTTGTGCTGAAAGTTCAACACCTCTCACAATTTCAATACTTGCATGTATTTCTAAGCTAGCAGCTTCTAAGCGAGTAATTGCACTCGATATAATTCCAAAGTTCGACTTAATATATCCGACTTGCTGACAAACTGTAGGAAAACAATTCCTGCACAATCTTGATAGAAGAGGCAGAGTATTCCATTTGTATTAACTACAGATTTGATACGGAAAAGGAGTTTTGTAAATACTAGTTCTCATTCGGAAAGTTGACGATGAGTTTGCACAGCTACAGTTGTCACCAAACTGCCGAAATATGACCGAAATATGATGTTTCTACGAAAATAGCTCAAAATATGACCTTATGACAAAAAAAGCCAAAAGATGCATTTATATGACAAATAAAAATCACTTAATTGTGACTATCAAGTGACTATTTGCACCAAAATCCAATCAGGCAAGAAAATAGAGACAAAGGAAAAATATGACTTTTCCTAAACATCCGAGCCCTATAAATAACTCTAAAACTACGTAACAGATTGTAAAATATCAGGCAACATCTCAATAAGGAATTCTATAAAAATTCACTTCATACTTAACAGGCAATACAAATCTTAAAGGTCAACATTTGAAAACTATCTGGGCGATGCCAGGTACTACAGCTACTTAATAATAATAATAATAATAATAATAATAATAATAATAATAATAATAATAATAATAATAATAATAACAATAATAATAATAATAATTTTATTTTTTATTTTACATTTTATGGCCTTCATTGGACCACTTTAGTCAATTATACAATGTTTTTTCAATTTTCTCTCAGCCCATCACTTCGTCATTCTCTTGGATCTTGATTTTCTCTCCTCGTCTGAAATCTTTTCCCATGGTTTGTCTGTTGATCTTGGTCTGTAGTCTGGTATCTCTATTTTTGAGTCTCTTAATTTTGTGGGTCTTGTTTTTTAAATCCTCTACTGTGATTTGTAGTTTCTTCATATCTAATAATAATAATAATAATAACAACAACAGGCTGCAGATGGATCAGAGAAGTAAGAGAGGATCACCGAGCTCGATAACTACAGCCGCTTAAGTGTGGCTAGTATCCAGTATTCGGGAGATCGTGGGTTCGAACCCCATTGTCGGCAGCCCTGAAGATGGTTTTCCGTGGTTTCCCATTTTCATACCAGGCAAATGCTGGGGCTGTACCTTAAGGCCACGGCAACTTCCCACTTCTAGCCCCCTCCTGCCTCATTGTCGCCATAAGACCTATCTGTGTCAGTGCGACATAAAGCAAATAACAAATAAGAGAGGATCAGAAGGAAATTGGCCTTACACCAGAAGACACCACAGATGAGATAAAATTAAACAAAAACTTCCAGGACACAAACATTTGCTTCACACTCAAAGAAAGAAACTCACAACACAAATATTTTCAATATCAGAAAGGGCACAAAGATCAGAACACATGAAAAAGTACTGGGAGGACTGCAAGGCCCTAACAGTCCCTTCAAAGAGAGTTGGTTAATGGACTGTCACCCAGGTGTGGTTAACAAGCCTCCTCCACTCCTTTCTGTCCTTCCACTTTTCCTGCTCCATTACTTCCGCCACATCCAATCCAGCTTCTCTAATGTCCTTCCAAATCTGATCCATCCACCTTCTTCTCGGTCTTCCAACTGGTCCCTTTCCCTTAACTCCTTTCCAATTCCTTTCTTGCTACCCGTTCCTTTCCCATTCTTTTTACATGTCCGAACCATCTCAGTCTTGCTTTCTGTATTTTCTGTACTAATGGTTCTATATTTAGCTCACTCTGATTTTAATATTTTGAATTATATATCTCTTCTTGGCTTTTTAACCAATGTTCTTACAAATTTCTACTGCTTGGATCTTATCTTGTCTCTTATTAGTTACTAGTTACCAGCATTTCTAGTCCATATGTTGCAATTGGTATGAAATACTGTTTATATAATGTTAATTTCATTCTCTTGGGTACTTCGTCATCCTATAAAAGCTCTCTGACTTGGTGATAAAATGTTGTACCTTAGTCTGTTATTAATTTCATGGCTGACTTCATTACTTCCATTAATAATGCTACCCAGATATGTAAACTGTTCTACATTCTCTAATCGTTCCCCATCTATGTTTACTTGGCTTCTCTTTTTCTCTTTTCCACAGTGCAGGACTACAGTTTTCTTTTTACTAATTACCATTCCACACTCCTTCAGATTTTCATTTCAAATGTCAAGTCTCCTTTGTACTTCCTTTTCTCCCTTTCCCCAAATCGCCACATCATCTGCAAATACCAAAGCATTCACTTCATCACTACTGATACTCTGTTTTACACGTTTTATGATTTCATCCATCAATATAATAAACAATAATGGCGACAGTGCATTTCCTTGCTTGAGACCTTTTTTGTATAAAATGGTTCAGAGTCACCACTCTCTATTTGTACACTGCTTTTACTCTCACGATAAAAAAATTTATCTTGTTAATTAATGATTTTGGTACATTCCTTTTCAGTAGGCATTCCCATACATGTTTTCTCTTAACTGTATCATAATCTTTTTCCAAATCCAAAAATATGAAGATCATTTCCTTGTTCCTTTCCAGATGTTTTTCCATTATCGTTCACACTGTAAATATAAAGTCTATTGTCGATCTATTTGGTCTAAAGCCGTATTGTTCTTCCTTTGTTTCTCTATTATAATACTCACTCTTTTGTCTATGATTTTCTACATGATTTTTAGCCCATATGATGATAGGGTTATACCTCTATAATTTTCACATTTCTTCCTATTTCCCTTTTTGAACAGTGGTACAATGCTTCCTTGTTGCCGATCTTCAGGTATCCTTTCATCCTTTCGCGTCAAGATGGCGTCAGCGAAGGATGTAAGTGAAGATAGCTCCTCGTTCTCTTGCGAAATAATCGGGAATAAGTGTGGTGTAAACAAGAAGCGAGTGAAGAATGGTATCCAGTGTGAATAGTGTTTAATTTGGTACCATTTTGAGTGTATATGTAGTGCTGGTTTTGCTAAAAATGAAGATACTTGGACCTGTGTTAGCTGTGGTGAGAGGAATTTGAATAGCGGTAACAAACCTAGGCCTACAACGGTCAACGAATCGCTGGCGTCTCATTCGTTGGAGGATGGAGATAATGATAATGTACTTGTAATTCTCTCTTTATTGCAACAGGATTTACAAGCAGTAAAAGCGGAGAATAAGATTTTAAAGGAGAAGGAACGTTTACTGGAATCGAAAGTTCCGGTACCAGTAAACACTCAGAACACAGGTGGCTCCGTGAATTCTAGTGCGTGGTGTCAAGTTGCTTCAGATTCTAGGAGGAAAGGTGTACAGTAAAATAAGGACAACTTTGTAATTGACACCAAAAATAGATTTTCAGCCCCGAGGGAAGTAAGCGATACGTAAGGTATCCGTATGGGAAGCAGTCAAACGTATAGCGCAAAATCCATTACAAGAAGCGGCAAAGTTACGCCTAAAATCCCACACAGTGCACCAGCGAAAGTGTTGAACATTCTTATGTTTGGCGATAGCCAGGCAAGGGGAATTGCGGAGAAAATGAACAATGAAGATATTGCAGCATCGGCTGTCGTCTATCCTGGGGCCCCAATCAAGAAGGTATTGGAAAACACTAAAGAGGCAGCAAGAAATCTCGGAAGTCATGATGCAGTAGTGATCATCGGCGGGACGAACGACGTAGCTCACAATGACGCTAAGAATGTCATTTCTCAACTTAAATGTACACTAGGTAAGCTGACTCACACTAACATCTTTGTAGTGAACGTGCCCCACAGGCATGATTTGATTAGAGACTCGTGTGTGAACATTGAAGTGGACAATGTTAATACAGATATGGTTAAAATTTGTAAACATTTTCGTAATACACAGGTAATTGATAGCAGCAGTTTCGAGAGACACTGTTACACAAAGCATGGCCTTCATATAAACAGTTCAGGTAAACGAAAGATAGCAAATATTGTTCTAGATTTTATTAATCTTAAGATATGTACTGTAAAAAAGGCAACTCCTTTGAGTTATAATACTGACCAGGAAAACTAGTAGAAAGAGCCAGCTGTACTTCAAGCTGGCTCAGCCAACTAGAAAATGAAACTCAGGAAAGTAAGGAATTTCAAGTTACCCAATTGCAACAGTCAAGTTTTAGGGAGGAAGGGGGTCTGAAATTGCTCTTAGTAAACTGTCAGAGTGTAGTAAATAAACAATTAAAATTCGGTACATTGATGGAATCTTATGAGACTGATGTGATAGGAGTGAAATCGTGGTTGAGAGAGGGGGTGGGTAATAGAGAAGTATTTCCAGAAGGGTACACAGTCTATCGTAGAGACCGAGGAGCGAAAAAAAGGGAGGGGGCTGTGTGTTTATTCTGGTGAAGGAAACTTACTGTTCACATGCATGGTTTACCGATGAAAGGTATGAAATATTAGGGATAAAATTAATTTGTGATAATAAGAAGGAGGTGGGAATTATAGGAACATACGGGCCCGGAAGAGAGGAAAGAGACATGGAAATATTTGAGAAAATAATAGATTATACTCATAAAAACAATAATAATGATATGGTAATAATTGGGGGAGATCTAAACTTGCCTGAAGTTGAATGGAATGGAGCTGCAAGTGAAGCCCATGAACAGAAACTGGCAAATAAGTTAATTTGGGAGGGAGGATTTACACAAGTAGTACAAGAACTGACTCATCTCAATAACTTACTAGATGTATTCTTGGTTAAACCATGGGAAATTGTTGATAAAACTGAGGTAATTGCAGGAATAGGTGACCATAAGGCTGTAATAATGGATGTAGGACTGGTACCAAAAAGGCTTAATAAGAGGGTCACACAAGACAAGAAATTGTACAGAAAAACTAAAGTTGATGAATTTGGGACTTACCTTAAATCACAATTTAGTTGTTGGATAAGTGAAGGGAGTAATGTGGATACACTTTGGGGTAAATTTAAAGGAATCGTTTCCAGACCTTGTTTATTATACAAGAAAATAAGAAAATTAAAAAGAAAATGTAGAATAGTAAACAGGAAAATCAAAGAGGATAGGGAGAGTAGAGAAACTAGAAAACAGCTAATGAAGGAACTGAATAGAGTGAAAAAGGAAGCAAAAGAGAATTATATGAATGGCATACTTCAAGAGGGTAATGACCACAAAGGGAAATGGAAAAAGCTGTATTCATTTATCAGGAATCAAAAAGGAAAAGGAATCCAAATTCCTACAATGGTGGGAGAAGGGTGGTGGTGATTATTGTTTTAAGAGGAAGTACAACTAGGCAACCATCCTCTGGGAGAAGGTGATCACTGTTTAACAGATACTGAGAAAGCAAACCTCTTTAGTAGGGAATTCAGAGATTCAGTAGATGATTGTCAGAAGTTGGAAACGGAAACAGAAGATAGAGAGGGAGAGACGCCGAGGGAAGCAAGAAGCTTCTCATTCACAAATGAAGATATTTTCAGAGAAATCCAACTGCTTCAGCAAGGAAAAGCAGCAATAAGTGATCAAATTACTGGGGAGGTGTTAAAGACAATGGGGTGGTACATAGTGCCTTATTTAAAATTTCTCTTTGACTATGTCATAAATAATAATGTAATACCAAAGGAATGGAAGGAATCTATAAAAATACCAATTTATAGAGGAAAGGGTGATAAAAGGAAACCAGAGAACTACAGACCAATCAGCCTGACCAGTATAGTTTGTAAAATACTGGAGAGTTTAATATCAAAGTACATCAGAGGGATATGTGATAAAAATTGGTTCATGAAGAGCCAGTATGGATTAAGAAAGAAATTTTCTTGTGAGGCACAACTGGTGGGATTTCAGCAGGACATATCAGATCAATTGGATTCAGGAGGCCAGTTAGATTGCATAGCCATAGATCTTTCCAAAGCCTTTGATAGAGTGGAACATGGAATATTATTAAAGAAATTGGAGGGAATAGGATTGGACGTAAGGGTTACACGTTGGATAAAAACATTTCTAAATTCAAGGGTTCAGAAAGTCAAACTAGGAAATAATGTATCACAGGAAGAGAAAGTTTGGAAGGGAATTGCACAGGGTGGTATAATTGGTCTGTTACTTTTCTTAATATACGTAAATTATTTAGGGTAATAATATAACATCAAAAATAAGATTGTATGCAGATGACATAATTGTTTATAGGGAAATAAATACCATTGAGAATTGTTGAGAATTACAAAGGGACTTGGAGAGTATCCAACAATGGGTTCAAGAGAATAATGTGAAGGTTAATGGAGGCAAATCAACTGTTACAACATTTACAAACAGGAGTTTTAAAACTGAATTTGAATATACTTTGGATGAGGTAGTTATCCCAAAAGATGGCAAGTGCAAATACTTAGGTGTGAGATTTGAAAGTAATTTGCGCTGGAAGGGTCATGTGGATGACATTGTTGGGAAAGCATACAGATCGTTACATGTCATAATGAGGCTACTTGAAGGATGCAACAAAGAATTAAAAGAGAAAAGTTACTAAGTGTGGTTCGTCCATTATTGGAATATGCAAACAGTGATTGGGATCCTGACCAAGAATACCTAATAAAAGAAATAGATAGTGTGCAGAGGAAAGCAGCAAGATTTGTAACAGGGGATTTCAGGAGAAAGAGTAGTGTATCAGAAATGTTAGAGGAACTTGGGTGGGAAACTTTAACCCTTTGGCTTTCAAGGTAACGATCTATCGGTACGCACGGGTCCTGCGAAAACTGTCAGGGTAACGATCTGTCGTTACCCACTTTTATTATAATTATTTCATTATTTACGTGCCAAATAGCATTTTTTTTTGCACGGAATAAGAAGAGTACAGTTTTATTTCACGTTATACTCCGCGGGAACTGCCGGCTAACCGTATTTTTCGTTATTCTTGAGGTCTGAAACATGTGCTCACTGGAGTTTCGTGTCTTGTTTACATCGTGGTTGGCGGCAAACTTGCTTTCATTTCTCTCTGTTTTCATTCGTGATTATATAGTGAAATTAGGCTGTATCGTAGGCAATATATTTAGTTTACTTGTTAGTTCATTATTGAAATAGTTTTCTTAGGTAATTAGGTGCATAGTGATAGTGAAGTGTAAGATATTGTTCATTTAGGTTTGGCCTAGTTATTTATCGCACGCGACATGGCGAAGAGTGTTCATTTAGCTGACGATGATATCACTGAATATCTTGACAATTATTCAAGTGATGGTGATGTTTCTCAGTCCGAATTCCATGGTAATATCTTCATTGGTGAGTCTTTTATATTACATTTACGAAATGTGTGTTTTATGCAAAAATGGCTGACATTATTCAGTGTTACATCACTTTAAACATTTTATATATCCTTGGATGTAATGGACATAGAATCATGATATTTACTATGATAGTAAACAATAATATAGCCTTCCTACTGACATGAATAACAAACTCGGATTATGAATACTATTTCCTAGAATTACTTCCAAACTTTCAATATCTGAAATTTATAACTTTGCTTCTATATTTATTATTTTTTAACATTAAACGCTTTCGGTTTAGGGAAATGACTTACATGCAGTGATACTAAGTGATGTATATTCTATAAGTTTGCCAACTTTCATGTTGATATCTTCATTGGTGTGCCTTCAATGCAATTTTAAAAGAAGTGTATGCATAGTGTGCTAAATATGGCTGTCAGTTTTCACACATCCATCAGCTGAGAGCTTGAAAGCGAAAGGGTTAAGTAAGGGAAGGGAGAAAACTAGACTTACAGGATTATATAGAGCCTATACAGGAAAAACAGTATGGGGAGATATCCGTGAGAGGCTTAAGTTGAAAAATAATTATATCGGCAGTACTGACCACGAATATAAAATTAGAAAGAATTTTAGTAGAAGCGATTGGGGTAAATTTTCATTCATTGGGAAGGGCGTGAAGGAGTGGAACAGTTTACCAGGGGTAGTGTTTGATCCTTTTCCAAAATCTGTACAGATATTCAAGAAGAGAATAAACAGCAACAGAGAAAAGAAATGAAATCTTAGAGGGCATTGAACCAGTGCAGGTTAATGTAAATAAAAAATGTGTGAATAAATTAATTCCATCCCCTGGTCTAAGGAGTTTGGACAGCCAAAGTAGGGGACTGCCTGTTGGGGTGAAGTACAGTGGGGACTTCGAGGACCCTGGGACCGCTACGGAAGCTGTGAAGGCCCTTCAGGAACTCTGAACAGTGGTGGCAAAAGGGGCTCTGGTTAAGACGCAGCAGGTCATTATGCTATTTAGGTTCCAGAATGGGTAAAAAAAAAGAAGTAAATAAATGCAATGTAAATTTTAATCTTATACCAGTTGTTTAGTATCATTTGAAGTAATTCCACATACTGTATATCAGTTGACTATATTTGTAAGTAGTACAGGAGATATTATAAGTAGAATTTTGTAAACAATGTAAATTTATTAAGGATGAGCTGTGTGTTTAATAGGAACAATTGTTAGCGTAAATTGTATAATATTGTATTATAGGAAAATTTTCTTCTCTTGTTAATTTAATATTTAGTGCTTGACAATAATGTATTTTAGTGTACCGTTTGCTACCGAGGTAGACACCTCATTTGCAAATAGATTTTAATTTGATTTGATCCTTCCAAATGGCATTGAGGGCTCTGTATAGCCATTGTAGTCCAATGCTTCCTGCTGCCTTAATCATATCAGCATTGAATTAATCTTTTCCACTTGCTTTACCTTTGGTCATTGCTTTCACTGCCCTTTCAAGTTCCAACCATGTTATCAGGTTCTCTTCTTTTTCTCCATCTATCATTTCCATTTTCTATCTCTTTCTTCCTCCGAGCAGTCATCCTCATAAAGTTTTCAAAATACTTTGCCATCACCTTCTGAAGACCCTTTTTGTCATGTACTATGGATTCTTCTTATCTCTCTAATGTCTTGATTTTTTCTTGATTTATTCTTTTCGATTTTATTACTCTGTATAATAGTTTCTGATTTCTTCGACTATCTTGTTCAATTTTGATGGTAAATTTTCCTCAACATTTCTCCTTTTCTTCCTTGATACTCCTCTTCACTTGTAGTTTCAATCTTTTGTATTCCACGTGAAACCTTTCTATCTTATTCTCATCCCTCTGATACGTTTTTTTGCTTTTCCTTATCCATTTCTTTCTTCACCTTGTTCCTTTTTTTATTTATTTTGTCTGTCCACCACCGTGTCTCCTTTCCCTTAACCTTTGCTTTTGTTTTCCTGCATACCTCAGTTGCTGCTTCCACAAATGTCTGTCTTAAATTGTCCCACTTTTCTTCTCCACTTTGTATTTCCGTGTTGGGCAACGTCCTTTTTATGCAGTCTTGGAATGCCATTCTTTTATCCTCCTCCAATTCCCAAACCCTGATCTTCTTCAATACAATTTTAGGGATTTTTACTTGTTTTAATTCCACAATTAATAATCTATGATCATCTTCCAGACTTTCACTGGGGATTATCTTCGTATTCATTATGTATCTTCCCCATTCTCGGTCTGTTATTATAAAATCGATGAGTGTTCCATACTGTCCATGCCAATTATATTGACTGATTTTATGTCTATGCTTCTTCATACACTGTGTTCTTTATTATCAGGTTATTTCTGATACAAAAGTCCAACAGTTTCTCTCCATTTTCATTTCTATTGCCATACCCATGTGGGCCCAGAACGTTCTCATACCCCATTCTATCAGTTCCCACATGAGCATTCAGATCTTCCATTATCATGATTCCATCTCCAACAATGTGTGTTTTCAGTTCATTGAGGAACTCTTCTTTTTCTTCCATGCTACATCCTGTCTGTGGAGCATACACCTGTACTATCTTCAGTAGTTCCTTGTTTAAATGTATGTGCATATTCACTACAAATCCCACTACAAATCTCTTGATCCTATGTGGTCATAAAATTGAAATAATAATAATAATAATAATAATAATAATAATAATAATAATAATAATAATAATAATAATAATAATAATAATAATAATAATAATAATAATAAATGCACTTACATTAATAGCGTTGACAGCACTGGAAACTAGCCAGCCCATTAAATGCACATTAAAGAATCCCTGTGTAATTTCCAAACCATTTAAAACATGAATTATAATAATAACAATAATAAAGCTAAAAGTACAATTCAGAGTAGGCCTAGCTATTGACATCAGCCAGAGCATGATGTAATGGAAAATTACCTAGAACCTAGCCAGCTGGACACATGCCTTGCACCTTGCACCCTTTGTTGGAGTAGCAAGGAGAGAGGACATACTACTGGAGCACTTCACTAAGAGAAGTTTTAACTTTCAGGTATTAAAGGCTATAAACAGAATTTAAACATAAGTGTTTCTGCATTTCTAAATAATTTTCGTCGATAATAAGAAAAATGTGTGTGATTTGATATAATCTGATAATGTTCTTTCAAGAACGAAAAAAGTAATTTATGTCTCCCCCCCACTCAGTTATGCTACAGGTGTTATATTTAGTGCTCGCCAGACTGAAATGCATTTAAGTTACACTGAGTTGACACTGAAGGGTATGGCTTCCTTCTTAGCAAATCAGTGCAAATATGAATCCAAAAGTCCTCTCATTTATAATGCCATTCTTCTTTTCCTTAGTGTCTTCTTTACTTCTGCTTCTCGATTTAGAGTACAAAATGTGCTGGGTGAGATAAATTGATAATAGATTTCATTCCATTGTAGGAAATGGAACCTATATATAATTTATAATGTGTCAAGATGGGAATACATTGCTCCGGCTTTGTTGAGGTAGCAGTAAAAATATATGTTCAGGCAGCTTAGGGTTTACTGCTTTGTTACCTATTTAGTATTTTAGTAGAAAAATTTATTCTTATTATGTTAGCCGTGCAGAATTATTTTGACATGGTGCCACACTTCAAAACTTATTCTCACCCCCTTTGTGGATCAGCAGAACACATTTACCTTGAAGTATATAAAACACATTAATTAGAAAAATCTACCATTAACAAACATTTTTTTGTCGAAGGTGTGGTAATATATCACTTGAATCGATCCATAAACTGTAATTCTTTTGCAGGGATGAGAAATCCAATTTACGGCTTTCTTTGAATCGGTGGTTCTACGATGAGCGCTGGTCGCGAAATCGTTGTGTTACATCACTAGATTGGTCACCTCAGTTTCCTGAACTTTTGGTTGCAAGTTACCATAACAATGAAGACTCGCCGAATGATCCTGATGGAGTGTGTTTAGTTTGGAATACTAAGTTCAAGAAGACTACACCCGAGTATATCTTCCATTGTCAGTCACCTGTCATGGCTGCTACATTTGCAAGGTAAATGTTGTTTTATCACAGGGGAGCCATTTTTATTCATATGTAACCTGAATATGAGTCAATCCTTTTTTTTTTCTTTTTTTTTTCTTCCCTTCTTTTCTTCCCTTCTTTTCTTTTCTTTCAGACTGTTAAGGATTGTTTTTTAACATTTATCTACAGTTAGAAGAATATGGATTCATACTGTGATTGCATGTCCATAATACATTGTTCCCATAAAACTACAGTGCTAGATTTTAACTGGACTCTGGTTCTCTCCAGCAGGTAGTTTTTCATAACCACTGACATCCTTTAAAGTAGGTCTGTATCCTGTTATGCGAGGATAATTTGCTGTATGACCAAGCAGCTTCTCAGTTCTACCACTCTGGTCATGAAATGTTTTGCCTTCCAAGATCAGTATTGGTGGAGAAGATTACAAGAGTGGCAACTGAGGAGATGCCTGTGGAGTGATACCAAATTTTGGTATATTATCCTGGAGTAGAAGGCAGACCCTGACAGGCAACTTGATCAGTTTGGTACTCATGCTAATAAGTACTCACTCTTATAAGTAAGAAATATTATACTTACTAATATACAGTGTGTACTCTAGAGAATTAAATGAATTTTCACCAAAATACCTTTCATTGCCAACGCTGTTGCAGGTTTCATCCCAATTTGATCCTTGGTGGAACCTACTCAGGCCAGATTGTTCTCTGGGACAACCGTGTCCAAAAACGTACTCCTATCCAGAGGACACCTCTTTCTGCAGCTGCCCATACGGTAATTGTCAAGTTATTTCATCAAAATTTCAGAATTGTTATGACACACTACAGGGATTCAGATGCACTGTTCATTTCAATATCGTCAATGATAACACTGTATAGAGAAACCTTTAATTAATTGTGCATTATGGACAATTTTTAAATTTGCAATTTTAAGAAATATGTTGAAATTAAATAAAGGTCAGTGCATTTGTGAAAATTCAGTATGCATTAAATAAGAAAGGTTTTAACACATTTAGTTTGTCATTATTTTTAGTAGCATTTGAATTTTAACCTACCATATTTATTCGTGTAATGGATGCCACTGTATGAAGGGAGTACTCCAATTTTCTCCTTAAAATTTTGGAAAAAAAATCCCTGCTGAATGGACACATTCCATTTTCAACAATAATTATTTTAGTAATATTTTAAATCAGATGGATTGCAGTATACAGTAAAACTAGTGAACATGTAGGGAACCAGCATTTTGTTTAATAATGCTACGTATGATTTATTCAGGTAAAATTTTTCCACCTAATCAATACAGTAAGCTTTTTGCAATGCAGTTTTACATTACATTATAATGTTTGGTACTTTTTTCTTTTTAAAATGGTATTTGTTCGGGGCGTCGACCTATAGAGATTTTTTGCCCCTACTTGCACCATGTGATATGAACCTGCGTGTAATTGGAATGGAGGAAGTGAAGAGTGTTGAATGTGAGGAAAGGAACGTTAAGGATGACACAAATTTCCAGTCCCCAGGCCAGGGATATTAATCATTTACAATTAAAAACCCCTGACCCAGCTGGGAATCAAACCCAGGGCCGCCGGGTGACAGGCGGGCGCGTTGCCCCCTACACCGCGGGGCCGGACAAGTTTAGTACTAGTTTAGACCCTATTCATGGTCATCAGCCATAAACATTCAAATACACAATTTAGTTAAAATATCCTAAAACAATACATTTTAGTTAAAATAAGCATTATTACATTATTCAGGTTAAAAGTTAATGATGAAGAAATACAAAGAAGATAAAACAAATATAAACTAGTTTGCTGTTGTAAAATGGCTACACATGCCTCAGTTCATTGCAGAGCAATTGGACCTTGCACGGCAGTGTGTGAAGCGTGGCTGATAGTGTATAACTGGTGTCTCAATCTTCTCACAATTATTTATTCAATCACCACGCGCAGTGCTTGCATTTAGTTTCTCAGAATTCTACTGGAAGTTATTCAGCAAAATGTTTTTATTCGTTTACATTAAGCGTATGAATTATTCTCCTTACTTCATTATCAGCAAGGCCATATTATTATTAGAACTCTAATGGAAGACACAAACTTTCAGTACCTAAAGAGTCAAATTTTACTCCAATGACATATATGTCAACATTTTAAAATAGTGTATAACATAACAGTGCCAAAATGTCATACTATCAATAGAATCTACCATAAAGACTCACTTTTAGACTATTAGTACTTAGAAATATATTTATAAAGCATATTCTGAAGCAATTATTTTATGAACTTTCATCACATTTGTGCTCACTTTATTCAGTGCTAAGCAAAAATAATACTTTTAAAACTCACATGAGAGATATACCTTTGGAATTATAGAACATTTTACAACGGCGTACTAGTTTATATTTGTTTTATCATCTTTGTATTTCTTCATCATTAACTTTTGAGCTGAATAATGTAATATTGCTTATTTTAACTAAAATATTCTTCTAGGATATTTTGACTAAATTGTGTATTTGAATGTTTATGGCTGATGATGACCCTGAGTAGGGTCGAAACTAATACCAAACTTTATAATGTATTGAATAGGTGGAAAATTTTTACCTGAATAAATCATTATGTAATCTCAGTTCAGTACGGACCAACCAGAATGAAATTTATAACCCTTAATAATAATGCTACGTCAAGGTGTGGCTAGGATTACATATCGCATAAAAATATTATAAATTATAAATAGACTGTATTGAGAAAATGCATATCGTAGTACAGTATATACCTAGTCTAACCGTGAGTACTGTCCCAAACTTTCGGCTTGGATTGTTTCCAGCTGGTTAACAACCTTTTTGCTGAAGGTTAGTCCTGACCAGTGTATGTTCAACAGTGAAAGAGTGGATGTTCTTTGCTTAAGCATGGAGTGAGTTAAGAATGAAAACTGGGTAGCTGTCATTGCCTTGCTCAAGGTTGGCAAGTCACAAAGTGATATTTTCCAAACCCAAAACAGTGGAAATCAGCAAGAGGTTAATCTGTAGACAGTCCAGCAATTTACTGAGAAGCTGCAGTGGTGGCCCGTATCTGGCGAAATCCTGTCCGGAAGCAAAAATAATGGCACGGGAGCTGAACATTTCACCACAATCAGTATCCAAGGTACTTTCTGTAGACCTTGGGGTTGGAACTTATCGGTGGAGCATCAGACATTTCTTGACACTGCAGCTGAAGCAGCAAAGGAACCTAATATCAAGGTTGTTCCTACAGTGGTATGCCAACAATGGGCATAAGAGAATTTTCTTTATACCAGTGAGAAAGTCTTAATCAGTGAAATTAGCTTTAACCGCCAGAACAATAGGGTATATGGGAGAGTCATCATGTTTTCTTTTTCATTCGTGGATACATTATGGAAATAGCTTTTCTCCATGGCATTTGAAAAGTTTAAACTGTGAATCAAGTTTAACTGCGTGCAGTAAGGAGTCTTAGAATATTTTTAGATGCAGCAAGGGTTGGCATTTCTGAATTACTTGGAGACTCCAAACCAAACATACCAGGCGAGTTGGTCGTGTGGTTAAGGGCGCACGGCTGTGAGCTTGAATCTGGGAGATAGTGGGTTCGAATCCCACTGTTGGCAGTCCTGAAGATGGTTTTTTGTGGTTTCCCATTTTCATACCAGGCAAATGCTGGGACTGTACCTTAATTAAGGCCACGGCTGCTTCCTTCCCACTCCCAGGCCTTTCCTATCCCATCGTCACCATAAGACCTATCTGTGTCGGTGCAACTTAAAGCCATTAGCAAAAAAAAAAACATAATAGTGTATGCATTAATAAAAAAATGGAGACAACGAACGTACAATATTAAACATTATGATAATAAAACTTATTACCGTCACACCTGTAGATATCCAGAAATGCGGCAAAACTTTCCTGCTATTTATTTTTATTCTTTCTGTCATGGAACTTTCGGCACTATCCGGGCAATAGCGTACCTAACTTAAACAATGTGCTTATCTCATTTACAGCTGTTTAGGTAAATCCTGATGTGATAAATGTAGAGAACAAGCATGAAATATACTTAAAAATAAGGGTCTGGCTTTAAACAGTCACAGTTATCAAAAGCGGGATTACATTCGGAAGTACAACCCATAACATACGCTAGTTATCAGCTGGTGGTTTGGCATGCTTTCTACAGCACGACTTTATTTGGAAGGAGTGGCTTCTGCTACCCATACACCAACTGGGAATATCGAAAACCATCTCCAGAAACCATTTGGGAATAGATTCACATTGTTTGGACTCTATGGTCGGGAATGAAACTATTTTTAAAAGGTTCAAAAAGACAGGACCTTGAATGCTCTCGATTGCAGTGCATGGTGTGGCTGATGGAATGGTGGTGAAGATGACTTCACTTGTAATGACGACACGCTTGTAGCAGGGGAGTTGGTGTCGCAAGATGATAATTCAGATGAAAGCCGTGATCAGGTTTACTGTGTGGTAGGCCTACTGCTCGACTGACCAAGACAAATGACTGGCCATTAAGTTATTTTGTATCAGTATCCCTTTTCTGTATGGGACTAATCTTCATAGCGAGTTTTTACGATGTATGCCCTTCCTGATGTCAACCTCATCAGAGGAGTTAATGAGATGAAACTAATGGTGTGATATGAGTAACTAAAACTGACTATATTTACTTTATATGTAGGCCTAACAGTCGTGTTCACCATTTGTTGCCTTTTTACATTGAGAAATACTGTCTTCCAATGAAAATAGCCAGTATAAATCAAATACATTCACAAGCTTGTTAAAGAATAGTGTAGAATGTTCACATTTACAGCTTATAGTTCTTTATAGCCTAGAAGTCATGTGTTCACTGCACAAAATTTGAGGTCATGGCATATTGGACCCCCCCCCCCTTACTTTTTTAGGCTGTGAAAGTTGGAAAAAAAGGGGGTCTAATACACAAGTAAATACAGTAATTTATGTTAATGCAGTAATAAAATAGCTTCATACATGATAGATCTGTGAAATTGATTTGAAGAAGTCTGTTATTTTTCTGAGAAATGTCGCTGTGATGGTAATTCTGATTTATGTATGGAAACTTGTTCCTTTAGAAATAAGGTATGTTGGTATGGACCACTATTGTAATTCCTACTATCAGGCTGTATGTTACTTTTTCAGCACCCAGTATACTGTATGAGTGTGGTGGGTACACAGAATGCACACAACCTAATAAGTGTGTCAACAGATGGACGGTTGTGTTCCTGGAGTCTGGATATGCTGTCTCAACCACAGGAGACTCTAGAGTTGCAGCATAAGCAGGGGAAAGCTATTGCTGTTACTTGTCTAGCCTTCCCAGCTAATGATGTGAACAATTTTGTTGTGGGCAGTGAAGAAGGCTGTGTCTACTCTGGTATGTTGTCTGTTGATATAACTTTGGATAACTCATGTCCGTGCGTGTGTATGGCAATAATAGCTACAATAGGCCATTGCTAGTGTAGATAGTAATGATATTCATATAGTGTGTAGGAAATATACCATCCAATAGTCACTGGAGGTGAAGAAGGGTAACATGACAATTAAAAGAAGGGTGGTAAATAACCCTAGTTTTCATTCAGAATCAACTGGGGCAAGTAAGGTAATATAGTTCTGCAACCTTAATTTGTTAGGTGAGAGCCTTTGCAGTCAACCTACTTCCTCTGTTTGATTTCTACTTTTGAGCAACAGTGTGAGTGGAGGGAGTATTACTGGCATGAAAAATGCAACAATTTAATTCCTAACGCAACTATTTAATTCCTTTAAAACACTGAGATTTATTTTAAATTCCAGTTGCTTTTATGACACTAAACTACTATTATATGATAAAATATTTTTGTACAGACTCGTTTAGGTGTCTGACAGTGAAAGAAAATTTTCTTATAAACAATTTAAGCCAGAAATACTGGAGTAACACAGATTTACACTTCAAGCAAATTTTGAGTTTTGGTTTTCTACACTTCATGGGCTTCTTTTTTGGTGTTAGAAGCATATATTGCCTCCTCTTGCACCATTCATGGCATCCAAACTTTCAGGCATACTCTTAATTAACGCTGCAATGACCTTTTGAGGAATATCCGCCTCAAACCTTAACATGAATTCATCAAAGAACTTATGCACATATATTACAACGTGTGGGTGTACATTGTCCTGCATTAGTGTGAAACCATCACCGATAAATGGAGTGAAGGCACAACATGCTCCAGAAGGATTTCCTCCGCATACGAATGTGCTGTAAGGCTCCCGCGCTCCATGGAGACCAAATCCGTCCTTGTAATCATATTGATTCCTGCCCACATCAGAAAACTACCCTGAAAAGGTACCGTGGATGAGAATTTACAAAGGGAATAAATTTCCCCAGGTCTTCTACAGACCCCTTCTCAGCTGTCAGGTCATCACAGGCCAAATCGCAATTCATCAGTGAACAGCACTTGCTCCTATTGTTGTACTGTTCATCTGCGATGTTTCCTTGTGAAATGCAGTCAAGCTGCACAATGCAGTTTGGCGAGTTCTGGGCTTAAGCAAGTCGTCTGAACTGAGGATTGGCTTCTTCCAGTCTTCTTCGGACAGTTCTGTCTCAAACTTGGCAGAATCTATTTCATGCTTCAGTGTTGGGGGTGTGATGGTTGCGAATAACTTGAAGCCGTAAAAAGTTATAATTTCTTGCTGATATTGCTTATCTTGGGCCAGATCCTGGTCTCCTTAAACAGCCTCCAGTTTTCCTGTACCTTTTTACAGATCTGGAAATTGTGGAAGATGTAGTTCTCAACACTTCTGCAATATAAAACATGCTGCGCCATATTCCACCAAAGCAACAACTTTTGCAGAATCTTCAAGACTTAATGGCATGTTCACTTCAGAAGACTGATGGTGATAATACAGGAAGAGGTAACAAACATGTGATTGAAAGGTTACAGTAATACACAACAGTAGTATGTGCTTGAAGAGCAGTAAAACGTGATATGTTTTTCAGGTTGCATGAGAAAGAAAATTGAAGCTAGTGCAATAAACAATCCACACTATTGTTTGTTCATAAAACCAAGCCAACAACCTACCCCATTAAAAAATAGGAGGATTCAGTGCTAAACTTTGATTAACACGTTCGCGGCCATTCGGATATCGGCAACCATTACTGTGGTACCGCAATACTTTTTTTTTGTTTAAAGGAGTTCATTTCTCTGCCCTTATGCATTTTAGATTATTATTTTAATTATTTCAATATTATTTATGTGCATACGAGCCATGACGCACACGCTGTGTCAGCGGCACTACCGATGAGCTTTTCGCCTTCGGTGCCGTTTGACGCAGCATGTGCGTCATGACTGGTGATGAATTGGAACGAGGAAAGTAATGTTTTGTTTTGCTCGATTGTAGAACTTAACAGAAAAATAAGTTTTTGAACATTTCACACATAAATACTATGCAGTAGAATCTTATTATTGCTGTGTGAACAGTGTATACTTACATTACTCCATAAACTGTACAATGTAACTAATTGATACAGTGTGCTTCTTTTCAGTGACATTTCCTCGCAAAAATAACTCTTCTGCAAATGCGTTACATTCAGTTACAATGTTATTCAGCAAGTTGTCCTCTGCAAGGAAGCGAAAATAATCAATAGGTTTCGCATCATTTGGCAGTGGAACCTTCATTCCCGGCCGACCAATAAAGATTATTTGTTTCATTGAAGATGAATCTGAACTCCAAGAAATGACCCCTGAAATATTGCCCATGTTATTTGACAGGAGATTTGGAGATGAGATATTACTTACATCTTCCTCATCTTCTGTAATGTGAGAATCAGGAGTAGACACTCGACACACACATCTGTGATTAAAATTCTCACTCAGGTGGCTACAGTCACTTTTCACACTGTCATCACTGTCAATAACTGTCGTCACTATCAATGCTGTCACTAGCGTTCAGGAGAGCTTCCAGACTATCTTCATTAATTGCAAATCGCCTGTTTATCCCGCTAAGACGGGGTTTCTTCCGGTGAGAAGGTTCTGAAACTTCACTGTTCCCTCTTGACATCGCGGAAATGTATGCCGAATTGTAATGGCTACAGAGATTGTAACTAACAATTGATCTGATGCCCGAATGACGCATATGTTTAATAACACCTTAACAATGCACAGATAAGAGGTCTGTTTGTTTAAATAAATATTGGCGGAAATACGAGCTTTAATATTTGGCGCGGAATGTGACGCACGTGTGTCGTCATCGGTACTGAGTGAAAGTGGAGTCATGACGCATGTGTCGTCATCGGCCGCGAACGTGTTAAATAGATAATTACAAATCATGTCCAACTTGTTGGCTGAATGGTCAGCATACTGGCCTTCGGTTCAGAGGGTTCCGGGTTCGATTCCCGGCTGGGACGGGGATTTTAACATTGGTTAATTCCATTTGCCCGGGGGCTCGGTGTTTGTGCTGTCCCCAACATCCCTGCAACTCGCACACCACACACAACACTATCCTCCCTCACAATAACATGCAGTTACCTACACATGGCAGATGCTGCCCACCCTCATCAGAGAGTCTGCCTTACAAGGGCTGCACTCGGCTAGAAATAGCCACACAACATTCTTTGTTACAAATCATTTCTTCAGCATTTATTGTTACATTTTTCGTGCTGGTGTATTTGTGTAAAAATTCAATCTATGGTTTTTGAAGGATATTTATAAAACATGACCGCTACACTGAAAAAGTGTTTTTTGCAACGTAACTGACTTTAGACGTTATGGGGCGGTGGGGGTACTTTGGAGGCACTTGGGCCACGGACTTATTCCAAAAATTAAGTTACATTTCTTGCTCCATTTGAATTTGGATGAAAATTGAATCACTTAGTTATTGAAAATACTGTGTTTGTTTCATTTTCTTTGGAAATACCCACATTGATTGGTGCCAACTAGAATGTGCCTGATACTCGCCACGTGTAGAAAGAGGACTTGAAATTTGTGTTCATTGGTAACCGTAGACAACTCTGGAAGTTATGTTTTCAAAAATAAATGTATGGCAGGCCAGAAATCAAAAAGGAAAAGTCTATTAGGGATTAACGTGGATCCCATTGTACAAGAAAGGTAGTTGTTTTTGCTGAAACAATGAGAAACAATGATAGAAGTGCAAAATTATAATTTGATCCTTAGCAGTTTCTTCACTATGAGTACAGTACCAAAAGGAAAGGACTATTAATGTTAAGTCCTGTATCAGAGGGCTAATGACTGATATCTTTCATTTAATCAAAGCTGACAACTTTCTCATTAGTGACATTGTTTCCTTCAACAAGTGCATATCTCAAAAGTTCCCATAACAAGAGAAAAAGAAAAAAGAAATCCTTAAAATATACAGTATAACCCTGCTTTTATGTTCTCGGAATGTACATTTTCGTGTAATTTGTAACATATTTCCTCTGTCGCTATGTTTACAATACAATCTAGTTCCCCTTTCAGATTAACAAAGTTTGAATTTCACGCCATGTCCACCATGTAGACCAGCGAACTAGAGATGAGATGGGGATATAATATATAGAATATAAAAACTTGGGATATGGAACAAACAAAATGCCCTTGTTGTGACCTAAAGTGTAGTCAGGCTGTGCCAAGCAGGTAATCACTATCGAAGCGGAGCCTAACTGTATCGAAAGCAGGTGCGACACCAAACCATGTGGTCAGCTATGGCTCAGCTTCAGTTTATCATTTGCTTGCATCTATACTGTATTGTTGCTCTTGTAGTCTATTCTGCTGAAGTGTTGTACGCCGAACTGACAAGCAGGCTCTTTTCCTGTTTCTAATAACATTTAGCAACATTTTAGTTGTCCAGAAATCGATCAAAGGAGTGGATGAACTTTTTTTTTGCCATTGGAGAAGAAGTTACAAATCTTCCAAGCACGTAGAACATCAAGAAACGTGTTGAGCTTGCAAAAACTGTAGGGTTATCTGTTTTGACACAATGTGATCATAAAAGTAATTGAAACTATGAATGAAACTGTAAGAAAAGAAAGTATGCAAAGTATAGCGAATATGGAGACCTGGAGGAAATAATGAACTAGTTTCAGAATACACTTGCTTCCAAAGTTCTGCTTAGCGGCGAAGTGTTGCATGAAAGAGCACGTAAATTGGCCGATAGGCTTGATATTGAGAATTTCTCGGCATCAAATGGATGGATCGTTGGATTCAGAAAGCACTGTAATGTGGTGTACAAAACTGCATATGAACTAGAGATAGCTGCCATTTTGGCGAAATGGTGCCATGGTCAAGCCGCAAAAATAGTATGGTGTGGCATGGGTTATGTCATTGGACCTCGCACTGACCGTGTGAGTAACAGTTGAGCACAGGATGTGTAAGACATGAACACAACCAGATTTTGAGTGCCAGACCTAGGGTCCATTACAACTTAGACTTTGGGCAGGCACTAGACTATCCACAGGCCACCATGTCAAGCGTGTACCGTGAGTACATGAATCCGGGAAAACCACTGGCGCCATTGTTCATCTTGTTGTTGACAGGAGAGACTGTTGGTTGCTTGGAAGGTAAGAGCAGATAGACAGCCTACAGTGCAGCAGAACACTTGCAGATTGTGTTCGATAAGTACGAAGTGTGGGGTGCCATACAATCTAGAACCACTTCCTTGCAATGAGGCATAGAAGCCATCATACCTCTAAGGTACCTGTGCTCGTCTCAAGGCATGAAGACTGACATGGGCAAAGGAACCCGGCCATTGGACTCTCGAAGCATTGAAAAATGTCTCCTGGATGTACATGCGGAATGCAGTACGCAAGTGCATCGCCAAGCACGAGGCAATGGATCCTTCTTCCCACCGGTGTATAGTTCATGCCAGTGTTAGTGGGGTCCTCATAGGGGGATGTTCACATGGGATGAAGTGGGACCTGTAGTGCATCTGCCAACGTCTCTCCCCAGGTAACAATACAGGAACTCCCTGGGAAATGATACAGGAACCTGCTGTCTGATCATGTACACTCTTGTTTGCCTCCAGCATCCTGCAGGAGACCTGTACCATTTGTCGGTCAACTTTGAACAGCATGTAGTCCAAGGTAAGGCTGCTTGATTCGCCTACAGACAATATCAATAACGTTTTGACAAACTGTGATAACTATTGTCTTAAATAACATTATTTAAATGCAATTTTCTGTTATTTTTAATTTCCTTAATTTCATGTAATATCAAAAAATTAAAGTTCCATCGTTTTGCCATTTATTGCTTAACCCCGGGTTTACTGACAGGACTATATAAAGTTCCATCTTTTAAAAATAGCTGCAGGAACTACACATTACCTGGAAACCCGATGGGACTTCTCAGTCTTATTTAGAAGTGGTTTTGGAATGTAGTAAGAGATGGCAGCATTGATCATTCACGCTATACAGCCACTATCTAGCTGAAATATGTGGCACTACGTAGTATTAGTGAAACCATTTTGGTGAATGCTGGAGTGCAAAGAACATTTGATTTTTAATAGCATTTCTACTGCTTAAATGGCAAGCTAACATTTTTTTCTGTACTAAAGAAATACCTAAACTTACAAATTCTTCTCTACGAACTTGGTCTCTATGTAGCATTGTGAAATTCTGGTGTTATGAAATACTGGGGACTTCAAAGTCCTGTCTGGTACCAGACACAACAATAAGTGGTTGAGGTAATGTTCGAAATTTGCTAACTATATCAGTATTCATGGGTTTCTGGACATCCTATTCATGGTAAATGGCATCAGTCCCAAATACAAATTACTCCTTAGCCGTATTGAAGCAGTTGAGCGTTTAGGTATGGATATTTATTACAACTCTAACAAAGTCTGCAGTAAAAATCCTTTCTTACTTTTCATCACTATGACTGCAGAAAATGCCTCGAAGTAACTGATATAGCATATAAGCTGGAAAATATACCTGAGGACAGGACATAGGTACTCCTAATGAATTTAGTAACGATAGCGAGGAGGCATTTTCAGTAGATATCCATAATGCTGAAAAGCAAGAAAGGATTTTTACTGCAGACTTCGTAGGAATGGCAATCTATATCTAATGAATCAGCTGATGGAATAAGGCTAAATAATTACTACTGCTACTACCATAGTCAAATAATAATAATAAATAATAATCCTCCTCTGATGCAAGTCTTTCTCAGTTGACGCCCTATAGGCGACCTGTGCGTCCCTGAGAACAGGACCCCACCTAAGAAGATATGAAGACAGCACAAATACCCAGCCCCCAAGCCAGAGGAATTGGAAGTTAAAATCCCCGACCTGGCTGGGAATTGAACTTGAAACCCCTTCGACTAATGGCTAGCTAATTATTTAACCATGGAGCCGGCCACCACGGTCAGATGAAATTTAATTTTTAAGCTTACAATACCTTATTGGTTACTATGATAGTGAAGCAGTTTGTTATTCACATGCACCTTGAAAATATTCCTGTCAATCCTATCAGGACTTTAAACTCCCCAGGTACATTTAGGACCAAATTAGTAATATTTTGCTGCTTTGTTTGAGATCTCATTTTTGTCTTCAAAATCATCCATAAATTTTTAGTGGGATTGTGCTTAAATGAAATTGCCTGGTTAAGGCAGTGATGTGACATTTTCTTGCTCTTACTCTCTCTCATAAGTTTGTTGACAACTTTTTAACAAAGAATGGGTGCTGGATCATCTTTGAAAAAGAATAGCTCTGTCCTGCAAAACAAATCCTGCCCCAATGGTAACATAATCTGTTCCAAAACTTTCTTGTACCTACTTTATGTACATTGACAGTAGATTCCAAAACTTCGTTATGTCCAACATTGTATGAAAAACATCCACACATCATAACACTATTAGGAAACTTCAGTTTTTTTACAGTGCAGGCTGGATCCATGCTTCAGTTGTCTTCCGAAATATTCTGCATTTGAATGTCGAACAAAAATTTTGCAGTCTCTTCCTTGCTGTTCTGTCCTCTTCAAGTGCCATATCCGGTTGCCCAGACGTCGGCGATTACTCTGGAGAAAGTTTTTCTGTCTTCTGCCAGTTGGAAGAGTCTCTCAGTTGTCTCAGTACCGGTCCACTGCTTGATGTTGTGTAACCATGTTATCTCTGGTCTGCCAACTCGCCGTTTGCCCTCTATTTTACCCTGGAGAATGAGTTTTATGAGGCCATATTTGTTTCCTCTTAATATGTGGCATAGATAAGCTATTTTGCGAACTTTTATAGTTATTAGTCCTTGCTTCGTCTTAGCTCTCCTTAGGACTTCATCGTTTATCATATCTGTCCAGGGTATTCTAAGCATTCTTCTGTGTATCCACATTTCAAAGGCTTGTGGTGGCTTTTAAGGTCCATGTTTCTGCTCCATATAACAGTACTGACCACATGTAGCACTTCATTAATCTCTGTCTGAGCTTCAGATTCAGATGATTATTACAGAACAAAGAGCTCATCCTGCGAAATGCAGCTCTAGCATTCTCAATTCTGCATCTGATTTCCTTATCTGGATCCATACTGTCCGTTATTATGCTGCCGAGGTACTTGAACTGGTGGACTTGTTCTATTTTACGGTTGTTTAATGACAAGATGACATTTGCATTACTATTTCTGCTAATCTGTAACAAACATCAAACTTAGAAATTCCGCACCATTTTCATTTTCTAAACATAAACTACGCAAAGCATTGCCACGCCTGGGTGAAGATTTCATTTTATCCCCACATTTTCCCTTGCTGTGACTCCTGATTTCATCTCTGCATTATAGCTTAGTTAAATGCAAAAATCTCAATATGCCCATTGATGCATTGCAGCATATGGGTGTGTATGCATTATCATGGAGAATAAGCATACCTCATGACCGTTCTTCCGGTTGTCAGTGTTTGATAACCCTTCTGAGTTCCTGTAAGGTGTTGCAATATGTTGAAACTTTGATTGTGACACAATTGGTAACTGCTCCAACAACAACAGTGGTTCATTGACATTGAGGAACAATGTCAGCCTTGCTAGTTAAAGCAAATGACTATTCCTTCTTTGGTCTTAGTGACTAAGGATGTCTCCATTCTTGACTCATCCTCTTTTCCTGGCTTCAAAAAGTGGCACCAGGTTGTCACCAGTCACAATTTGCTCCAAGGAACATTTGCCTTTGTGGTATTGTTTCAGGTATATCCCTGTCCATACGGCTTTCTGTTAATATGGTGCTGAGATACTCATTTGGATACACCAGTACTCCATACAATGCTGTTTATTGATCCAAAGCCAAGGTTAACAGCTGACGACAATTCACATACGGTCAGATTTGGAGAGTAATTGAGTACAAGTAATCAGATTACTTGTAATGATTACATTCTTAGTGATTTACTTGTAATTGCTACTTTTTACAAAATGTAATTTTTACTTATAATTTACTTCTTAAAATACAGTTTTAATTGTTACAGTTCAGTAATCCTTACATTCTAGTAAGTGATGTACATCATACACAGGCAGAATTCAGAAAAATATAAATGATGAAGACAATTTTTAGTTCTACTACAGCAGACGCTAACTGCACCAGTTCTGTATGAGGATCTTACCTCTCTAGTACTTCCAAAGACATAACATTTGTACCAATGATCATAATAATCATCTGCAGTTTCCAGCTGTTGGCCAGGTCTGCTTATTTGTACCAATGATGTTCTTAAAATTTGGTATTCCTAAAAGTGCCTCTCTAAGGTGTCTTTTCACTAAATGGAAAGCTGTACTTCCCACCAAAGACGTTGAAACTTAGCGGTAGAATCTTAACCCATTCGCATCCTATTTAAATACCGTAGCAGTTCACTGAGAAAACACATTTAAATCCAGCACTACAGCAGTCGTCTGCACAGTATTATTTAAAAAATCATACAAAACCAATGAGTAAAGATTCCTTTCTGAAAATTTGCATGCATAATAACGAAAGAATAAGCTTACCAATGCCGCTTCTCTAGTACGTCTGCTGTGTGTGGTACACCTCAAAACATACCTTAAGTGAAGTGCTACACCACACTTTTTGCACTGCCAGCAACTTTCACTTCTCTTACTCCGGCTGTAGCACACAACACACCTTTTCGTGACTTTTGTTTTCTTCTCTGTTGGAGGAATATGCATGAGAAAGTGGGCCCATAATTTAGCTTTTAATCTGGTAGGGGTGATGCTCGGTGAAGGTCGACCTCGAACAGAGTACTCCGGCAACTGAACAGTTTCAAGTAGCTGCTTTTGCAATGCTAGTTCTGAAGTCAGTGTAGCTCGTCTTCTTGTTAGCAGCGATATTGTGATACACAGGGAAGGAATTGAAAATGCATATATCTAGGAGGTAAAAGAATATTTTTCTATATCCTTTTACTGTGCGTTGCATGACAAGGAACAGAGCTGTCACCTGATCCTGAAGGTCAACCTCACCCATTCCCTTCTTGTATTCAAGGCCACACTTGGGCTTTATCACTTCCTCCCTAGGGGTTTGTCCTCTCTTTCGTCTGAGTTTGCCTGTCCCCGTCATGTCAGCTGATTTGTGTTTAGTGGTGAGAAAGCAAACACCCTTATCTTTCCACTTCACATGTAATATACTGTTGGCAGCCCATGCCTCATACTCTCCATGTTTGAGTTTAGTTTTACTGATATCGCGAGGCATGTCTTTTCGATGGTTGATGATGTGATAACATGGGAGCTCAGGAAATAACCGAAGCCACATGTCTAAACTTCAGCTCAGAATGCATACAAGTGGCAACTGTGAGTTAGGAACTGAACTACATGTATTGACATACAGCAATGCATCACCACGAGCTGACATATGCCACGAATAACTTTTGCGGGCTAGGGTCGTCAAATGATGCGATTGGATTAAAAACCAATTCATTTATTTGCAAAGTGAATGGTAAATTATTTGAAATGTTAAGTCATCAACTAAAATAAAAATGATGGGAAAAGATAATTTTGAAATTTGCAAGGAATCCTTATTGTCCCTATAAAGAAAGAAAGAAAGAAAGAAAGAAAGAAAGAAAGAAAGAAAGAAAGAAAGAAAGAAAGAAAGAAAGAAAAATTTTCCTTGCAAACTTGGCGTTATTCCAGCTCCATGTGAAAAAGAATTTCAGCGATTTCCTTAAGATTAGCATTCTGTATAGTAGATGTAATATTGTAATTTTACTGATTGCTTGTTAAAAAAGTAATTTTAATTGAGTAAAATACTGTATTTACGCGAATAATCCCCGCATATTTTTAAAACAGTTTTAAGGCACTAAATTGGAGTGGGAGTTTTATTTGCATCAAAGTTGCCAACACGCTCCTGGCTCACCTAGTTATCGATGCTGAGTGTACAGTTATACTTTGTGCAACAGTAGATGGAATAAAACTGTGCCCATATGTCATATTTATATGGAAAACTATTCAGACTTTTAATTCTAAACTGATTTTACATATTTTTAAATAGTACTAGAATAGAATATATTTATCACCTACAGGATGTCCCAATTACATTTGATGTAATAGAAAAATTAAATAAAAAATTAAATTAAATTATTAAATTAAATGAAAAAATAAATTAAATAATATACATACAAATATACATATATATACAAGCAGATATAAATCTTCACATGTTTTACACAGATTATTCACATAATTTACAAAATTATCACGTTCCTTCCATGAGAAGAACTTTACAAATTGCAGTGGAAGGGTGGTGAAAAAAGTCGAGTGACCCTTCCAGCTGATTTATTGTCCTAAGGGCTTGCATGAGCCAAGAATTTTCATGCGCAACCGTCCTACATTTGGGCAGGTGGAATGTACATTTCTGCCTTGTTCGTCTGCTTGGAACATGAAGTGGGATCAACCCCAGTATAGCCGGACTGTCCACTTTACTCTTCAAGCATTTAATCGCTAACATTGCGTTCGCACACTTTCGGCGCGTTGCCAGCATATTCATTCCAAGAATGTTTACAAACTCTTCATACCTACTTGAAGAGAGTGGCATGCCCAGGAATACGAAACTAATCCACTTCATGAACCTTATCTGTGCTCTTTCGAGATGGTGCATGTGGCCTTTCTGATACGGGAGCCACACCTCACATCCATACTCGAGACAGGGTCTTTTTTTTTGGCTAGCGGCTTTATGTCGCACCGACACAGATAGGTCTTATGGCGACGATGGGATAGGAAAGGCCTAGGAGTTGGAAGGAAGCGGCCGTGGCCTTAATTAAGGTACAGCCCCAGCATTTGCCTGGTGTGAAAATGGGAACCACGGAAAACCATCTTCAGGGCTGCCGATAGTGAGATTCGAACCTATCTCCCGGATGCAAGCTCACAGCTGCACGCCTCTACGTGCACGGCCAACTCGCCCGGTGAGAGAGACAGGGTCTCACCAGGGAACAAAACAGTGTTTTGACACAAGTATTACTGAATTCTTTACAATTCCTCTTGACAAACCCCAAGAGTCTGAAAGATTTCTTTATAATACCATCGATGTGTTTCTCGAAGGATAAGCCATTCCTGTTACTAAGAATTACACCTAGATCATTAAACTCCTCCACACGATTTAAACTTTCTCCAATGATTTTATACCTGTAAAATACAGGTGTTAATTTCCGAATAAATGACATGACACCACACTTGAATTTATTCACTTTAAGGGACCACTTATCACACCACTTGCATATTTTCGTCAGATCCTCTTGTAGATAATCGCCATCACTGTCTTCTTCTATGAGTTTATATAGTTTCAAGTCATCAGCGTACAAGAGACATTCACTGCTCTGAACGACTGTACTAATATCATTTAGAAACAAAACAAATAGAAGAGACCCTAATAGTGATCCCTGTGGGACGCCAGATGAAGGTTGATAGGGGTTAGAGATCAAACCCTCGGACTTGACAAAACATATTCGTTTTGTCAAGTAGCTCTTTAGCCACTCGAAAATACTCCCGGACACTCCATACGCAGACAGCTTTCTCAATAAGGCTTCATGTTGTAAAGAGTCGAAGGCTTTGGAGAAATCAGTATATATCACATCAACCTGTTTACTTTTGTCCAATGCATTGGAAATTGAAGATAAATAAACTGCCAGATTGCCTTTAACAAATCCATGCTGAGATGGATCTATGTACTGACTAAAAGAGTCATACAGGCGATTATATATGACTTTCTCCGCCACCTTCGATAACAGTGAGAGCAGCACTACTGGTCTATAATTATCAAACAACACCTTATCACCTTTCTTAAAGATAGGGATTACGTAACACTTTTTCCACTCAGCTGGAAAACGCCCACACTTAAATGATTTATTTATAATTTCACATAGTGGAATTGCCAGTTCGGAAGCACATTCACGGAGGACGATGCCAGGTATCTCATCAGACCCACATGATTTGTTGATATCCACCGATGACAGGATCCGTCTCACTTCTTCCACAGAAGTTTGAATAGACACTGGATCTATTGAAAATGGGGGAGAAAAATTTGAATTGCAGGGCTCGGAAGGAGAATGGTACTTCGCGAAAGTTTGCGCAAATGTGTTTAGAATTTTATCTTTATCGTGGATTTCAGTTCCGTTTATGAGCATAGGGGGAGGCAGATGGGAAGATTTTCTTTTATTATTAATGAAATTCCAAAAGCGCTTCGGGTGTGTGATGACGTCATCTTCTACCGACCTAACGTAGTCCCTGTACTTAGCACGCTGCAGTTTTTTACATTCACTTCGTAATGTGGAAAACTGCACATACTCGCACTCTTGGCCCGATCGTTTGTATTTCCTTCTCGCCCTTTCTTTTTCCTTCAGTTTCTGGATTAGTTCTGAGTCGTACCAAGAAGGATATTTTCTGATGTTAATTTTTCGAAATGGTACGCTGTCTTTTATGACCGCATATAGTAAGTCATAAAAAGTGCTCATAGCTTCATCCACAGAATGGGACTCTTTAATCATATCCCAGGGGCACAGGGTTAAAAGGTTCCTCATTAAAGAAAAATCAGCTTTCTTCCATGCAAATATGACTTTGTTTTGCGCTTTGAAGCGAAATGTCCTTGGAATAGACAGGAAGATTTCGATGGCTTGGTGATCAGAGTGAATTACATTTTCAGTTTTGAAGCACTCTCCACTCCGAAGTAATTCGTTTGAGACTAAAATTAAGTCTAGAATACTATCATTCCTAGTAGGAGTCACAAATCTGACTGAGATCGAATTTATTAATAATTTCTAGAAATAAGAATACCTCCTCGCTTCTCTGTTTGATAATGTGTTGTACTTTCGACAACTCATCAGTTTTCCAAGCTAATTGGCTCAAGTTAAAATCACCGTACACAATAAGTGTCTCGTGAGATGAGAACAGAATCTGATGTAATGTTTCCCAATGTTTGACGTAGGTCGCTAAGCCGGTCGTTCACTTCATCTGGAGGCAGGTAGCAACACACAATGAAGACAGCTCGACCGGGTTGAGGGTTGACTTTCACTGCTTGACACTCCCAATTCCCAGCAAGCTCAGGCTTCGACACTGGTCCAAGGTCAGGCTTCACAGCTAGTAAACCACCCCCATCATACAGTTTTGAAGTGTTCACGGAATTTCTGTCCTTACGAAATACAATATAACTGTCCGTTAATATTTCAGTATCAACTACAGTTTCGTTAGGCCAACTTTCGCTGATACAAATACAGTCATAGTTCCCTTCACTTAGTCCAGCATTAAAGTCAGCAAGTGAGTTACGCATACTCCTCGCATTTTGATAGAAAAATGTCACACCATGATTGCTTTGGTTGGGTCCACGTTTCAGTTGCACATCTCCGCAGAGTGCTAGCATTAGGACGGCTGGCACATTGCTGGATACCTGCGACGAGCCGGCCTCCCTTGGCCGCGGGTGCACCTTTCACTTCGGTGTGGCGGCAAGTACCTTGAGCCGTTGAGAGAAGCCACGAGGCCGGATAAACTGCATTTATTAATCACTAGGACTCTTTCCCAAACTGTGTCTCGCGCACTGTCAGACTTAAGAGTACAGTAATCACATCGGCACAAACGAACCGGACCGTACGCATATTTAACTATCGATAACACAAGTATTACTCGGAGAACTACCGACACCTGAATATGACAAGCCGCCATCTTCTGCTTTCTGCACTTTCACTCACTCCGGTGTGTCTGTAGTGTGTTTCATAGTTGAAAATAGTCAAATCATAATTCTTTTGTATTCAGTGTTTGAAGGAACGCCACAATATCACGTAGCAGGCAGTACGCGGAAAAGCAGAATCTGCGAAAACTGGCGAGGGTTGTCATTTCTGAATTACAAGATGGCTGTTAATTCGAAATCACGGAATTGGAAGTCAGATTTCTGTATTACAAAGACTTCGAATTAACGAGGTTTTACTGTATCGCAAAACTAACAGCAGATTTCGTGGTGTGTCTATTTCAAATGTTTACATTGCACGAAAAGAATTATTCACCACCAGTCATGTTACTGTCCAGTAACCGTTTTACTAATAAAAAATCCTTATACAGTTGTTTATCACTTGTATAGTTATACAGTGAATAAACCCTGTATACGCGTTATATATTTTTCTTACTAATAAACGTGGTATACACATTGTATTACTATACAGCACGTTACACTCGTTCCAGTTCGTAGGAATCTCTTCCTGCAGTTCACTGACGTATTTCGCACATTCACCACCTTTATGATCGCTTCTGCTTGTTATCTACGAGCAAAACTTTCCGGAAAGTCACGCAGTAGCATGGCATATCGATAAGGCAGTGGCACCACAGTGAGATGGCTAGAAATTGGCTTATATTGATATCAACATTTTTTCAGCTTGCTTGTGTAATGAACGCCACGAAAGAAATGGAAAAGCTTGAGAAAAGATCAAGAACTCCTAATTGGGATAGTACGGAAAACATAAGCAGTTGTAATTGAATCGGTGTGTTGAAAAGGGTACACATTCCAAAATCCTTTCTTTTCAGGAGAAAGGAAAAGCCGTTTTGTAGCTAAAAGAAAGGTTTGAACAAAAACATTTCTAATAGGCATTTATACATCATATATCTGCGTATTCAACTACAAAATATGGAAATCGTATTACGTACAGTTTTCAAGTTATACCCTTTTTTTATGTCAAGGAATGTGTCCCTTTTTATACTCAAATTTGAGAAAGATCTTTGTAGAGGCAGATAATGTATAATGAACTCATAATTTCAAAAGTCTATTAAGCATTAACACATTATTACACAAAAATTTGCCCAACCATCATTTCTTTTATAGTTAATTCATTGTCATTCCTCTTTAAAAGTGTTTTACAAAGATGTCTAGCCTCCATACCCCCAAATGGTGTATGTCTTCTATGTTTAAAATATCATGAAGATCATCAATGTTATCGTTCATTCCTTCAGTGTTGAATGGATAAGTCGAATATTTCACCATGATTATATTACTGCAGACAGTAAAGTATATACCACGAAAATAAACTGCTCACTCGTTTCTTTTTCTGCTACTCGCTGCTATACAGTGCTTATACAAGGGTCCTGGTCTGTAGGCTATAAGCAATTCAATGAATAACTATAACAGATGTAAACACAGGAGGTTTATACACAGTTTATTAGTAACGAATTTCACATAAACGGTGTATAAACCTTGTATAAAAATGAATAACTACAAATTGGAATGAGTGTATACACGGAAGTCAGATTTCTGTATTACAAAGACTTCGAATTAACGAGGTTTTACTGTATCGCAAAACTAACAGCAGATTTAATAATAATAATGTTATTTGTTTTACGTCCCACTAACTACTCTTTTATGGTTTTCGGAGACGCCGAGGTGCCGGAATTTAGTCCCGCAGGAGTTCTTTTACGTGCCAGTAAATCTACTGACACGAGGCTGACGTATTTGAGCACCTTCAAATACCACCGGACTGAGCCAGGATCGAACCTGCCAAGTTGGGGCAGAAGGCCAGCGCCTAAACCGTCTGAGCCACTCAGCCCGGTGACAGCAGATTTATTATTTACTTAATTATTAATTATTTATTTATTAATTATTATTTATTTATTAGTAAGACAGTAAAAAGAGACCACGTGTGAGAAGTGTTTTAGACGAACATCGGAATGCGCCAGTGTATCTGTTTGTGTTTACATTGCACGAAAAAAATTTCCACCACCTAGTAAAAAGAGAATGCGTGTGAAGTGTTGTAGACATGGTGTGTGATGAATTTGTAATTTAGGAGAGTATTCTAGTGATGCAATAGACAACGAATCTTATTGAGCCCATTGCAAGTTCAGATTATTGAAATGCCTGTCATGTAAGTAGGCCTACTTGCTCATTTTCATGGAAAATATATTTCATAGCATTGATAATGTATCTTTATCATCTCAGGGCAAAGCAGCTATATCCGTAAATTTGCATGTTCATATTTGCGTAAAGACCACATGGACCTCGCGGAGTGATACAAAATGTTTGTTTATGCCTGCGTTACTCTTTCGATGGAAGGAATTTTAGTTCATTTTTTTTTTTTTTTTGAAAATGAGCCTTCCTAAAATGAAGGTGCGGGCATTATTCGACAGCGGGGATTATTCGGGTAATCACAATATAGCTCAGGTAACTGTAATTCAGCTCAACTACTTTTTTCGTTTACTCTTCCTATCACTGCATATAGTTACATAGTGATTGTCCTTCACCATCATGTTCACAGCAGCAGTATTTTCCTGCTCCATTACAGGCATCTGTCTGAAAATGGTTTTCTGTGGTTTCCCATTTTCACACCAGGCAAATGCTGGGGCTGTACCTTAATTATGGCCACGGTTGCTTCCTTCCCACTCCTAGCCCTTCCCTGTCCTATCGTCGCCATAAGACCTATCTGTGTCGGTGTGACGTAAAGCAACTAGCAAAATAAACAGGCATCTGTCCAGATGTGGGAGCTACGTCGTGCAAACCTGTCCTCCTCAAAACTCAGCACTCCCCTTGAACATAGTGCTCTCCTTTAAACATGCTTCCCTGTACACAGCTTGCATTGGACAAAATATTTCACTTACCAAAAATACCTCCTTTCCAAAAGAATTAAATCATGTATCATTTTGCTTGCTTGGAACTTATCCATTGCACATCACTGTTGTTCCACTGAAAAGAATTAATGTGTATTTGGACTCTATACCTATTACAAAGAAAGTGCGAATCATATTAATAATTGCCGAGCTGAGTGGCTCAGAGGGTTGAGGCGCTGACTTGACCCCAACTTGGCAGGTTCAATCCTGGCTCAATCCGGTGGTATTTGAAGGTGCTCAATATATCGTCATGTTGGTAGATTTACTGGCAAGTGAAAGAACTCCCGCGGACTAAATTCTGGCGCCTTGGCGTGTCCGAAAACTGAAAAAGTAGTTAGTGGGACACGGAGTTCACCTGGATATCATTGGAGATGAGAATAATGGAGGCTTTGGAAGCATCATATTTTACCTGTTTTCACATTTTTATTACTTTAACCACTCCATTCTTAAATTCAGTTTAGCACTCAAGTTCCCAGTCTAATTTAGCTTGTTTGATAAACACTGGAAATCTGGGAACTCATCTCCAAGAAATAGGTTTACTTGGAAGTACTAGATATACTGTCACCAAATTGAACACTCTGATTTTGATAGATCCAGCAGCAGTTCTCCATCATTATTATTCATGGTGGTAATTGATGTGCAGTTAAAAGAATATTTGTTGCAAGCTTGAAATTTTCTTTGTTTCACTAACAAAGCAACTACAGAAGTTTTTGGGTTAGGATTCATCCTTGATCTTCCATACAGTGAAAAGACTCTGTCTACAAACAGATATCCATAACATACAGTATGCACATTATTCTCGGCAAGAATTGGATGAGCAGCGTATAGTCCTAGGAGCATTGTCAGCTGGTGTGTAGTACACCCTTCCCCTAATCCAAGTAAAGGATTGGTATAAGTTCCCGACAGCTCCTCAGGGTAAAATATTAACATCGTCCTTAAAATATAATAATATTATCGCAGGTTCCGTTGAAGAGTAAAAGCATGTGCATTACAATATTATCCAACCCCCATTCTCTACTAATGCATTTCATCATTCGTTATATCACATCAATAATTCCGGTCATTAACAGTTATTACTTTACAGTTACCTGTATTTCAGAATAAAAACTCGGAAATAATCCTTACACTAACTTATTAGCATGTTAACTTTGGATAAAATAAAATAAAATTGAAATATCTCTTGTAGAAAATAGAAAATGGGTATATGACAATTAACCATTTTATATATGATTCTTTCTGTCAACATAGTTGAAATTGGATCTTCTGTATTCTTACATTCATTATTTGCCATTTATTGCTTCACTGAATTAATTAAATCCATCATTTCACCTTCCTAACTTATGATGCAGTACAAGCGACGAAAAACTAAAGTTCTTTCATGTCAATAACATGAATAACAACATTTAATGTTCCAGAACTGCTTAATAAAATTGATAATTGGTCATGGGGTTATTTTTTTATAAGATCATTTTCTTTATTTCTGTTGGAATGTGGAGGATTCTTCATATTTGGGGCCTCGTATTCACTTACGAGATACAAGATAATCAACAAGTTTCCTCATTATGGCTTTAAACTGTTACCACACTCTAAAATACTATTATAATTAGAAATACTAACTAGGCATTGTTATATCAGTTCGTTCATGACAGTGGAAATCATATATATAATCAATGAGTGCCTCTCCTAACATAATCTATCAATATTAACTGTGAAATTGTGCCACTCATTTATATATGTGCTACCATTAATGATGAATAATCTCATTTCATCTACCGCTGTGCCAATACTTTGATGTAATTTAATTCACGAAGTTAATACAAGGAGTAATTTTAATACCACCTATTCAATACAATTTATTCCACTATAGTGTGGTTAAATACACATGGAAATTACGAAAAATTTGAAGGGTACATGTTTCGCCCACTATTTATTGGGCATCATCAGCCTCAATCAATCTTAAAACACACATGGTCTAAGGAGTCATAATAATTTAAATAAAACGTATTGATGAATATTTAACAAGTGTTAATACTGTGGATGCAAAATGTTTACAGTACAAAAATATTGAATAAAACAGAACTTATACTAAAATCACTTTGAAAAATTGAAATGTTCGTCTAAAAGTAATTCACACATTGTTTTTAAAAGTAATCCATGTCTGACACTGAAATAGATCTTTTTGATGAAAAGCTTGAACAATATACATTACATTTGGAAAACAGAATATCAAAAAATAAGGCATCACAGGATACGAACAAGATGGTTAAAAGATACAGTATATGCTCATGTTTGAGGTCAATATAAGGATGGAAATATGTAGCTGAATTGGAGGTGGTATTAAAATTATTCCTTGTATAAAATTTGTGATTAGCTATTTTTCAATACAGAATAATGACTAGAATAATGGTTTGTAATGTAATTTAATTCCTCAATCTGCAGTTTATTTGGGGGACATTCATGTTCTGTAGGGTGATAATTCTTAATGTCCCTACATCTACACCAATAAGTATCTGAAACTCAATAACTATACATAATCTTTCACGTTATATCATCAATCAACATTAAATCAGCTGGTCTGCAACTCTTACGTTCACATCAACCTGACCTAACCTCATAGCCTTAATTTTATTTATCATGCATTACCAATATCTATCACATGAATCCGTAACAACAACTTCCTTCATTTAACCTTACGATGAAACAAACATTACATCTCAATACTCTCATTACTTAACATTTCTCATATACCTCTTCTTATTAATTCTTCTGAATATATATATTCTCATTTTGCTTCCTCTAAATATCATCTTTGTTACGCTTCGTTACTCCCTCAACGATATATTCTTCTTAATAAATGCGTATTCACAATATAATCCATCTCTTCATATAATAAAGTCATTACGGCCATGTCTGTCGATTTGGTTTACTCAAACACTAGATTATACTCTGCAATTCATATACTCTTCTCAATCTCCCCCAGTTCAGAGCTAAATAAACTTTCTGTGTAGATTGGTGTGTTAAAATCGATATACACACTTCACGTATGTTGACAATAACCTATTATTTCATTTTGAGTATATCTGCTACTTAAATTGGCACATACTCGCGGTTAAATGCTTAAGATCTACCACTGACATTCACAGTTTGGCACATATAATTTCTTTATAGGTAATACTCCACTGGTTTTAACTTACTACAACTACTATTAATTTTTAATATATATTGGAAACTTCTCTTTTCTCTTATCTCTTCTCATCTGCGGCAGCTGCTGGCTCCTGCTCGTATGTTATGCCATCTCTGTGTAGTTGGATTCCACCTCCGGACACGTCACAGCTGGTTACTGGGCATCGCAGTATTGGTCTTCGTCATGGTAGCCTGGGCAATCTTCCTCCATCAGTGGTTCTCATTATATTGCAGGTGTCCATGCAAGAAGAAAACAATATTATATGGGCAGAATAAATAGCTAATTCTTTCATTTTAAGCCTTTTAACAGATATGAATGAATGCTAGTATTTCCTCTTATATCTCGAAATTGAGCCCTTATATGAATTCAAATGCAGCTTATTCTCATTAAATAGATCTTTTTCTTCACGTTGACTAGTGGTTCTATTTATTTATATTCAGCCACTTATAGTGCTAGAATTTGCCCTTTCTCTTCAGTCATGCATCGGTCCGTATATTCCTTTTCTCCAATAGTTTTAAATTGTAATGTACACGTTTCTCCACATCTTGACTTAGTCTTTAGCCGTGAATGATTGAATTCTTCTCCAGTATATATTTTTACTTCACAGTTCTCTTCCTGTTCGTTAATCAACCTCTTCTTGGTTCCTAGTGGATTACTTTTTAAAAATCAATCTTCTTTCTCAAGGTAGTAAGAATGAATTGAATTCAATTATTTTTCAAGACAATAGTTGTTCCAACTTGAAACTCCTTTTCGATGGTCTTTTATAAGTCTCCGCCTTCTAACTGAGAATAACTTGCATCTTGGAGATACTTCATATGTTCGTGCTGCATGAAGCTGCCGCGCACCATTTTGTCTGCTACTTTTCTGTGCGTAGGATCGCCTTGACTGTAACGTAATGGTACAGTAGTAATATATTAAATTTCTCCAATAAAGCTCTTGAATATCTTTACAGATCAAACTTCCAAGAAAAAATTTCTCACAGCTATTATGCTGCTGTTTCCCATGCCCTGAAACTTGTAAAGCTGGTAAATGAAAAGATACTCTGAACTCGCAAGAATTACAGTGAGACACTATCTCAGCATTACTCAATAAAAAAGTTGTCTGATATGAGATTATTTTGTAAGTTTGTTCCATTATATGTACTAGATGATGGAATATCTGCTTTCCATAAAGAATTATAAAATATCGTCATGATATTCTTAAATTTAAGTGACATCATAGAACCACTGAGTTCACCTGGATATGATTGGAGATGAGAATAATGAGGTTTAGGGAGCATCATATTTTACCTGTTTTTACATTTTATTACGTTAACCACTCTATTAGTAAATTCAGTTTAGCACTCAAGTTCCCAGTCTAATTTAGCTTGTTTGCTAAACACTGGAAATCTGGGAACTCATCTCCAAGAAATAAGTTTACTTGGAAGTACTAGGTGTACTGTCACCAAATTGGAACACCCTGACTTTGATAGATCCAGCAGCTATTCATCATTCTGTTTGACATTTCTTGACAACTGGTAGCATGCAGAAAATGAACTTTATCATATTTTGGAAAAGTGCAGAAAGGGGTTGACATTCTTGCATGATTTATCCAAATGATATTTAACCCGAGAGTGGTCGCTGTATGAGAGTTTGTCAGTGATGCAAGGGAGGCGACTGTTCCTTCTAGCTGAGTTGATAACTGTTGTGAGTAAGGTGATTCACATTTGAAGGGTAAGTATCCCCTCCTCTAGTCAGAACAAAGATTCGTATGAGTTTGTGCGCCCTGTGTGAGAGGTTCTCTCATCCTATGCATATACTCAAATTACAGTCAAAGGCGTTTATAGGGACATTGCTTTTAACGGCATACTAGATACGACGACGAAATCCAACGGTCCTGTCTAAATCCTGTAGAAACACTGTGGGCCGATTGCTGAAACGGTATTTAGACGATGTCTATGGTTAAACAATGCCTAAGTTTTATCACTTAGACACTGCCTAAAACCGATGTTCAACTGATCATGTTTAAACACTGCCGAGAGCACTGTTCAACCTCAAATGAGAGGAGTGAATCATAATCAGAGGTTATGTACCATGAAACATGTAATTTGTATTATCATATTGAGACGATTCTGGGAAGAAAGGTTAGTCTGTGGGTCGTCCGCTGCTAAATCGCAGCAATTAGTCTGACTTGTACGGGGAGATAGATCTTAAAATAAGGTTTCGCTTTTCGAGAGACTTGTTTCTTGAGACTGACAAAGGGACAGTCTGGTAATTGTCAACTTGAATACAATTCTTGGAAACCGATATATTTTGTTATATACATGGGATAATTCCCATGGAATTATAGGTCACTTCGAATACATCATATCAGAGTTACATGTCCCAATTGTCAGAGGGCTGTCACATACATCAACCGGGAGGAATTCACTTATATTTACTGCCAAGTAAACCCACATAGTAGTGAAAACTAAAAAGTAGGTAGTATAGGGTTTTTATATATATATATATATATATATATATAATTGTATAAGTTTTTGGCAACTATCGGATAGGAAAAGGCAAGTGGTGGTGATGGTGGTGATTATTATTTATTTATTTATTTATTTATTTATCTGTGTCCAAAATCACTACAATATATTTACAAATACTCTATTTACACTTTGTCTCTCCAGTATTTGCCTGGTGTAAAAATAGGGAAACTACGGAAAACAATCTTCAGGGCTGCCGATGATGTGTTTCGAACCTACGATCTCCAGAAAGCAAGCTACATTTATATGGCCCGTACAACACACTCGGTTACACATTACTATTGCGTCATCTTCCCTTTGTCGAAGCTACTGTATTTATGAGTAATTACACTCACTGTAACAACTCTATAATCAAAGCTACACTTTCCCGTACGGTGGCGTGTCGCTTTAGTATCGATAATAATATGAGATTTAGTTTCCACCGAAAGCAATACTCTTATCTTTGGGCAAGTCATGCTCATGCTTAACCATATTTGAGTAATGTGTAGGAAGACAAACAGCTGACTGGCGTTCGGCGCGCACACTGACGAATTTCATTGGTTGCGACAAGCAAAGAGTTGCATGAAAGATACTTCTATCTCCATTTTCAAACCAATATTGAAATTTTAAGCGATGTCTAGTTAAACATCGACTGAATATTGTTTATGCAATGGAAGATTGTGCTCGATTTAGACTCTGTTTAGATAGACGTTGTCTAAGGCTTAAAACTAGTCATTGTTTCTGCAATCGGGCCTGTATTTAAAAAATTTGCATAGTACGGCGTTGCTTATCATGACATATAAAACTTTGTTTTGTTCATATTTTAAAATAAATGTATTGGGTATAATGTCTGGTGTTGATTTTTGATTAGGCATCGCTGTGAAGATGATGCAAAAGAAAAGGAAAGTGTTTAATTATGAAGAAAAGTCACACACAGTATAGTGATTAGGAACTTGGGATACAAATGTCAGCATCTTGAACGAATTGGGGTGTATAATACTGAACAATTTCTACGATTTGGAAGGACATAGAGAAAAGAAGTCTCCTTAACCCGGGAGAGGCAACGCGGGGTGCTGCCAGACTCCCACGGTGATATCTGGAACTACTGCGTCCGTGTTTGGTTCTTTGTGTTCTTTGCCTTGGAGAAAGTAAACAGCCAGTTAATGTGACTGGGGTGCCCGTGGACCCCCACGTCACTGATTGTGGAACTTTTAATTTACTGAAGACTAGGCCATTCTGTTGAAAGTGATTACTATATAAGTGCATGAACCACATGAAAAATGTTTTCGAACCTTCCACTGATGCTGGAGAACACATAACAAGTGAATCCGAATCAATCTTGCACCAAAACAGAATTGCAATAAAGACTCCAATTATGGCAGACGTTGTTGTTGGATATTTTTGTTGTATCTGTTTTTTGACGTGACAGTGAAGTACTTTACACAATATCGCAGTTTCATTTTCTATTAAAACCTTGCATACTGTTTATGTAATAAAATTGGGTTTTGTTTCATTCTAGTATCACAAAAAACAAACTCGTGGGGGTCCGGGGACACCCCACGTTACTACTGGCGTTACAGAAGGTCTTGTTACCTCTCTCGGGTTAAAAAGTCAAGCAAGCCAGATCATCTGAGTACAAAAATATTGAAGAATCTTTACCTAGATGGTTTAAGCAGCAAAGAACAAATGTGCCGTTGAAGTTCCTTGCAGTCCTACTCCACAAATACTGTACTGTACTTAATTCTTTTAATTAACCATGTAAGTGTGAAGCTTAAAACATGCATGGCTCCATTTTTAGGAAGGGAAAAAGGCAGAAATCGGTTTGTGTGTTTATAATGACTGATTTAGACTGTATTCACAATGGGCATTGAACTATATCTTGCTCAGCCTTCTCTATTAAGTTAATGCTTATATTAAATATGCTTCCCTTTTAAGTTAATTCTTAATTTAAAAGTGCTGCATTTTCTCTTTATCATAATTTGTACATTTCTGTATGAATTTCACATGTGTAACAATGACTTAACAAGAGTAGCCAAAGTATAAATGATCTTAATACATGCAACTGCTTAAAGATTTGTTATAGCTTGTATTTTAATGAATCATGAATTTGAAAATTTTTTCAAATCATTCTGTGCCTTAGTTCTTTTTACCTGGAAATGCACTTACTACATAGACCTGGGTTTGGTTCTGTTTTGCAACAATTCTGATTTGCTTGAGTGTCTGGATTGGGGTTACACTAGTCCTTTGAGAACAGTTAGCATAGATATTTGGAGTACATTATTATACATAAAGGTATGATGTAGCAATAATGAAATGGCTGTAAATTTTGAAATACTGGGTGTGTAATGTTTCAGCATGTCGTCATGGCAGTAAAGCAGGCGTAACAGAGTCTTACGAAGGCCATCAAGCACCTGTAACAGGCATTTCCACACATACTGTACAAGGCGGAATTGATTTTTCTCACCTATTCCTCACATCTTCATTTGACTGGACTGTGAAACTGTGGAGTCTTAAAGAGTCAAAGCCACTGTACTCATTTGAAGACAATGGTGATTATGTGTATGATGTGGCTTGGTCTCCAGCACATCCTGCATTATTTGCAGCTGTTGACGGTACTGGGCGTCTCGACTTATGGAACCTTAATCAGGATACAGAAGTGCCCACTGCCAGTGTAGTAGTGGATGGCTGCCCTGCCCTCAATAGGGTATCTTGGACTCCTTCAGGCCTACATGTCACTGCTGGCGATGACATGGGAAAAATATGGGTTTATGATGTGGGTGAAGTAAGTATATTGTACTTTATCTGATACAGTTTAACATAAGTTCCACTCCATTTCTTGGAGACTTGGGCTTTGTTCAATTTATTAACAAGCATAGGATGAAATATGTATATGTTTTCATTGTTGAGGATTTGTTTGCTCTCATCATTCATTCTGCAAGGCTTAGAATTCAAGCTGAGCACCTGTACAATTTAAGTGGCTAGTATTGAAGTTTGTGTTGTGTGTCCCAGAATAATTACATATGAACCATAACGCTACTCTGCTGAATTTCACTGGCTGATCTCGTTAGTAGTTTCTTTCAATTTCAGTACATTACTGCAGTAGAAGTCTGTTACAGCGAGAATACATAACAGCAAAAAATTTACTCGCTATAACAGATTGTCGTTATCTCATATTTTTTGTAAAAGTTGGGGAAAACAAAATCGGTATGAAACGGCAATCAGTTTGTTGAAAACTTGCATATTTGCGGATGATATCCACGCTAAGGATTACTCGTTTGTTATTTTTCGTAACCCGATACTACGTGAAAATGTGTGTTTAATTCTGAAAAATTGATACTATCACTCCAGAGGCCTTTGTGGCAAATGTTCCAGTTTTCTTCTTCAAAGAGCATCACCTAATCTAACCGTATATGTATCATAAGTTATGAGTTTCATTATGGTCTGTATTGACAACTGATCTTTATCAAAGGTTAGAAAAGGGTCCACCTATTCAATACCAAAAGCTTGTATATTGTCTTATAAAACTGGGACTAGTTTCGACCCCATATATATTGGCTCATCTTCAGCCATGCTACAATTGGAAGACATATGCACGCATATAACCAATAATAAATTAAACGCTTTGTTATGCCACAATTTACAATCTTAATTTAAAACATTGATGAAGTCCGAACAACACATCCAAACTTGAAACTAAATCACGAGCAGCTTGATTTATAATTTATACAGATAGGGATGCCAACTCCCAGATCAACTCAGGAACATTTGGCTGCTGTAGGAGTGACGACGTAGTTCGGCATCAACCACAGCAGTTTTGATGTGTCATTTAGTTTCAAGTTTGGATGTGTTGTTCGGACTTCATCAATGTTTTAAATTATCATTGTAAATTGTGGCATACCAAAGTGTTTAATTTATTATTGGTTATACTGTATGTGTATATGTCTTCCAATTGCAGCATGGCTGAAGATGACTCAATACATATGGAGTCAAAACTAGTTCCAGTTTTATAAGACAGTATACAAGCTTATGGTATTGAATAGGTAGACACTTTTCTATCCTTTGATAGTATATGTATCATGAAAACTTATTTCAAGTGCACTTGGAGAAATGACCCCCTCATTACAAATTTATATGGGAACAGCCAAAATTTAGACGCGAGAAATTATAAACTATCCTCTGAATCGGTGATGTACTCCGCCATATCTTGATGTGTATCCCATTCTTACTTAATTTCAGTATTAAAAATTAAAAATTAGGCAATCGTTTACTTCAGCCCTTATTTCTAATGAGTTAACTGCTATCGGCACGTTATTTACGCATTTATTACAAAAACGTATTGTTACATTTTATTATAAATTTTCTTTTTAGAGAACAGGCATTACTAATAGATTCTGACATAGTCTTCGAATGTCAGAGCTCGCTAGTGGATATAGCGAGGAAATGATACCGAAGATAATCAGTCGCATGCGATATAATCACTGGGTGCATAAAAGTCGGTGACGGAAAAAATCGCGCACGCTTAATCGCTCATAATAATGGATGCGTCAGTGGTAAGACTCGCTGTAACCGAAAGATAATACACAGTTTAATATAGGAATTTTGAAGGGACAGACACAAACACTTGTTGTAATGGGCTCTCGTTATATGCTGTATTCGTTATAGTGAACTTTTACTGTATATGATGCATGCTTTTTCCTATTGTTATAATTTCTGCTTTCCCATCACCTTTCCAGTCAATTATAATGTTGGTTACTTTGATTTGTTACATCCTGTTCATGTTTCATATGAAGTTCCTTACAATGTAAGGTGGAGAAACACTACCATTGAAATAAAACTAAAAATGCTGGATATGTTCAGAATTCATGAACCTGATACCTTGGCAAATGCATGTAACTTATGGTACAGTGGCATATAGTTTTGTGGTTCCAAGGTACGTTATTTTGTACATTTGTAGTTATGGAATATGCCATCTCCCTAGCCTAAAATCAAAATAAATAGGAAAATGTGACCCTGTGCATGCATTCAGTTTGCATTAATCGCTGTAAGGGAAATCTTCCAAAGCCATGTCAAGATGTACAGTAGCTTCTATAACCTACTTTTCTTAGAGAATTTCAGGCTTTATCTGAAACATCTGCAGGATATTTCAGTTAGCAGTTAATACTAACCATAACAAAGGAATCTCATTAACATTGACCATAACCAGGAAAAGGGATCTCATCACTATACTATATGTTCAGAAACAAATACTTACAAGGATATGGACCAGTCTTACTGTAACTGTGAATGGCACTCTATATAGTTCTCATTAACAAACCTTTTTCAGCTGTGCATGTTTCAGAATCTCACTCTTACATTCCACATCTGGTAGCTCTCAAATTTCATGATATGCATGGAAATACACGTTTGTGCACTATCTGTACAGTGACAATTGTTATGGAATATATTATCTCTATAGCCTAAAATCAAAATCAGTCAGTAGGAAAAGATGACAGTGAGCATATCTGAGTGAGTAGGTCATGCTACCAGACTTCCTCGACTAATGCATTGCCATTAAAATGTCTAATAAGTGTTGTTGTACAGTGCATAGAAAATAAATTTTTCCACACTTCTCAATACTGAAGACATGAAAATAGACTGATGTTGTTTGTTGTAAAAGATGCAGTTTATGGAAGTTTTTTTTTCTACGCGAATGCAGGATCTACCAGACAATTGGAAATATACAGTCGGGAGTGGGGACCATAAGGTGCTGTGAAATATATGAATAATGATGAGTACATTTACTAGGTGTAGTATATAAAGCGAGTAAACTATCAGCCATGAAATCCTCGTGCTACATAACATTTATTATTAAAGAGTACAGTCGGTTTCACCGTAAACCCTCAGAGTAGTCCCCTAGATTGTCCACAAGAGGTTGCCAACGACGCGCGAGATGTCGGATACCAGTTGTCTCGCCATGTATGAATTTGTATGTATGTCTCAAATATTATTACAATATTTTAAGTCCACCTGTTCAATACAATACAATATGATCCACTATTTCATATGGTCACAATTTTATACATAATACATAAAAGTCAATGGTACATGTTTCACCCTCCTTTACGGGCATCATCAGCCTATATCAATTTTATAAATAATACATATGGAGTCATTCTAATCTTATAAATTATAGGGTAAAATGTTGAAAAATGATTTTGTAAAACATTATACAATAACATACAAACAACGATAATGCACCAAAGTATGTTAAAAGAGTAAACTAACTGTTTTTGAAGATTAAAACGTGGTTAAACATGAATTTTGAGAGTTTAAAACTAAAATGGATCCTTTTTTTTATAATATCATTAAGACTGTGATGGCCTTGAGTGTAAACACAATCATCAAAGGGAGACGTTTCTTCAATTCCCATAGTTCGAATCCAAGATGGTAAAATCACTGTCAGTGATTCATACATGGCGAGTGATTTTACCATCTTGGATTCAAACTATGGGAATTGAAGAAACATCTCCCTTTGATGATTGTGTTTACACTCAAGGCCATCACAGTCTTGATATTATAAAAAAAGGATCCATTTTAGTTTTAAACTCTCAAAATTCATGTTTAACCACGTTTTAATCTTCAAAAACAGTTAATTTACTCTCTTAACATACTTTGGTGCATTATCGTTGTTTTAGATGTTATTGTATAATGTTTTACGAAATCATTTTTCAACATTTTACCCTGTAATTTATAAGATGAGAATGACTCTATATGTATTATTTATAAGATTGATATAGGCTGATGATGCCCGTAAAGGAGGGTGAAACATGTACCATTGACTTTTATGTATTATGTATAAAACTGTGACCATATGAAATAGTGGATCATATTGTATTGTATTGAACAGGTGGACTTAAAATATTGTAATAAGATTTGAGACATACGTCAGCTTCAATCCGGAACCAAAATGAGAATAGTTACTTGTAATGTATGAATTTTGCGATGTCCTCTCTTTCCAAACAGTCTCCCACGCATTGGTTCTTTCACTTTGGGTACGAGATCAAAATCACATAGAGACAGGTCTGACAGTAAGTATGGTGGGTGTTCCAATACTTCCCGCCCTCCAGCACTGTACAGCTTCTTCTGTTGCTTGGGGTCTTGTGTTGTCATGGAGAAAGCTGACATTGTTGAGAATTATTTATTTGTGTCAGAGGTACCAATATATACAAGAAAGAGAGAGACTGAATATGAAAAATATACATTAAAAAATTAATCGTACAGTAGAAGTCCGTTATAGCGAGAATTCATAACAGCGAAAAATTTACTCGCTATAACGGATTGTCGTTGTATCCGATTTTTGTATAAAAGTCGGAAAACCCTTCATGCACTTTAAAGTCTGTATGAAACGGCAATCAGTTTATTTAAAACTTGCGTTTCCGCAGATGATATCCACACTATGGCTTACTTGTTTGTTATTTTTCGTAATCCTATACTACGTGAAAGTGTGTGATTAATTTCATTCTGAAAAAAATATAGTACCGTATTTCTCCGAATTCAAGATGAACCCCACTTTTTCCTTCAAAAAATTTAAATCAGGCTCAAGAAGAAGTTTGTAAAATCATACGAATGCCTTGTTATACAGTAGGCCTACGCATTTTTAGACTATTTTTAGACGCCGAATTTTGTAACGCTGCATTTTTTCTTTTTTTTTTGGCGTCTGCACAATTATTCTTTATTTCCGCGGGTTTAAGGACCATTAACTTAACATTGGCATCATAATACCAAAGAGAACTCATTGAAAATTTTCCGGCAATACCTATTCTCTACAATACAACAATCCATCAGGAAATTATTCTTGCTGTCTATAAAACTGTTACTTTTACGCAGCGTCAGATATAACCGGCTACCGCTACATGCACGTCTTGTTTGTCAAGTTCGGCCAAATTCAACGGGTAGCGATGTATAGGCCTGATCGCGAACGTTGAAAGTCAACGAACGAGTTTATTGCGCCACGCTATGGCCATTCCGCCCTTGCATTTTTCGTGCGCATACCTCACAATTTAATCTTCGACTTCTTTAAAGCTTCCTTGTTGCGGACCACTGAATGCATTTTTTGTACAGTACGCATTTTTTAGCTCTTTGTCTTCACGCTAACGCCAAATATTGGCTTTAATTAGGCCTATGCCGTATTTTCTTGTGGCTGTACAATTATTCTACATTTCCGAATGTTTAATAAACATTAACTTAAAATTGGCATAATATCGACTAGAACCCGTTGAAAAATTTGCCGGCAATACCTTTTCCACATATCTTTACAATACGACTATCCATCACGAAAATATTCCTGCTGTCTATAAAACTTAATTTTACTAAGCATCAACTACAACAGATGCGTTACGACTCTGCCACTGAGTACCCATGGCTTTTCTAAGAATTCGAAGGGTCGCATGTTTTGATGCCGTTCTGCAGATTTGAGAAACACACAGACACTGTACAACCGGTTGTCGTAAAGAGGTGGTCGTTTATTCTCAACGAGTTCTATGCGCGTGTGAAAAGCAGCGTGGTTACCGCGGTAGTTGCCAGTGGTATCCATTAACTTACTGTTAGGCCGCGAATGCAACAACCCTTGAGTTTTCGCATGAGATTCTGAGAGAAAAAGAAAAGTCTTGGATTCGGAGAAATACGGTATCACTCCAGAGATTTCTCTGGCAAACACCTCAGCTTTCTTCTTCAAACAGCGTCACCTAACCTAACCTTATATTATGTAGCCTATCATGAAAACATACCTGAAACGCATGTAAAGAAATAACCTCCTTGCGAAAAATTAACATGTAAATAGCCGTAACTAGACGCGCGGAGATATGAAATATCATCTGAAATCAGTGATGTACTCTGCCATATCTTGAGGTGTATCACATTCTTACTTAATTTCCGTATATAACATTAAAATGAAGATATCGTTTACTTCAGTCTTTATTTTTAACTAGTTAACTGCTATCGGCCACGTTATTTACGCATTTAATACGAAAACGTGTTATCCTCTTTCATTTCGAATTTTCTTTAGAGAACAGCAGTAGATGGGTATTACTAATCAACTCCAACATCGCCTTTGAATGTCAACGAGAGAGCTCGCAAATGCACAAAGTGAGAAAACTATACCGTACTGAAGATGATCGATCGCATTTTGTTCCAAACGTTTCAGTTTTCTTATTCAAACAGTGTCACGTATCCTAACTTAACCGTATTATACATACGACGAAAACACAATTCAAGCGCCAGTAGAGAAATTATACCTTTCTCGCTATACATTTTTAATAATAGTCTTTCCATAATTTAACCAGACGCGACAAAATATAAACTAACCTCTGAAATCAATTAAGCACTCTGCCACATCTCGAGGTGTATCCCATTCTTAATTGCAGTATGTCGCCTCAAAATTAAGCAGTCGTTTAGTCAGCCTTAGTTTTTAACGAGTTAACAACCGTTATCAGACACGTTATTTACGCATTTATTACGAAAATATGTTCTCTTTCATTTCGAATTTTCTTTACGGAACAGCTGTCGACGGATATTACTAATCGACTCCGACATTGTCTTCGAATGTCGACGAGAGAAATTGCTAGTACACATAGCGCGGAAACGATGCCGAAGGTAATCGATCGCATACAATATCATTGCTGGGGTGCATAAATATCGGTAACGGAAGAAATCGCACGCGCTTAATCGCTCGTAATAACGGATGCACCAGTGATAGGGTTCTCGCTGTAACCAAAGGACGATACACAGTTTAATATAGGAATTTTGAAGGGACAGAAAAATGTCGCTATAACGGAGTTCTCGTTATATGCCGTACTCGCTATAGCGGACTTATACTGTATATAGTTATAAATGAATCACTCGAAAATTTTGCATATGAAGTATAACACATGGAAGTATTACATGAAAATATCTACACTATATATACAATATTTACACAAGTTGTGACCAGTATTTGGCTACATTGATGGCATTGTTTGCAGCCAATGCCAGTTCCAATCCTGTACATGAATCTGGGCATAGACGACAGTCCAAGAGATGACTAGAAGTCTGTTCCCATCCACATTCACACAGTGAGTCCCCACCATGCTCGATGCCCCATTTCATAAGATTGTCCTTAGATCTTGCAACGCCAGTCCGCAGCCTGTTTAAGTACTTCCATATACACCATCCCTCTTCGTGACCAGGTGGCAACTTTTTTCTTCAGTTTCAACACATTCCGGATTATTTTGTTACCTTTGTTTCCATAGATTAATCGTGGCCTTTTTTGGGTCAGAATGAAGTGAAGCAGAAGACTGTAGAAAACTCTTCCTGGACTTCAATCGAGTTGGTGGTGGCTGATGTTCATGAAGGGGATGGGCTGAGATGCTGCAAACCTTTTGTCTCTCGATATTAGCGGCCACCTCACTTCTAATATCAGATGGGGCTATACCTGCAAGTGAACGCAACTTACGTGTGGGTGTTTGTTTTAAACAGCCTGTGATTAGCCTGCAGGTTTCATTCAAGGCAGTGTAGACTTTCTTTGCATGAGCTGATTTGTACCACATGGGACTAGCATATTCAGCAGCAGAGTAGCAGAGTGCTAGGGCAGTTGTCCAAACTGTCTGGGGATGGGCACCCCATCCAGAACAAGTTACCTTATGTAGTAGGCAGTTTCGTGATGAAACTTTTGCCTTGAGTTTGGTGCAGTGTGTGTTCAATGTCAGCGAACGATCCAGGGTAACACCAAGGTAAACTAGGGTATTGCTGTGTTCCAGTTTCATTCCTTTCCAAATCACACATAGCTTCCGTGAGGCTTCTTTGTTCTTTAACCCTAAAGCCTAGCCTATAAATGTTACATTGCCGGGCGCGTGGTGAATTTCGTTCACCATTCATTTTCTTATAGTCTTAGCAACTGGTTAACAAGTACTAACTCTTACACGACTGATAATGTTACTCTTTGTGTGTTTTATAATCCTTAGAGATAATAATTATGACACAAATTACAAGTGACAGTACATGCATATAATATTAAAGGGTAAAAATGTTCATGGGTAGAAGACTGAAAATAAACTTGAAAGAGATGAATACTTAACTCATGAGAACTTAAAACGAAACACTTCTAACAATCTTCATTAATCATTATCATTATTCTCACAGCTTACACATCTAATGCATTTTTAGAGTGTGCTTTACACACAAAGTTATGACACTGATTACATTTCATTGTGGAGACTTGGTTTTGTTTCCACTCACAGTGAATGCATCGTCGTCTCTTCGATGGCAATTTGTTTCTTCTAATGTTTCTTCCTGATGGTATGGGGATAACAATGTTCGGATATCCAGAGGCAGTGTTCCTGTCTTAGCTCGTTCAACCAGCCACTTATTCATGAGTTGAAAGGAAAGATTTTTCAATTCTAGAAGTAGCCATTGAAGATGCACCACATTGTTTCGTCTTTCCCAAGGAAAATCTCCCTAATTCATCGTGTTTATCGCTACCAACTATGCCTACATCACCTTCTTGTTCACTCTCACTGTCATGATCAATGTCTGGATAATTTACCACTTCATCTTCACCATCAGAAAAATCACAAACTTCAGCTCCCTCAGATCCTTCCTCCTCATCAGATAATTCCTGTAACAGCGTTTTTATGTCTTCAGCCTTCACAAACTTCGCCCTACAATAAAAATAGGTAGTTACTTTTGTTTCCTCTATAGTCTACATTTTAAAGTAATGAAATTCCAAGAACGTTTAAGGTACAATTTTACTTAACATTTCCGGACGCCTGGTGAAGAAAGTTCACCAAATGACTGCATGTGCAATTCAAGGTCGAATAGCGTAACACGTACAATTTCCTGGATAGATACCGCTACACTGAGAGTATTGATAAGACTTCGCCGGAAGGTACTAACAGCACGACGGCTGTAACACTTAGGAACTAAAAACTACAGATGAAATACACAGGTTGGTGAACGAAATTCACCAGCGCACCCAGTGTAGGGTTAAATGAAAGGCATACATATTTGTTTTCGATGGGTTTGGCTTGAAGTGATTTTCCTCAAACTTTCTTGAAGGAACCAGATTGGAATCGGTTTCTCACTTCAAGTATTCGGAGGCACAGTCCTGAACGACAACACTGTCAAGCAGGAAATACTTGGTAGGGCATAGAAAGGATCAAACTTTTACAGTCAAATCAGAAACCTACTCTGGTACTGCAAAATACCACAAAAAGCAAAAACAGCCATGTACCACTCCTACTTCATAGAAATTCTCACTCGATAGCTGCAGTCGCTTAAGTGCGGCCAGTATCCAGTATTCGGGAGACAGTAGGTTCGAACCCCACTGTCGGCAGCCCTGAAGATGGTTTTCCGTGGTTTCCCATTTTCACACCAGGCAAATGCTGGGGCTGTACCTTAAGTAAGGCCACGGCCGCTTCCTTCACACTCCTAGCCCTTCCCTGTTCCATCGTCTCCATAAGACCTATCTGTGTCGGTGCGACGTAAAGAAACTAGCAAAAAAAAAAAAAAATTCTCACATATGGTTCTTAGGCCCTTTTAAACAAGAATCATCATCACATATGGTTTAGAGGCAGATACTGTTTGAAACAATGACTATAGGAGAAATCAGGCAACAGAAATGAGATTCCTTAGAACTATGAATCAAACGTAGAGGTCTCAACTACTAGTTTGGGAAAAAAAAAGTCCAGACTTACCTGGTATGGGCATATTTTGAGAATGAAGAATGCCAGAAAATATTTTGACTTGCGCTTTGTTGATGACACCACTCTCCTTGCCAGCGGGGAAGATGAACTTGCAGAAATACTAGCAAGGGTAAAAGATGCAAGTTCAGAATATGGGCTAGAGTTCATCCCTAGCAAGCCCAAACTAATGATAATTGACAGAGCGGCACAGATCCAGCTGACAAGTCGATTAAGGGAATTGGAAATGGTAAATGACTTTATATACCTTGGGTCGACCATCTGTGATACTGGAAGTTCTGACAAGGAGATTAGGAGGCGTATCACCTTAGGGTGCGTTACGATGAGCAAACTCACATAAGTACGGCAGAGCAGAGCAATCACAAACAGTACAAAGATTAGGCTAGTTGATTCTCTTGTGTTCTTTGTCTTCCTTTATGGTTCTTTGTCTTCCTTTATGGTTCAGAGACCTGGATGTGGTTTTGGAGAAGAATGCTCCGTGTACCTTGGACAGAAAGAAGAACTAATGCATCTATTGTTCAAGAACTGAATACCTCCAAACTTCTCTCCTCTCACGTCATAAAGAGAATCATCCAATTCTTCTGACATATTGTAAGACGTAATAGTGAAAATCTGGAGAAATGTATCATGGAAGGCAAAGTTTTCAGCAGAAGATCACGAGGAAGGACATTGAGTAGGTGGATTGATCAAGTTCTGCATACCACCAGTCTAACTCTTCAGCAGGCTTTAAGAGAAGCTGAACATCGTCAAAGTTGGCGCCGCTTAATCCAGAATATTGTGTGAAGTCAAATGGGGTCACAACGCTCAGCAGTGAGTTACATGACTTATGATGATGAATCTGAGAGCATCTTCAAAGCAGCAGTAAGGTTTTGTTCCACTGGCTCGAAGTAATGTAATGTGGAGAAACAGAAACTGAAGAACAGAAGAAAATGACTGAATAGAACAATATGTTCAATAATTTTGAGTTGAAGGTGAGTAAAACAAAGACTAGAAATGACTATCAGCAGGGAAGGAACAAACTCAAACTTCCTTGAAGGAACCAGATTAGAATCGGTTTCTCACTTCAAGTATTCAAAGGCACAATCTTGAACTACAACACTGTCAAGCAGGAAATACTTGATAGGACACAGAAAGGATCAAACTTTTACAGTCAAATCAGAAACCTACTTTGGTACTGCAAAATACCACAAAAAGCAAAAACAGCCATGTACCACTCCTACTTCATAGAAATTCTCACATATGGTTTTTAGGCCCTTTTAAACAAGAATCATCATCACATATGGTTTAGAGGCCTATACTGAATGAAACAATGACTATAGCAGAAATCAGGCAACAGAAATGAGATTTCTTAGAACTATGAATCAAACCTACTAGGAAGGACAAAACTAGGAATGAAGTGAATTGGAATGTAACCACCCCGCATTGAGGTCTCAATTACTAGTGGGGGGGGAGTTCAGACTTATCTGGTATGGGCATATTTTGAGAATGAAGAATGCCAGAAAATAATTTGACCTTACTTTCAAAGGAAAAATACCCAGGGGGAGGCCAAGGAAATGATGTATACAGAGAGTAAAATCAGATGTGCAACAGAGGTCTTTATTGGGAAGATGTCCTCAAATAGAATACAGGAGAGATGATGGTGAGTGTTTGTACACCACACCTGGGAAATTGGAGTTAGAAAATGATGATGAAAGCTTCTATATAAGACAACCTCGACACCCCCGCCCTCAATTTGTAAAAGAAAAAGGAGGATTCTGCTTTGTAGTTGAGTCTTTTTAGTCCCACAGTAACAGTGCAAAACTGTTCACATTTTAATGAATCGACGACAGTACTATATATGTTCATTGTGAACTGTGTTTTGTGCAGTAGCCTGCTGCTAAGAGGCTTTTTGTCGTTGTTGTAAATATCGGAGGTAAGTAACATGAAGAAGAAGGAATGTTGCTTCACCCCAGCTTTCAAATTAAAAGCAATATCACCGGGCGAGTTGGCCGTGCGCGTTGAGGCGCGCGGCTGTGAGCTTGCATCCGGGAGATAGTAGGTTCGAATCCCACTATCGGCAGCCCTGAATGTGGTTTTCCGTGGTTTCCCATTTTCACACCAGGCAAATGCTGGGGCTGTACCTTAATTAAGGCCACGGCCGCTTCCTTCCAACTCCTAGGCCTTTCCTATCCCATCATCGCCATAAGACCTATCTGTGTCGGAGCAACGTAAAGCCCCTAGCAAAAAAAAAAAAAAAAAGCAATATCTTTTGCAGACAAATAAGGAGTGAAGTTAGCAGCCAGGGAATGTAATGTGCTATCTAACATGATTACATATTTCACAACCAAAAATGGAAACTGAAAGTTGCAAATAAAAGTACGTGGTCTTTTCATGGTGAAAAAAAAAATCCTCATATTTTATGAAATACTTCCTCTCATATAGAGACTACCTTGCAACAAAGTATATTTTTATATTCATTTATAGAAAATAAATAAATATTCTTGAGGGGGCCGGTGACCTTAGATGTTAGGCCCCTTTAAACAACAAGCATCATCATCAATATTCTTGAGAAATTTTGATGGTAACGTAGTTGTAACAATGGTTTCTTGGAATTATCAATGAACCCCTTAAGGCTATAATGGCAATCTCCACTAATGTTGTAATTGGCAGAGGCATCTGCTTCCAAAAATTGGTGGCTAAAACTGGATTTGTTCCCCTCTCTCGAATCAGCAGACCCACTATGTAGATTTCCTCTAGCTGGTATTTCTCCCCGTAGTAAGGAATTATTGGTATGTAAATATTCCTCTTCTCGAGATTGACATCTGAGGGCTGTGACTTATGGCTTTCAAAGCAAACAGTGGGGTTGATGACGTAACCTCTCTTATCTTTGAAGGCAATGATGTTGATCCTTCTGTAGCTTCCGTTGTCTGCTAAGCCATGAACCTCTTCAAATACCTGGAAACTATGGTCTTTCAGCGTTGTCGCAATTGACGAGTGGATGTTATGACTTGTATTCCTTAAAAGTTCACCATGAGGGCAAGATCCCAGAACATGTGCAAGAGTTTCAATCTCCTTGAGGCAGTGCCTACGAAGGGAATCGTTCAGAGATCTTCCTGGTACTGATCTGACTGCTGAAATGTTTGCTGTCATCTTAATTGCCTCACACCATTCACTACATGACAAGCCTTGATGGTCTTGATTCCAGGAGTTGGCAGGACTGTATTAATTGTATAAACATACACCTCTTTCTTTCTGCTGCAAGTTACACCACTCACTGAATGCCCTTTCTCTTGGTACACTTCTCACTTTTCTGGCATCAGTTATTTCTAAGCGAGGATGTAGTAAATTGTCAGATGGAGATGCATTGAGGAATTGTAGTGAGAGAAGTGCTAGCATATGCAACTACCATAACTACTATATTTACTTGTCTTTAACATCCCCATCTTTTTTTTTTTTCTTTTTTCCTAATTTTAATCTTCATAAATTGGAGAGGGTACAGTACGTGAACATTTCACCTACAGTTATAGGTTAGGTTGGCGTGGTTAAAAAGCAGGAAAAGGGACATATGACATCTTCAAATCAACAGACAAAATAGTTGTGGTGTTTAGATCTTTATTTTATTTGCACAAAATGTGTGCTAACACTTTTAAACAGTTTTGTATCAGCTCATTTCTGCAGTGCTGCAGCTGACTGATCACATGACTAAGTGCCACATCATAGCTGCACCGTGCAGTGTGGAGTTCAAGGCTTCACTGTGTTTCAATGTCTCCATGTGGCAACTGCCTAAAATATGAAATATTTGGTTGTAATACAAAGTGACTTTTATAAAATTCTAGTTGTAGTGCCTGGCTCTGCCTGGGCACTTTCTTTAAATGTTTAATTTTAGGATTTGTATAAACTGTACCCTTGTGGCAGCCCAGATGGTCAGGGAAGTGGCTGATCCTTTCAAACAAATAATGTAATTAATGTAATTATAACTGTACGTATTTACGCCTCATGCTATAGATATTCTGTACAGTAAAACCTCTCTATAACGGCCACCTTCGGGACCAAAAAATTGTCCGTTATGAAGAAGTGTCCGCTTGAGAGATGGTATGAAACTGGTACCATAAAACACAAGTTGGAACACACTAACCCATGTATTGTATGCGTTAAAAACTCTCGCCAATCTTATATAGTACTGTTGAATATACTGTACTGTACAAAAACACTTCTGTTGAAACCTCTGTTGAGCACACTGTACACTATTACCATTCACCTTGTTAAAATTAAGAACAACATACGAGACTTTGATATTAACACTTGAAAAAATCCTTTATGTTCGTTTTTTTTTTTTGTCCTTTCAGTTTAGCAGTGATATTTTTAATAGTGTGCAGTTTAATCCTGTGTCAGATTTACACCTTTTTTTCATAGTTTTGTTTATAATAGAATTCTTTCGCTTGCTTATTAAGCTGAAAGCATCACTGTATGAGGTTATTGGCAGCACATTCATTTCCATATTTTCTTCTAAGTAGTCATTTGCATCGCCTTCACTGCTGCTTTTGTCAGAATCATATTTGTCCTCCTCCCCTTGTTGGAATGAAAAAATGAAAACGTACACCCTGCTTTCCAGTCATTGACTGGGTCAGGGATGGAATGAATGAACCAGATATAGGCTGTTATTACAATGGGGTCGCCACTCCCAAGGTGATATTAATGACTGATAAATGCTACGAAATGATAATGGAGTGTGTTGCTGGAATAAAAGATGGCAGGGAAAACCGGAGTACCTGGAGAAAAACCTATCCTGCCTCCGCTTTGTCCAGTATTGAATAGGTGGAACCTTTAGCTTTACCAAGCATTGTAAAATCTTGAGTCAATACGGACAAAAAATGTTTTTAATACTAAATAAGGAAACTTTTGGAGAAAGGAAATCGAGGTCTATGAATATTAAGAGCTCAGATAGAACCCCACTTCTAGGGAAAGAAGACAAAGCAGAAAGATGGCAGGAACATATCCAACAGTTGTATCAAGGTAAAGACGTAGATGATATGGTTCTGGAACAAGAGGAGGCTGTTGATGCTGATGAAATGCGAGACTCTGTTTTGGGGTAACAATTCAACAGAGCTGTGAGAGACCTAAATAGGAACAAGGCACCTGCAATTAATGATATTCCCTTAGCATTACTGACTGCCTTAAGGGAAACCAGCATGGCGAGGTTATCGCAATTAGTGTGTAAGATGTATGAGACAGAAGTGCCATGCAATTTTTGGCAGAATGTTGTTATACCTATTCCCAAAAAAGCCAGTGCTGACAGGAGTGAAAACTACCACTCGTTTAGTATCTCATGCCTGCAAATTTTAACACTATTTACAGAAGAATGGAAAGACTAGTTGAAACGGAGTTGGGAGAAGATCAGTTTGGCTTCAGAAGAAATGTAGGAACGCGTGAAGCAATCCTGACTTTATGTCTGATCTTAGAGGATAGAATTAAGGACAAGCCCATGTACATGTTATTTGTAGATCAAGAGAAGGCATTTAATAATGTTGATTGGACCAAGCTATTTGAGTTTTTAAAGGTGATCTGGATGAGATACCAAGAACGAAGAATTTTCTACACTGTATAAAAATCAGTCTGCAGTGATAGATATCGAGAGGTTTGAAAAAGCAGCAGCAATCCAGAAAGGAGTGAGACAAGGCTGCAGTTTGTCCCCCTTCTTTTCAGTGTTTATATAGATAAGGCGATAAAGGAAATTTAAGAGAATTTTGGAAAGGGAATCACAATTCAAGGGGAGAAATCAAAATCCTGAGATTTGCTAATGATATTTTATCTGGGACTACAGGAGATTTGGAGAAATTGCTGGATGGTATGGATGGAGTCTTCGGTAAGGAGTACAAGATGAAAATAAAGAAGTCCAAAACACTCCCTGCGGGTGTGGGATGCAGACAAATACCCCCACAATATCCCCTTTGTGTTATAAGAGGCAACTAAAAGGGGCGACCAAGGGATGATTGTATTAGAACCATGAAACTACTTGCGAGTAGTACCACTATGTTAGGTGCACAACAGGTTTGTGATTAGTAGCAGCAGAGAGTGGCTTTACTGTGGGTTTACAGTACCTGTGATCACTACCACTATATGAGCGACACTATGGGTTTACGTTGCCTGTGATTAGTACCCACTATGTGAGGAACACTATGGGAATACCAGCACCCATGATCAGTACACCTATGTGAGGAACACCATTGGTTTGCGTTGCATATGAGTGGCGCCATTATGTGAGAAACACCATAGGTCTGCGTTACCTGTGCAACGTATGGTACTTTTGAGTAGTACTGTAATGTGTGGAGCACCGTGAGTCTACGCTACTTTTGATTAGTACCACTACATGACAAATACCATAGTTCTACTTTATTAGCGATAAGTAGCATTATGAGGGGCCATTGACCTGGATTTTGGACCTCTTTAGACATTAAGCATCACATTTCAAGAATGTGATTTAGCAGTCCCTTGGTCAGTAGTACTTTTGTTTTCAGATAGTTTCTAGGAAGGTGGAGCATAGCTGGTCGGATCCACTGATTGCCTTAAATTCACATTCATCCATGCATTCTTCATCATCACATTTTGAATTCTGATCAGTGGATGATTTTGGACTTTTAAATTGTCGTTACATTTCGTTCTATTAGGCGCCGATGACCTAGACGTTAGGCCCCTTTAAACAAAAAGCAGCATCAGTAAGTCCAAAACAAAAGTAATGGAGTGCAGTTGAATTAAATCAGGAGATGCAGGTAATATTAGATTAGAAATGAAGTCTTAAAGGAAGTAACTAACGATGGCAGAAGTAAGGAGGATGTAAAATTCAGACCTTACAAGCTAGGAAGAGCTTTCTTAATGAGTTTATACATGGACTCTCCTTACCTCTAGGAAATATTTTAAGAGTCTCAATGCATAGACCAAATACTAGAAAATCATTTGCAAGTGCTAAACACCAAGTGCAAATCTCTTCTTGATATAGGCATATACAGTTAGCATACAGTGAATGGAGCTATGAAAACTGGGATCTACAAAATTGACAGGCACCTTTTTAATTTTTTCAGGTCTCCATGCAATCTTTTTTAAAGATAGCCCTGCTCGACGTGCTAAAATGAAACAGTAATCTTTTCGAGAAGTGCAAACTTTTCTTCTTTCATTCCTGTCTTTTCTGACTGATCTTCAAATTTGTAAACTGCTTTGCATATAGACCTAGACTAATTGGAATTCGTTATATTCATCTGCATTACAAACACAGCTTAATTGATTTTGATCTCAAGAGTCCTTTAAATCCACATCAAATAGTACGTTGTTCGTTGTAAATTATAAGATAAAGCTGCATGTTACCATTAAAATATTTGTTTATATGTGAAGTGCCATCAGTGTAATTGTTTTTCCATAAATAATAGGAAAAAAGAAGTGTAGAGAGAATTAGGCCAGCGATGGGGATGGTGTCGACTGGAATTTTTTTTTGTTCTTTCTAAAACATGCTGTTCAGCAAATTAACTTGTCACTCAGTTTTCATGAGTCAGGGAATTTTTTTTATAGGTCAGGGAAAGTCAGTGAAATTTGAGAGAACATTTCTGTGGACACTATGTTGCATTTGGGGGATGGTGGGTTTGAATCCTACCGTCGGCAGCCGTTAAGACAGTTTTCCGTGGTTTCCCATTTTCACACCAGGCAAATGCTGGTGTTGTACCTTAAGTAAGGCCATGGTCTCTTCCTTTCCTCTCCTAGCCCATCGTCGCCATAAATTCTGTCTGTGATAGTGCGAGGTAAAGCAACTTACTTGATTTATATTTAATATGTTGGCTACTTATTGTGAACACAGGTATTTTTACATCTAATTCTGTGTATATAATAGAGTTGTGACTTGCAGAGAACTGTGGGAAAACCATAATTTAGTGTATAAAATTTGAGTTATGTCACTTCTTCTTCTTAGTATCAACTACGTAAGTTTTGTACTGTAATATAATGAGCATGTATAGTACTGCACAAGTACCTACTTTTTCCAGCATTTCAATTTTTAACTTATTTGGTTTGCATTATGTACTTACCATGAATACAAATGAAATTTCCATGTCCTTTGAGTTAATTTAAGAAAAGACTAGGCAAACAATTGACAGGGAATCTCTCACCTTGGTGACGGCTCTAAATGCAGATCAATGATGATTTTGTGTACATATATTTTTTCATCTAATTCTGTATAGTTATTTAATGGAGTTGTCACTGTGGGGGGAAAGGCTTTGTAACATCAAAATTTGATGCAAAGAGGTGACTGCAGGAGAAACCTGTATCTGAAACCTAGATGACGCGTAGGAAAGCAGTTCATAGAATGAAGACCAGACGTCAGCAGCAAGCATTGAATGTTGTTGCTGCTATCTTATCAGTACACATACGCAATAGGAACGGTGACTCTAATGTGCCGTGAATCGGATCACTGCATCGATTCGGTAATGGAATCAAATGAATCAATTCAGTAAAATGATTCTAATATCCCATCACTAGTCTATGGACTGATGACTCAAACATCATATTAGATTTTACTGTATGAACAATTAGTTTCTTCTTCCTTTTGTGCAAGTGTGCTTCAGATCAGTCAGTGGGATCGTCGCTATTGCCACTGCTTTTGTAGTCTCATGGCAGGTCCGAATCCTCATCTTCCCAGAGTAGATAGTCTTAAGTCCATTCTGAATGGAAGAAATTCCTGTTTTCTTAAAACTTTTTTCCACGACATTGGGTGTGATTGGTACCCATGCACGTATGATCCACTTAGAGATTACACGAAAGGATGGTTGTTTGATTTTGTTGCCTTTGTCATCTCAGTTTACTAGTTTTATTCTTCCTTCTTCATGTGCCATGTCCTCGCAGAACGTTGGCGATCGGTAGCATGATCTGTTGTTTGCTCACAGCTGTTCTAAACAGAGTAGGCTTTGTCACCCCAAACCACTGGCTCAAGTTGCGGAGCAACGATGTCCTACTTCTTTCCGTATCACGTTTTCCATTCATTTTCCCGTGGAGTATTACTTGCAGAAGGTGGTATTTACTGTTCTGCATCATATGACCAAAGTATTATAGCTTCCTTCTCTTGATGGTAATGAGAATTTCTGGTTCTTTGTTCATACGGTGCAAAACTTCTATATTGGTAATTTTAGCTGTCCAAGGTATCTTCAGCATCCTTCAGTACATCCACATTTCATATGCTTGCAACTTCTTGCACATGGTCTCAGTTAGTGTCCATGCCTCAACGTCGTATAACAGAATGCTGAAAACGTAGCACTGGAGTAGTATTGTCTGTAGTGTAATGGAAAGTTCACGGCTTGTCAAAAGTTTTCTAAGTCTCTGAAAAGAAGTTTTGGCCTGCTCAATTCTGCATCAGATCTCATGATCAAGGTCCCAGTCATCATTGATGTGACATCCCAGGTATTTAAATGTTGCCGCTATTGCGATCTGGTCCTTTGCTGCTGTGAGACTACCTCGAATGCCATCTTCTTTCCTGCTTATAACCATCCACCTGGTCTTCTTTAAGCCTCAAGCCGATGGCGCTGCTGGCTTCAGTGACAGCATTAAACAGTTCCTGTAGATCCTGGGGATTGGTTGTAAGTAGCATAATGTCATCGACATCCTCCAAACTAAACCCCATGGCACAACAGCCACGAAGGACCCTGGCCTACCAGGCAGCCGCTGCTCAGCCTAAAGGCTTACAGATTATGAGGCATCGTGTGGTCAGCACGATGGGTCCTCTCGGCCGTTATTCTTGGCCTTCTAGACCGGGGCCGCTATCTCACAGTCATATAGGCTGAGTGGTCCTCGAACCAGCCCTCAGATGCAGGTAAAAATCCCTGACCTGCCCTGGAGTTGAACCTGGGGCCTCCAGGATGTCAGTGGCATACCTGATGTTATTTATGATGTTTATGATGATACCACTAACCACACCTCCTTGAGTCTTTCTGTAAAGAGCATCTCTAAAAATCTTTTTTTTTGAATAGATGTTGAAAAACATGGGTGAAATTATACAGCCTTGGCGAACTCCTTTCATAATCGAGACTTCTTCTGAGACATGACCATCAACTAGTTGTATTGCGTTCTGCAGTCCATCCCATGTTAAGATTTTAAATATTAGCAAGGAGGAAATGAAATGAATACATTAAGTGGGAATTTTCGTTCAAAATTTTAAGGAGAACATCAGAATGCATCCAGTATTCAGTGGCGTCCATTACGCAAATAAATACGGCATGTATTCATCATTTACCATTATGAAGGCTTAAAAATTTTGTTCACACAAAACTGGAGATTCTTGCATGTTAAACCCTTCCCCCTACTTTTTGTGACTATAAAAAAAAGTGGGGAAAATGAGGTTTGATATGCGAGTAAAGAGAATATCTTAGAAAGCACTATTGTCAGGTAAACATTAGCACCACAAATTTGTTCATGTCGATAATCTACTGCAGTGATTTACTTTGTCATTCTTTGTTCATTGATGCATATTGTTGTTGTGCCTCGAAATACTGTTATTTGAGAATGTTGTGGGAGAAATACTGACCTGCAGCACATTTATCACTTGGAACGAAAATTCATTGATATAGTTCATGCAATACTGAACTTTAAATGACAGAACCTTTCTGATCAAAGTTCTAAGTTGAAATATATCACATAGCATTTTTTCTAGGCGCAATGACTATATAGTAAATTCATGTATTCACATTGCATTTGTATTTTTCTATTTTGCAGCAACTGGCTCAACCCCGTCATGATGAGTGGTCAAAATTTGCCTACACGCTGCAGGAACTGAAGAACAACCAAGCAGACGATGAAATTGACAAACTGAACATGAATTCAGGACCCAGTAGCCTTAGCAGTTTAACATCACTTTCATCCTCCCCCTTACGATAATTGCAATAGTTAGCTAACATTTACTCTGCTAGTCATTTTCTCTGACAGCTGTGGTCATGAGCTTATGTAATGCAGCATTATGACAGCCACAAGCATGCTAACCATTGGTGACTTAACATTTTTGTACATAGTTTTTAATGTGTTGTTGAGCAAGAAATGTAATTAATGTTGAATGTTTTTAAATTTTTTTTGCGAGTCATAAGCATGAAGTGAGAGCAGTAAGCCATGTATGATATTACCTCTATTTATCGAAATAAAGACAATTTAACTAATTTACTTGCAATTTGTGAATTAGTACATGGGAACAATTTATGCAAATAATGAAACCTGGCTCTACTTAATGAAACACAAGTATATGAGTCAGGAAGTGAATAGGATTGAGATATGGAGGAAGAAAAAGACAAAAATGAGAAGTGTACCAGTTTAGACTGTTACTAGGCATACTCTTAAGCCTCAGTTATAATGGGCGTGTTAGCTAGCTAATTGCTAATTAACTCACGGCAACTACATTCACTCTTTGCAATAAAGTCTAATAAACTTGCTGCTCGTTCTGCTGGTACGAGTGATATTTCTCATGTACTGGTAGTTTTACTGTAAGGCTTGTAAACTTGGCCTGTGCAATATGCCTAACTTGTTAAAATTGATGCAGTGGAACCTTCATTCTCTGTTTTTGGAGGGACCAAGAGAGAGAGAGAGAGAGAGAGAGAGAGAGAGAGAGAGAGAGAGAGAGAGAGAGAAAGAAGTACAATACAAGAAAACTGAAAATGCAGGAACAAATTAAAACCATCATCAATTAGGTTAAACATCACAGCGATGAAATATGTATAATCTTACAAACACTGCTAAACCAAACCAAACTACAGCCCTAATGGGCCTTGGCCTACCTACCGACCACTGCTCAGCCCCGAGGACCTGCAGATTACGAGGTGACACACCTGGCGAGTTGGCCATGTGGTTAGGGTCGCGCAGCTGTGAGCTTGCATCCAGGAGAAAGTGGGTTAGAACCCCAATGTTGACAGCCCTGAAGATGGTTTTTCGTGGTTTCCCATTTTTACACCAGGAGCTGTACCTTAATAAGGCCACGGCCACTTCCCACTCCTAGGCCTCTCCTATTCCATCGTTGCCATAAGACCTATCTGTGTCGGTGCGAAGTAAAGCAAATAGTTTAAAGAACAAAAAACCCCGAGGTGACGCATGGTTAGTGTGACAAATCCTCTAGACTGTTATTCCTGATCTCTAGACCAGGGTCGCTATCCACCGTTTGATATCTCCTCAATTAACTGTAATCACAATCACGTAGGATGAGTGGACCTACAGTCTGTCTTGCTATGTTTGAGAGTCTGAGTGTACAATATTTATGAGGTTTAGTTTTAGTAATAACTCGCTCCCTATATGACCATATGCACAAAAATTAACATCGCTCAACTTACATAGTTTAGAAGAAATGTAACTAGCCTAACATATGATTCTCTTGCTCATTAATAGCAATATAATTTGAGTATTCCTTATTCTTGCCACATGTACAGTATGTACAAATATGTTACATCTCCCAGATATAGGAAGGCAAGTCACTTGACAGAAGAGTTTGTGGGAAGAAGCTATCCATTTCGCAAACACTTGAACCCAGTAGCTCAGTGATTGCTGATCCTAAGCACGTGTCCACTTTGCATGTGTGCTTGTTCTAAGTTTATTGTAAATAAAAATAATACACCAAGTTGAGAAGGAAGAAATGTACCTGGATGGACAAAGGTGGAGAGCGCGACTGGAGCCTGTTGAAGGTTGATGATGATAACGATGGCTGTTTAATTAGTTGGCGGTACAAGCGTCCGTACGGTGGGGGGAGAGAGAGAGAGACATAATTGTAAGCCATGTGTGAACCAGACCAGTCTTTGATTAAACATAAAAAAGGAAAACCACTAACGAGTAGCAAGAAAACGTGTGTTAAATGTTTTTTCCAAATTTCGTGAAGAGAATTCTGGAAGTACTCATGATGAAGTAACACGTGTAGTGGCTTATGTAACAGTCTAAGGCGAGCATTTACTGTGCTAGGAAATAACATAAAGTTGATAGGAAACTGGTTACACGTGAAGTGACAAAGCTGAGTGAAAAATACAACAGTTTTACAAAAGGCATTATCCATACAAAACTTAGACTTCTTTTTTAAGATATGAAATACCAACTCTGAATAAAATATTAGCTCCAGTTAATAGTGACGATTCATTACCTACCTTTTCTCGTGCATCTCTTCACAGACTTTATAAAAAAATTATGGATGAAGATATTAATTTTAGCATTAAGAAAGTGTGAGAACTATTGATTGAAGTCTTGATATGGTCACTGCTGACCACTGGAATTCATGTATTCAGTATGGTTATCAATCTGGAAGAAGATATAATGTGGAAGCTGGATGGCATGCAAAGGAAGTACTTGAACGCTTTATTATTGATAACACACATACCGATGAAAGCACCGCCATGGAAGAAATTGAACTACTGCAGGACAACGATTAAATTGCGAGTTTTATTGCTACCCATTAGTGCATGATCAATTTTTAAAAAATTTGATTTGTTGTTCTATTATGTTTCCGTTCAGACAGGCAGTTGTTATTCCAGTGAGTTTGTATATCTAATCAGGTGCACTGTGGCTGGAGTGATACTTGTATATGGCTAAACAATAGCTTGCGCCCTTGCCTTCAGTCCCTCTGCTACAAACCTCATAGCGGAAAATTGAATTGTTCTAACTCCTCGGTGATTAAAAAAAAAGTTATTGCTCAAGTGAAACAGTCTAATGCAGGGCCTCTCAAACGCCCAAAATCTCACACGTGCAGATCGAGGCGCAAGAGCTCCGTGCACTGTGCATCGGTGCCACTCGGCTTGGCTCGGACCAACGCTTCGTTTCTGGGCTACTCGGCTAAGCTCGGCTCTACTCGGCTATACTTGGCTCAACTCAGCTCGGATTTGGAGCGCTACGGAGCAAGTTGGGTAGAGGGAGACAGGGGGAGAGAGCGAGACAGGCGTGAGGAAAGAGAGAGTAAGCGCTGTTGCTCCAAATCGAGGAGTGGGGGTTCTGCACTCTGGTCAACCAAGCCAAGTCGTCTTTTGCACCGTGCACAGTGCATGTACCACGCGCATGCACTCTGAGAGGCCCTGGTACAATGAATGAAAGAGAAATGTTTTGGAGCAGGTAGTATTTCAGTGCTTGCGATTGCTTTCTTCGACTCTCAAACACGGTGAGACAGACTGTAGAACCATCCTTCAAATCCATGTAGAAAGGCCTGATCTGGCTGGGAACGAAACGCAGAACCTCTCTGGTTGAAAGGCAAGTGATCACGGGGCCAACTTCAAACATTAATTAAAGGAGTTAAAAATCTTGATACTTGACATTTGGTTTTACCGGGGAAACTTCGTCCCTTTCCCATGAAAGCTTCTTTTAGGTTAGCAACTTTAGCCAAGCTCATTGAAACATCTAATAAATAAAGCCAAGCCAAACAACAATCGCTCACAAGTAGTTTTTAATTTTGTAATCTCGTAAAATAAAGCACATCTGATACGAAAGCGCCCAACATAGACTTTTCAAGGTTATGTTGAACTCGAGAATATGGTTTAGAAACTAAGTATCGATTCTCAAAAGTTCTCAAATGCATTATATTCAATTCTGCCCGTCCCTAATCACAAGCAAGTTGGAAAGAGGAAGAAAATCATCAAAATTCCAGAAATTTCGGTATATTCGTGACCTTGAGTTCAGCTGGAAAGCACGTTGACACTCGCGGCTACAGTGACTATGTACTCGCAGCATAAGCCAGTACAAGTGGGAAATGATACAGACTTTTTAAATTTTATGCTGTGCACATAAAAAGTCCCAGTCTTACATTAGGACCAAAACAGTAATAGGCAATCCCATACTTCTAGTGACTTAAGTTTGGTATGTGACATGCAAGACCTGTTCTAATCGTATCCCATCATATTAGATACCTGCCAACCCTTCGGATTTACCCGGAAACTTTCCATTTTTGACTCGGTCTTCCGATTTTCCAATTTATTTTTAGTTCTTCCTATTTTTGACCAATATAACCTCTAGTACAGTCAATACTCTTCCCTTAGGGTAAAGGATAAGTTCTTATGTGCTTGTGTAATTTACCCAATCTCATTTTCAAGCATTTTTATTTGATGCTTTATTTCGCGAGTGTATCGTCCGTCACCTTCGTGTATCGTGTTTCCTGCTCGCTACAGCAGCATGTGCGCTTTACGGCTAGGGATTCGGGGCGGCAATCGTCATACAAGCGAGAGAGGGTAGTGAGTGCTAGCGACTCATTTAATCGGGACGATAAAATGAGTTTCTTATAGTGTGGTTTGTGCACTATTAACACCTTTTCCTGTGCATAATTTTGTTGGAGTTGTATGCCACGTGTTTTTTCTAGCGGTTCTGTGCTTTTCCCCGTCTCAAAGCCGTATGTTATAATGAATGAAACATACCCTACCGGTCTGTTTTGTATGTGGTAGTTTCACTGTATTTCAGTGCGTTTTTGTTTTTTCTTACTGCATAATGTAAATGAGTTGAATGTATTTCAGGGAGTTGTGTCGGTGACAGTTTCTGGTATTTTCTCTTCTTGTTATGGCCAAAAAACATAACAAACGTTATCTCCAAGTGTTCAGAGATACCTATAAAATTAAATTTCCGTTCATTTTACAGTCTAATGAAGGATAATGTTATGCGAATCAGCTCGGGAGATAAATTTTATTTTGAGTTATCGAAATTTGAGCATATATAGCACATAATTGAATCATATGTTTCTATGGGCTTTTACTGAATACATAATGTTTAATGGTACTGGTACTTAAAAATTTACAAAGAAACTCTATTTTATGGCATCACTTTAATTATAATACTTATTATAGAAACTTTTTAGAAGACAGGATGCAGTACATACAGTAGTGAAACAAGAAACATAGCTCCGTTAACACGTTGGGAAAAAAATCAGGTAGTCTCTTCTCTGTTTGTTGCGGTTAACCTTTCCTCCCTTCACGTTGAAACTTCTCGTCAATAACACGCAGCCGAGTTTCATAAATGGAGCTTGTCATCTGCGACTTCTGGTCTTGCTTTCGTATGAGACCGGTAACTGACACTAGAAGAATAGGACAAACGGCCAGAAAATCATCTAAGGTAGTTCGAGATACTGAAAATTTGAGTAATGGAGGTTTGAGTGTGCGTGCGCGCGCCCATATACTGGAGAAGAGAAAGGACTGTTGTCCGTACAGCAAAGACTAATTACTAAACTTTATGTGCATTTTCCTTGTTAATTAATAAGAAGGCATGGAAAATATGGTGCATCCAATATTTTGCTAAAGGCTGAAAATAGTACACCTATCAGAATATTCAAGATTTGGAGTTTACTTTCATGTTTTATTGCAGATGATTAATGGAACAATCAATAAATAAGACACTCGAATGACAGTGGCAATTCTGACTGCTACAAAACTATTTTTAATGACTAGTGATTCATTCAAGACTCTGAAATACTGTTTGAGTTCTTGAATGTGCAATCGCTCAATAAATGAATGAGTGCATATTATTATATAAGTTCCTCGCAGGTACACTTTCCTCAGAAGTAAATTAACCTATAGATATGTTTCTTGTGGGCATCTGCAGGTGAAGGGGATTTGGATAAGTTTGAACCAAAAATCCCTTAGGGTATAGAAAGGAAGATCCATCAGGTAAGAAATAATTAGTGGATAATAGGATGAAAAAGCTTAATGGATTGTTGGAACCACTGATATAACAAATTTTACAATTTATTAACCCTTTAACCGCCAATGTCCGATTGATCAGACATTCGAAGTTCAGTCTAAAAACTCCAACAATTATTTTCCAAGTTATTTATTCATTTTAATAATTCATAATACATGTTTTGGACTAGTATTGGATTAAATAAGACTGAATACAAGAAGCTTTTAAGTTGGTAGCACTGATAACCTTGTAGCAGCTGGTGTTTTGTTGTAGTTGGTGAGAGTGAGTCTGCTGCCAGGTGCTAGCACATGTTGAGCTTCAGGCTTCTCCTACTGCTTCCTGGCAAACCCTGCTGTCTTTCTCTCGGTTCACTATTTGTATTTTGTTGCTGTCAGTGCGTTATTCCTTTCCTGTGTGTGAAGCGAGTCATTCGCCGTCAAGTGAAAATACTATTCAACATCTCGTTGCAGGTGATGATTGTCATAATGATAGTGAGTTTGACAAATTGCAAAGCAGTTTGCCTTCAGAAGTTAGTGAAAATGGTGTGTTAACACCTGCTGGTAGTGTATGTCTGGCTGGAGAGCAAGTAGGTTTTCATCGCTCCAGTAAATTACAGTAAGAAGAACATATCGACACTCATTCCAGGGGCATGGCGGGATTGTTTGTTCTGCTCTGTTTATATATGGCCAAGCATCATCATTGGATGAGTCTGTACAACTAAATTACAGTTCAAGGGAAAACTTATTGTAAATAGATCATATGAGGTAGAAAGAAATTTGGTGGAGGATAAGATTGTCAGATGGATTTTTAACAGCAAGCAAGACCAAGATGTTTTATTTTGTGTTAACCCAGAGATCAAGAATGGTTTTTAATAGACATTTTCAAATCACTTCCTCATCAGTGAGGACAAATACAACTACTATTAATGCTGTTTAGATAAGCATTATTAAGGAAAAGTTTTAGAGGGAGAGTGTGTGTGTGTTCAAAAACATGTACAAGTAATAATTACATAAACTTACAGATTTTGATAGTAAATATTGACAGGGAGGGGCCAACAACTAACCGTGGCATTTTTCTATTACTATATTACTCTACAATAATGGAACAGATTAGTGAAACAATATTGAGAGAAATATTAGAACATCAGTTTGAAAAATGATTTAATTTCACAATCACCAGATGAACAATAGATTTTCTTCGGACACTGACAGATAACTGAAGAAAATAGGAAAATAAAGGGAAAGACTGGTGTAAGGGTTGTGGAATTGAAGAAAAGATATTTGATACTGCAGGCTAATAATACAGTATCTGGGAGTGCTTAGAAAAAGAAGTCCTCAACTCGGTATTTAAGAGTTCAGATGTATGTGAGAACAATAAGCAAGTGGAAGATAGGAAATCAGTAAGGTTTAGAACAAAGAGAGGTACAGCAATATAGTTCTCTTTTTCCATTTCTCTTCATTACACTCGTGGAGAGATCAGTGAAATAAAAACTGAAGATCATAGTGTCTTTCTTTCTAATGATACTGCTACCGGGTGAGTTGGCCATGCGCGTAGAGGCGCGCGGCTGTGAGCTTGCATCCGGGAGATAGTAGGTTTGAATCCCACTATCGGCAGCCCTGAAGATGGTTTTCCGTGGTTTCCCACTTTCACACCAGGCAAATGCTGCGGCTGTACCTTAATTAAGGCCACGGCCGCTTCCTTCCAACTCCTTGGCGTTTGCTATCCCATCGTCGCCATAAGACCTATCTGTGTCGATGCGACGTAGAGCCCCTAGCAAAAAAAAAAAAAAAAAAAAAAAACTGCTATCTGGAGATAAACTGAGATGGATGTTTTAATGGGACTATAATAATAGTGTGTGGCCTCCGAAGAAGAGGCCTGGTGCAGATCTTTTCAAGTCTGCGTCTGTGAGAAATTCTAATGCTGGAAACGGTGCGCACACACCCATCCTCCGAGCTGTTGGAATTATCCAATGAAAGTTAGTCTCTAACCCGGTCAGGAATCGAATCCAGGGTCCCCTGGACCAAAGGTCGGCACGCAAACCATTTAGCCATCAATCAATCAATACTGATCTGCATATAGGGCAGTTGCCCAGGTGGCAGATTCCCTATCTGTTGTTGTCCTAGCCTTTTCCTAATGATTTCAAAGAAATTGGAAATTTATTGAACGTCTCCCTTGGTAAGTTATTCCAATCCCTAACTCCAATTCCTATAAATTAATATTTGCCCCAATTTGTCCTCTTGATTTCCAACTTTATCTTCATATTGTGATCTTTCCTACTTTTATAAACACCACTCAAACTTATTCGTCTACTAATGTCATTCCACGCCATCTCGCCGCTGACAGTTCGGAACATACCACTTATAATACCAATATAAATTGTCCGTTATTGGACATTATAAATTTTCCAGCTAACTCATTCTTGGTTGCCAGCGTTTCGCCCCCGTGTGCTAGGCTGGGCTCATCAGTTGGTACCTAGCACACCTACGAAGACGCTGGACAGTGCATACCGTGGAGACTACTGTGTAGGCTAATTGTAGCCACTGGCAGTGCCAATGCACTATGAAAGACATTGTCTCATAATCAAAAATTGTTGGCTGCTTGGCCATCAGATGATGTAGATGTTGATTCCCATAGGGAATCAGAAATAATTGTTCTGAATGAGTAAATTTATAATACCAATATAAATGGTCCGTTATTGGACATTATAAATTTTCCAGCTAACTCATTCCTGGTTGCCAGCGTGTCACCCCCGTGTGCTAGGCTGGGCTCATCAGTTGGTACCTAGCACACCTACCAAGACGCTGGACAGTGCATACCGTGGAGCCCACCCAAAACAAATCGAGCTGCTTTTCTTTGGATTTTTTCCAGTTCTTGAATCAGGTAATCCTGGTGAGGGTCCCATACACTGGAACCATACTCTAGTTGCCTTCTCCTTTACATCCTTAGTACAACCCCTAAACACCCTCATAACCATGTGCAGAGATCTGTACCCTTTATTTACAATCCAATTTATGTGATTACCCCAATGAAGATCTTTCCTTATATTAACACCTAGATACTTACAATGATCCCCAAAAGGAACTTTCACCCCATCAACGCAGTAATTAAAACTGAGAGGACTTTTCCTATTTGTGAAACTCACAACCTGACTTTTAACCCTGTTTATCAACATACCATTGCCTGCTGTCCATCTCACAACATTTTCGAGGTCACGCTGCTGTTGCTCACAATCTTGTAACTTATTTATTACTCTATAGAGAATAACATCATCCGCAAGAAGCCTTACGTCCGATTCCACTCCTTTACTCACGTCATTTATATATGTAAGAAAACATAAAGGTCCGATAATACTGCCTTGAGGAATTCCCCTCTTAATTATTACAGGGTCAGATAAAGATTCACCTACTCTAATTCTCAGAGATCTATTTTCTAGAAATATAGCAGCCCATTCAGTCGCTCTTTTGTCTAGTCCAATTGCACTCATTTTTGCCAGTAGTCTCCCATGATCCATCCTATCAAATGCTTTAGACAGGTCAATCGCGATACAGTCCATGGAACTGGACCAGAGGGGGACTGGATCACTGGAACACCAAGTTTGAAGATTTGAAATTAATTGTGAGCAATGCAGTGCCAATGAAAATGAGCAGAACACTGACTGCTTGTAAACTCATGCTAGAGGGAAAGAAGATTAAGTGTTTGAATAGTTTTAAATATTGGGTTAATTGGATATCAAGTGATAAATTTGGATCCTAGTTTGGGACAAGTGATTTTCTCTAAGAGCTGAGCAACCCATCATTACATTTAGTCTGGAGAGCTACATTATGAAAAAAATATGCAGGTCAGCTTCACACTTGTAAAATGAGACATTCAGAAACGAATATACTGTATAAGGAGAGACCTTCAATTGAAATTCACCTTAGAGGAAGGGGTGATATTCAAATTTTACTGCTTGTTATTTTGCACAGCTCAAGAAATGCAAAATATTGCAGTCCTATTCTGCATGGTCACATGGTTTCGACGAATGTTGTTGAGGCTTTCCTATAATTCTGGTTCATTTTCATAGGACAGTGAAATATGAGCATACAGCAGAATTTCTTTGATTATGCTATATGCTTCAGAAAGTTCTACTGCAGCAGTAGTCAGTTCATAATGTTTATAGCCATGAATCATGAGTGTAGACAAGTAATACACTGGCTTGATTCAACATGATTTAGCAACAAATCCTGGCTGTAGAAAGATCATCTAAACACATTATATCCATAATTCTTGTGTACCTTCCTTAAATTTACAAGTATTTTATCATCACTGGATTCTGCTAGGAGCTATGTATCACTATCAAAGGGTAGAGAAGGGTCCACCTATTCAATACTATAAGCTTGTATATTGTGTTATAAAACTGGGACTAGTTTCGACCCTGGGATATATTGGGCCATCTTCAGCCACACCACAGTTGGAAGACGTATGCATACATATAACCAATAATAAATTAAACACTTTGGTATGCTACAATTTACAATCTTAATTTAGAACAGTGATGAAGTTTGAACAACACATCCAAACTTGAAGCTAAGTGACACATTAAAACTGCTGTGGTTGATGCTGAACTATGTCGTCGCTCCTACAGTAGTCATATGTTCCTGAGTTGATCTGGGAGTTGCCAGTCATGTCCGATAGATGGGGTTACTGCTGTATACCGAGTATGTTTTTTTTTATTTGCTTTACGTTGCACTGACACATAAGTATTATAAATACAAAGTATGTTACAAGTGTTATTATTTTTTATATCCACCTATTCAATACAAAGAGATCTTTTTAGAAATTAAATATTATTATAAAATGTTAAGAAGCACAAGTGTCAGGCATTCAACGCTACCATAGCAACTGCATAACAGTCAAAGAAATAAATGAACCTATACATAACGTTATTTTTCAACTAACCTTTCCATAACTAATTTACATATGTACAGACGAAAGGGTAAGTGTTTTATACATTTTCCATGTTTTATTTTTTAAACCCACATTCTCTTCAAAAATACCTTCCTAAGCATTCACTCTCTTGTTACAGACTCTATCAGCGTTGGAAAGCCTTCGACTTTCGCTCCTTCAAACAAGATAAATACATCTATAGACAACCGAATGCTTTTTCCTTACTCCTATCAATTACTTAAGGAAGACAGTTATCTTATCATAACGCATTCGACTTTCACTCCTTCAGCCAGTTAAATAGACTATAGGCAGCTGAACAGCCACTTAACAAGGCTGTTGTCTTTTCACAACATACGAAATTGGCATCTGTGACAGTTTATCAGCTTTGCTTTTTCTGATCCTCTAACAGGAGTATTCAAGGAGGCACATTTCTGTTTCATTATAAAGACTGAGCTGTTTATTACTCTACCCCAACAAGTTTTTCAATGCTCCAGAAAGTATAATTGTGTGAACTTTTGACATGCAGCTTGATACTTCAATTTTAGCCAAGGACATTCTAACAATTTGTATGTTTGGACAGACACCTACAATGATATCATCTTTTTATGACTTGTAAGAGCAATCAGGATCCTGATTTTTCACCATACAGGTTTGAGTTTGAGGCTGATGATGCCCTTAATATGGGCGAAACATGTCCCTTAACATTTTGTAATAATATTTAATTTCTAAAAAGATCTCTTTGTATTGAATAGGTGGATATAAAAAATAATAACACTTGTAACATACTTTGTATTTACGTTCAATTCAATACGGACCTAACATGAGAATTATAACGTGTAACATAAGTATTATGGCGACGATGGGATAGAAAAGGGCTGGGAGTGGAAAGGAAGCGGCCCTGGCATCAATTACGGTACAGCCCCAGCATTTGCCCGGTGTGTAAATGTGAGACCATGGAAAACCATCTTCAGGGCTTTCGACAGTGGGTTTCGAACCCACTACCTCCCGGATGCAAGCTCACAGCTGCGTGCTCCTAACCGCACGGCCAACTCGCCCTGTCGTACCGAGTATAACAGCCTGCCTGAATATTGGTGGGAAGTAGCTGGGGAGTTAAATAACTTTCTTCATTAGCATGCCATTCCTCTGGTTCATAAATTTTCTTATACTACTGGTACGTATCAAACTGCTTCATCATAGCATTCGAGCTATTCAGTCCCTGTACTCTGAGGCACTGATTGGAATGAGCAGTAGGTATATTTAACGGAGTAATGGCTGAGGAGTGTTTTACTGCTGTCTGTGGCCTGGTCATTTCAACAGTGGAAATTCGGACTGTCAGATTGGCATCGTAGTACTGTTTGTTAAAAGTGAGAAAATGTGCAGTTTTTCATTTGAGCGAGTACTTTTTATGATAACATTGCTTTTAATCGCTCTATTCCTACTATCATTTTTGTAATGGCCCAAGTTAACTGCAGTTAGGAAAACCACAAAGACAGTCTTTCCGAGAATCCCGTTGCGAAGCTAGTATGTGCGTATGTCTTTCAATTGTAGTGTGGTTGAAGATGACCCAATATATAGTCCTAGTTTTATAAGACAGTATAGAAGCTTATAGTATTGAATAGGTGGACGCTTCTCTACCCTTTGATAGTGATCAGTTGTCAATACAGACCAAAAATGAAACTCATAAAGTATGTATAAACGAAATACTATTTTTACTGATACACATTGTTACAATATTTAACGCATGTTAATTTTTAATTATTCTTTTAAGTTATACACTCCTTACATCCACAGTTAGTTTCAAGGCCTATGTCAGAGCATGTCTCCATTTAATTGGGCAAGATTGCTAACAGTCTGAATACTGGCATCCATGTAACAATTATTAAAAACCAGGTTGAATAGTAAACAGTGAATATAGGAATAAATACTGGTAAATAAATTTAAATATATTCATGGTGTAAAACTACATTCAGAATATATGGAAGGAAATGTATTGTTTCATATCAGTCCAGTTCTTAATTCATTCTCATTTATTACAAAGTTGCATATTATTCTTAGCACCATACAATTAAATACAGTACTGTATAAAACAAGTCTAGTAGGGATACATTGACCTCTGTTTTACCTTGTATTATTTCCATCATATCCTAAGAATATGCAGCCTTTCTCAAAATGTAGAGATATATTCACCACTTAAATAGTAATTATTCTAAAGAACTTGTGTCTAGAAAATTAAATACAAAGGTTAGAATAACCATGTGTGGAACTTCTTCTGCTGTCAATAACCACTGGTAAAGATTTGCAATTAATAGTGAAATCTCTCTTAAAATGCCTGTATAATCACTTCACATGTCATAATTTGCCAATCAGTCAATAGCTTTTATGTGTTTGAAAATGATCTGTTTTAAATACACTGAGATCTAAATGTAAAAGCACGATTTGTTTGGAGGAAAATCATTTCTGACATGTTCTCCTGGAAGGTAACTTCAAAATGTTGTTGGGCATCTCTGGAAGTTCATGTGAAATGCAAGTGTTTTGGAATGAGGGCAGTTTTTTGTATAAGCCTCTGCAATCTCTTTCAAACACATGTCGTAATACATTGTCATGCTGCACTGATATTTTGAATAGCAGAAATATACATTTCATCTTGCTTTTTAAAATAAATTCTTTATTACAGATGTACGATCTTGTTTCCATAAATCGTTTTAGAGTGTAATTGGGCTAAATGACTCATTACAACGGGTAGAAATTTGTCAAAATATTATGCTATTTTTTTGGTCTATTTTTATGGCATTGACCCTGCATTTATAAAAATATGTTAGCCATTCATCTTCAGTAATAAGAGATTCTTGTTTTCCTTCAAAATGGTGAAAAATTATCAACAAGTTCTCTATTTTCAAATATTAAGTTCCAGAAGAGAACCATAATCTTACTTCACTGATGGGAAATGTTTAGGCCTTTTTTTTTTCCAATTGAAATTGAAGTTGCTAGCTTTTGACTCCAGTGTGGCAGCGGGCTCATCAGTTGGATTGCCACACCTTTGCAAAGTGCTAGTGGCTAGTGCACTGTCAAGGCACCACTGCAAACCACCTTTTTAGGACATTGTAGTAACAGTGCACTAGCGGAGATATGAACCTCCACTTGTGTAGATGCCTGCCTCTGTCTTTTATATAAAAAATTGTCACGCTAGCCACCAGCATCATGGAAAGGTGTGGCAATCCAACTGACGAGCCTGTTGCCACAGTGGGACAAAACACTGGTCATTTCATAGTTGAAAAATTCACCTATTTCTTGTTGTTTAGAGTAGTAACAATGGAATGGTTGAAGAATAGTCCAACTTTTATGATATCTGTATAATTCAGCTCTTATCATGCTAAGGTAGTCACGAACCATTTTCACTGTAACATGCTACTGGATTTTATATACTCTTCAGCTGTGGTTTCAATGTGCAAAGAGCACAGTATTCACTGACTGTGATAATGATATCCATTGTTATGCTCTCCATGCAGTCAGATCTAGGCTGGGAATAGAGGAACATGGCATCAGTGGATTTCTGAAACAAACCATAGAATGTACATTGTATAGTTTTGTCTTTTATTAACAAACAGAGAATTTGTAGATGGGATTCCAAACAATGAGAGACATGTTGGTGTGTGATATTTTTCATCCTTGATCACTGACATTTCAATCCTGATTAACACATGAATTAGTGTAAACCATCAGGCAGTGGCGGCCAGTGGTTTTCTGGAAATGTAGTGGTGCATAATGGATCTCAAAGGGTGAAGAGTACTTCAAACAAGAAAACTTTGTACCCAAGGACTTACACAGATCTCACTGAAATACAGGGTGTGGCAGAAATAGCTGACGAATTTCAAATGTAAATAACTCGGCAACGCAACAAGCCATTCACAAATTTATTGTGCAGTTTAAAAGAGTAGTGTTAGCCATATATGTCACATGCATGCTAGATTTTGAAAATGATGTCATCCAAATGCCGACCGTCCTTTTCTATGCACCTCTGAAGCCTCTTCCTGAAGTTCCGCACAACTCTCTTCAACATGTCTTGTGGTATTGCCTCGATTTCTTCACGGATGGCAACTTTCAGGTCATGTAATGTTCGTGGCTTACGCCAGAAGACGTGATCATTCAGGTATCCCTAGAGAAGGAAATCACAAGGGGCGAGGTTAGGGAAACGGGCTGGCCACGGAATGTCACCCCCGTAAGGAGATCAAACATCCTGGAAACGTTTCTCTGAGGAAACCCATCGATGCCCTGGCTGTGTGTGCAGTGTAGTGATGGGCAACGCTCTCGCTCGAGACTCTCGAGACTGACGTCGCAGATCTCGAGACTCTCGCGAGAATCCCGAGACCGATCCTCCTGTAGCGCAAGCTGTGCGACGTACCAGTAACTACGACTGTAAACTTGATAGTATATCATTGGCAGTTATTGCGTGATATAACGTTCTGTTATGAATACGTGTGAGCCAATACATTTTGTCAAAAACCTGGAAAAGTACTGCATGTTCAACTATGAACCCCTTAATACCATTAACTAAAGTGGAAACAGAATGTCAGTATCTTAAACTGTTTGGGGTGGACATCTTAGGTGAATAACAATGCATAATTTGTGAATAACTGTAGATAGGATGCACACCTACTTCGATACTAGAGGCGTGCATTATTCGAACCTGAGACGGGGAAGATGTGCTTTGCTACATACTCAACCCCCATTACACATGAGTGGAACGTGTATCAGGGGTGACGGGCAACGCTCTCGAGACCGATTCTCGTGTGCTGCGAGCTGTGAGACGTCCCAGTAACTACGAATGTAAGCTTGATAGTTATCATCAGCAGTTCTCACATGGAAAGGTGTGCGACGATAAATTTTGTCAAAATCCTATGAAAGCACTGCATGTTGAACTATGAGCTCCTTGCCATTAACGATAGTGAATACAGAATGCCAGTATCTTAAACTGTTCACGAGTTATGTCAGGTGGACTTCTTAGCTGAATAACCCGTACAATTTATTAATAATTGTTATTAGGATGTAATCCTACCTGGATGCCTCACAATCGTCGGCAGGATAGTTTCTTGTGATTCAGATCGGGCCGGAGGTGTTCTGTGACGATTCCTCTTCATTGATATGCGTTTGTAAGTGCCGGATCATCCCAGAAGTATTTCTGCCGATGTATTTTACTTCTTTTGAATAAGCAACACAGTGGGTTGTGCTATGTGACATCTCTTAAAAATAACCGACATCCACGACTTACGTTGCGTTTCGGACATCATCTTCAAGTTGTCGGGTACAATTCGACACAGTTCACATTGCACTGTCATAATTATATGAAGTACGGTATCTACCTGATTATGACGTGAATACTCTCTAGCAATTTAGATTCCAGATTCCACTCATGCGTAATGGTGGTTGCATATGCAGCAAGGCACATTTTGCCTCGTCTCAAGTTCGAATAATGCACGCCACTGGTATCCAGTTACGGGTGCCTACAGTAGCCGTCGTGTTCTGTACTTAAACCACTCATTCGTGTACCTACCAGTGCATACAATGCCCATATGCGTATCCTTTATAATTATGTTATACTGCGTCAAAATAGACCTCGGTATAAATGAACTCCTTAGTCGCTTGTTGACACGTATTTACGAAAATGAGATGACCCGTGGTTGGCTATTCGCATATTCGGAACAAAGAACATTCAGCTCCGACTACCTTCAGGCCTACGACACGGTGCTCGCCGCACATTGTGGGGACAATGCTCTCGAGATTTCTCAAAATTTCTCGCGTGAAATAATGTCTGCGCTAGTCTCGAGAAATCTCGAGACCTCGTCTCAGACTGCCCATCACTAGTGCAGTGGCACCATCTTGTTGGAACCACACACCGGGATTCCCTAAGTCAGTGGTTCCCAACCCTTGCCAGCTGACGCCCCCCTTTTCGGATACGGGTGGACATCCCCCCTCCCCCCGTCGCTTCTATAACCTCTCCGATAAACTGACGTGAAGGATATAGACCTTACCTAATGACACTACATAATTAATTAATTCAATTATTTATGAAAAAAATATTATGAAGTATGCGCTTTATATCTATGACATACTGTGCCCTTTTCACTTGCATAATGGGTGCAATACTAACTTCATTTTAGCACAATACAAAGAACACACTTTTACAATAAATCCTTAAATTAGTCAACAAATGTCAGTGACACTGTTTTCTCTTGGTAGTTTTCGATATGTTTGGTTTGATATTTGACAGAGCACAGCGGTGATCACTTGCAACATCAAGCCGACATCGCTGCTTTGTTTTTATGACACTCAGCGTTGAAAATGCTGACTCGCATAAATATGTCGTTGAAAATGGGATAATGACACGCAATGCTACTTTGGCTATTTCAGGATATACTGCAAGACAGTTTATGCAAAAGTCGCCCAGTCCTAATATTTTGTTATCATCTTTTAGCTTTAAATCACACTTCAAACCTGTGGCTTCTTCTTGAAGTTGTGCTGGCAGTGCTTCAATGTAAATGGCAAACGGATTTCTTGTTAACATCCATGACCATTCATCTGACGAGATATCAGGAAAGTAGAAATTGAATTCTTATTCCAGAGAACCCAAATGCGAATGAATTTGCACGTTAAGTTTATTAGGATCACGTTCATTTTCCGAAAAAATTTCATTAAGGCGGTGAAAGGATGAGAAATTCATGTGAAGCCGGCGTTTCCATAACTCTGTTTTTTCCAGGAAAGCTCTGATGGCATCATAAGTAAGCATAATATTGGAGTTTTTGCCTTGGAGCTTTAAATTCAAACTGTTCAAATTTTCAAAATAATCGCAAAGATATGCCAATGAGACGATAAGATTGGCATCAGTAAACACTTCGTACAGAAGAAAAATTTCAACTTATGACTTTAATTCAAACAGCCGAGCCAGCATGTTCCCTTTTGATAGCCAGCGAACCTCTGTGTGGGAAAGGAGAGTTTTGTGATCGGCTTGAAGGTCAACACAAACGGCTTCAAACAATCTTGTCTGTAAAGAACTTGTCTTCACATAGTTCACAATTCTTATAGTGACTTTTAGAGTGTTATTAAAATCTTGGGGAAAGGGTTTGGCCACCAAAGCCTGCCTGTGAATTATACAGTGGGTTCCCATGATGTTTGGATTTTTATCTTTGGCCAATTTGAGAAACCCAGAACGTGACCCAATCATAGCAGGTGCACCATCTGTACATAGACCCACTACATTTTCCCAAGAAAGTCCATGTTCTTGGAAAAAACTCTTGATGGCAGAAAACACATCGCAAGCTTTCGAAGTTATTTTCAAACATTGGGAGAATAACATTTCTTCTCTTAAAATTCCACTGTCGACAAATCGACAATATACAATCAGTTGACAACAATGGGCCACATCGGTTGTTTCATCACACTGAATTGAAAACGCTGAAGATGCTTTCACCTTCTCCAAAGTTTGCATTTTAATGTCTTCTGAGAGTCCTTGAAGTCTGAACTTCACTGTGTTATCAGAAAGAGGAATTTTAGACAATTTCTGCCGACTCCCTTAACCCAAAACTATATTTTCGGCTAATAACATACATGGCTTTACTGATGTTTCCCCAATTGTGTGTGCTTTTTTGTCTTTGGCAATCAGAAGAGCTAGTTCATATGATGCTTCCACTGCGTTCTCATTTTCTTGCTTAAAAGTACCCGATAAATCTAATTTCATACGTTTTAGTGAGTTGAGTTTAGTTGCAAAAATTGTGTGGGTTTGTCTTTTAAGCCTGAATGATTCGTATTTAAATATCTCTCCAAACGCACAAGCCTCATCGTATCGTCACTGAGAACACAGTGGCAGATTACGCATTGAGGCTGTTGTATTCCGTTCCGTTCAACGATTGTGAAGCCATATTTAATGTAGTCATCATTCTACAGTCTCTTCTTGGATATCGTTATCAATTTTTTTAAAGTCACAATATTAAGTAACACAATTCAAACAGTCGCACTGTTACAGTGAAGCATACACAACACTCACAATAAACAACTTGACAGACAAGTCCACTGCGAAAGTATACGAGGCACAGAATCAACAGTCGAAGGGCCTGCCCACTGATGGTACATCGTGTTGTCATGGCCATTACTACGCATCTCTGATGGGACGGTTGTACTATGTAGCTCTCGCCAATATGACTGCAAGAGAAGAATAAGTATGTGTAGGGCTGGGAACAGAGCATTCAAGGACGAGCTACCCACAAAGCGAGTCTATATGCTGCAGAGTGAGAGGGAAGGAGGAACTTCCACTTCATTTGTTGCTTCTGAAACTCCAATATTCTTTGTTCTTCAGAGCTAATGTCGACTCCGGACTGTAGTAACTTACTGCCAGTTAAGATCTTTGGTGAGAAAATGTCACTGTTTCATTAATTGCTGTGGTTAAACATTAATTAGTTGTAGCCCAAAATACCAGTGGGCCTACATAGAATTTCACGCTAGCCGTGAAAGCCTAACATGTTATATGAAATAAATTATAATTTAGCCTACTATTATTGTCTTATCTCCTGTTCTCGCTACTAGATCAATTTTTTATAATACCGACATTTGTACGAGTACCTCCTTCATGTAATATATTTTGTTTATGAGAAAAACCTTGTACAGTATGTAACAATAATATTGGAAAATGAAAGCAACTATGACATCGTTGATGAGTTGAAACATGTCGCGTATGTTCATAGTTTACTTTCACGCAAGTAGGTCCGCAAAGTGTGCAATTAAACGTTCGTTGAGTGGTCTTGGTCCCGCACCTGCTGTCAGGCTTTATTTTGCTCCTCAGAACAAAGCAAATTCCTAATTTCACTTCCAAACTCGCGGCTCCGCAGAGGTTTGTGCCGACAGTTGGCAATTACCAGTGCTTTGGAACGATTGACTTGGCGCGACGATCACTTGGAGAGATTCGAAAAATGTTTATTAACAAAATTGTAATATTCGAGTTTTAAAAAATTAATTTGGAAATCACTTCACGCCCCCCCCCCCCCCTACAGGGGCGCGCTCCCCGGTTGGGAACTCCTGCCCTAAGTTGTCGAGTGTCTGCTACAGGAAGTTGCATATTGTACGTAACAATCAAATGTTACTGTCACAATTCTGTCCTCTTAAAAAAGTAATGGCCTACAATTTCGAATCAACAACAGCGCACCAAACAGTAACACATTCGCTGTGAGAGGTCGCTCATGGATCTGTCGAGGATTGTTTGCGGACCAGTACCAAACATTTTGTTCATTAACTTAGCTTGACAAATTACAGTGTTTCATCACTTGCCAGGACACTGGTGTCAGTAGCCACTGCTTCCAGGATAGTCTCTTAAGACACTCCGCAGTTGGCTCAACCACGTTCACTGAGTTTCTGAACACCCACCATTTTTTATGGATGGAACTTCATCTCTGCTTGTAAAATCCTCCTTTCGGTGTGATCCAAGAGTGCCTTAGCTCTTGCATGCCTACAGACTGAATGTTGAGGAGATTACATAATGGCATATCTCACTGCATGGACGGTCTCTGGTATTCAGACACTGAGGCCTACCGGGCGGCTTCGTTTTAACACTCTAACCACTTTTCCTCTAACTATTCACCCATAACAATGGTATTCCTGCTTGGAACTTTCCCATGTCGACCTAACCCAGAGTGTCTATGAAATAAACTCTTGTGTTATGCTAACAGAGTCTGCATTTTTAAAATAAGTCTCAATCATGAAACTTAGATGCTCACCACTCCACACCATGCTAGCAACTGACTGACTAGCCTGGACGAGACGCTGCATGTGTTCTCCAAGTTCAAGGCTGCACGCGCACCGTGACAATAACGCCTGCTGAAGAACTGTGGCCAATAGGGGTGTTAGTTTACTCCAATCTATTGTATGTGACATAAACGGCAAACACTGTTCTTTTATACTGCACAATACATTTGTGAATGGCTTGTTGCGTTGCTGAGTTATTTACAGTACGTTTGAAATTTGTCGGCTATTTCTGCCGCACCCTCTACAATTTAGTATATAAAACGGCTAAGTACAAGCATATCTATAGAAAGTCATCCATCTTTCAAATGAGAAACCAAATCATGCATATTCACTTTACAGCAAGAAAATGTTTGGAATCATTGTCGCAAGAGCTCAAACTGAAATGTAACATTGCTGATCTGTCAAGAGGCAAGGAAGATAGTAGCATAATGGGTGCTGCTATCATCTCTCGACAGTTTCAACGAAAGAGATGACTTCCAGCACGGCCGATTTCATACGTTGCTCTGACTAGCTCCTTACCGGCCTTGACAATCGTGTCCAAGCACTGTAATCGGAGTAGTTTCATAGCTCGACATGTGGTGCTGGTGGCCTAAGGTTTTGCGGTAGAAATGCATACTCCTGTGTGGAAAAGATACTGGCTTTGATTGCGATTTATCTTTTGTATCTTTTATATGGGGAATGTTACATAGGTTGATACTGCAGCCTTTTGTTTTCTTTTTCTTTCTCGTCGGATGTTCTTGAGCGAGTAGCCATTTCTGCTGAGGGTTCCTGTGAGGTGCTCCTTCTCTTCTTCGAAGTGTTCTGCGTCCGATATCGCTATGACCCTTTTAATCAGTGATGTTAGAACAGCCTGCTTTTGTGATGGGTGGTGATGAGAAGAGGTGTGAAGGTACCTGTCTGTGTGTGCGTGTGGGCTTTCTGTATACTGCGCGAACTCGGAGTCCCATTGATGTTGCGTCTTACTAGGACATCCAGGAACGGTAGTTTTCCGTTTACCTTGATTTCCATGGTGGACTGAATATTTACGTGAATAGAGTTGAGATGGTCGAGAAATAACTGCAGGTTATTGCTCTCGCGAGGCCAGATCACGAACGTGTCATCCACATAATGGAGATAACATTTCAGTTTCAGCGTAGGTGTGGCTAAGACTTTCTGTTACCGGGCGAGTTGGCCGTGCGCGTAGAGGCGCGCGGCTGTGAGCTTGCATCCGAGAGATAGTAGGTTCGAATCCCACTATCGGCAGCTCTGAAGATGGTTTTCCGTGGTTTTCCATTTTCACACCAGGCAAATGCTGGGGCTGTACCTTAATTAAGGCCACGGCCGTTTCCTTCCAACTCCTAGGCCTTTCCTATCCCATCGTCGCCATAAGACCTATCTGTGTCGGTGCGACGTAAAGCCCCTAGCAAAAAAAAAGACTTTCTGTCCGAAATGTTCCGTATACATGTTTGCTATTATTGGAGAGCGGAGATCCCATCGCGGCCCCTTCTGTCTGTTTGTAGAACTCCCCATTAAAGTAGAAGTATGTTGCATTAAGGCCAGTGGCGGCTCGTGAAAAAATCGTGCTACGTGCTACAAAAAACAAGCTAAATACGCTGTTTTAAATCTGCATATTGCCATGATGAACAACGCATACTTCAAACTTGGTAATAATAATAATAATAATAATAATAATAATAATAATAATAATAATAATAATACAACTTTTCTCACAATTTATAGCTCAGAACAAACAAAAACAACATTAATTTGGAAGCAGATGAATTCTTCGACAACTGTCTACGAGATAAATAAATCATTGGAGAAATATTGTTTTTACTAACCTAATGGCGCAACTTACATCAGTGCAAATAGAATCGTGGGAATATAGATCCCCACTAAGAACACTAATTTAATTTCACTTTATATACACTGCAGTGGATAAATAATTTGATAAATTTTCCTATAAACTTTAGCACTAACACAATGACAGAAAAAACACGCACCAGTAATATAACCGCGAGAAAACAGCTAATGACGGAACTGAATTAGAGTGAAAAAGGAAGCAAAAGAGAATTATATGAATGGCATGCTTCAAGAGGGTAATGACCACAAAGGGAAATGGAAAAAGCTGTATTCATATATCAGGAATCAAAACCGCACAAAGCAACTGAAAGAGCTACCAACTGATTCATTGAGACCTCCCCTATTACCAGAGTAAATGTCCGGCTCCATGGCTAAATGGTTAGCGCGCTGGCCTTTGGTCACAGGGATCCCGGGTTCGATTCCCGGCAGGGTCTGGAATTTTAACCATCATTGGGTGTACGTGTTGTCTTCATCATCATTTCATCCTCATCACGACTCGCAGGTCGCCTACGGGAATCAAATCAAAAGATCTGCATCTGGCGAGTCGAACATGTCCTCGGATACTTCCGACACTAAAAGCCATACGCTATTTCATTTCACCAGAGTAAATTACATTGTAATGCGGGATAACATTTAGGGTCAGTCAAAGATGCTTTGACTCACCTACGAATTCCTTATTTTTGACACGAAGATGGATATTTTAATAAGCATGTGTGAGATAGATTGCCTCCACTTACGCTTTACTTTCGAGCCCAGACGATGCTACTCTCTAGTGGCAGATTCGCTTACCACGTTCAACATAAGCACGGCCGACTGGATCCTTCGCTGCGCTCCAAGGAGCTAGCTAGAGCGACGCATCAAGTCGGCCGTGAACATAAGGGTAGCAGGAGACATCGAGTAACTCTACCCCCTTGCGGGAGAGGAAGTAACTATAAACGGGATCAGTGAAAGTTGATCCCGGTTTACGGTATACTCCGCCGGCTAGGGGGAGTGTTGCAAGCTTGGCTGCGCCTGCGTATTGCTTCCTTCAGGCTACAGGCCGGGGCTCACTTCACATGAGCACGAGCCTTGTTCCCCGGGAGAACGGCGTGAGGTGTTCGACAGATCTCGTCCTGATTTTCACAAAACACAAATTCATATCGTATTCAAAACAACGAAAAGGCACCAGGATAATTGTACTGTACATAAATAATATTCCTTACAGTTCCAAGCTACGTGCTGGAGCCCGGTAGCACGTACTGACCGGCCGCCACTGATTAAGGCATTCTTTAGCTAGTGTTGACAGGTCTTCTGAAAGTTTCTGGTCGTATAGCAGAAATACTTCTGTTAGCGGCACCCTGGCGAAAAGTGACGTGACGTCAAAACTTGCTAATAAGACCGTATTTTCGATTAATTGGTCCTTAAGGGTCTGGATGAAATATCGGAATCCTTCACATAGGTTTCAGTGTGTCCTGTATGTGGCTGAAGCAGTCCGGCTAGGTAGTGGGTGGTATCGTGCGTCGGAGATCCTAAAGCGCTCACGGTAGGTCGCAGAGGTATGCCTTCTTTATGGGTTTTTGGGAGGCCATACAATTTAGGAAGTATTGAGTCTGAGGAAATCAGTTTCTTCTGTATTTCGGCTGGAATACTGGAATTTTTTACTAGTTTGTGGAGTTTGTTCTTAATGCAGTTGGTAGGGTTTCTTATTTTCCTCTATGTAGAATCGGTGAGTAATTGTTCTATTTTCAGCGTGTAGTCGGTGTGTGTCATTAACACCGTAGCGTTGCTTTTATCTGCAGGTAGGATTATTGTTTCCGTATCTTGACGTAGTTTTTTGGGGGGATGAATTTCTTCTTTGGTGAAATTGGATGGCGGTGGCTTTGCGGTTCTCAGTAGACATGATATATCCTGTCTGATCTCTTCTGCAGATTTGGTAGGGAGGTGTCAGATTGCAGTTTCAACTTCGTTAATTATTTCTTCCACCGGTATCCTATTAGGAACTACTGCGTAGTTGAGTCCTTTTTTTCAAGGCCGAAATAGTAGGTTCACTGAGTGGCTTATCTGTGAGATTAACTATTACATTCTTCTGTAATGAATCAGATGGTTTCAGTTTCTGTTTGAGTAGGAGGCAGTGGAATTTCTTGTTTTGTTTGGCAGTTTCTAGTTCCAGTGTACACTGAGATTGTGTGTTGATAATGCTGTCTAACGTGGTCCAGTCATTCAGAGACAAAGTGCTGGCAAGTTCCAAGTGGAAGTGAAATAATTTACTGTTGAGGTGGTCCAGAGTCTGGCTGGTGTCGCTGATCCGTTCCCTGAGAAGTTTAATGCTGGTTTTTTGTGTGAAGAATACGGTCTGTCCTTCGATTCTTGGTGTGATATTTCAGTTTCACACATACTGGTATAATGCTGTTGTCCCTGCAGCAGTTCAGAAAGGCGAGTCGAGCCAGGTAGTTACTCATCTTCTTTCGAAGGTTGTCGAACTGCCTAGTAGCTTTGAGAATATCCTCCCCGCAAAGGTTTCGTATCTTAGAAGTGAAACTTCCACGGTGTGTAGAATTATTTAGTTCTTTTTCTGGGTTGAACCGTGTCGTTGTTTTCTGTACATTCCATAAAGTTTGCCAGCGTTTCAAATTCATTGCAGTATTCTTTGTGAACGTGCTATGTCGGTGAAACGAAATGTGTGATCTCGACCTCCTAAAAGAACGCATCTGTCACACCAAGAACCAAAACACAGATATTTCAGATGTAGCCAAGCATTCCTACGAAACAAAAGACAAAATATTGTTTGACAAGGCCAAGATCCTAGCAGCTATGCCTTGGAATCTGTAGAGGAAAATCCTGAGGCTATGGAAATCAAGAAACACCCAAACAATATGAATTTAGAAGGAGGATACAAAATCAGCAATTCTTGGATGCCTATCATACATAGATTAAGACATACAGACCTCAACATAAACACGCAGGACAAATCTCTAATTACATTAACAGCGCGGGCAAGTCCCATTATCTGGCTGTGACACATACTTTCCGGAATTCTCACGAGACACCCAAGGGGCTTACGTCAGCCAGTAAGGCTAGGATAAGACCAAGGTCAGGAACCAGTCTCGTAGTGGGAATGCTGCCTGGGAGACTGATTACCTCGGATCGGGTAAGGGTATTTCAGTCGCCTTGACAAAGAATACTGCAATGTATTTGAAACGTCTGTAAACTGTACGGAATGTACAGGAAACAACAACACAGTTCAACTCGGAAATAGAACTAAATAATTCTACACACCGTGGAAAAAAATTCTTAATCCTAAAAGCTTCTTTCATTGATATTTGCCAAAATAATGTCGTGAAATGAACCTGCAGAGAGATAAAGTAGTCCAGCTGACATTCCTTAACTGTGAGGAATAGTAGATAATCACTTTTATTAACCATAGCATTTAGATGCATAGTAGAACTTCCTACAAGAATACTGTTCAATAATCTTGTTTTCTGATTTTAATCTTTGGATTAAGTGTCAATTGTTCAATTAGAGTTTTAAAATGCTTCAAGTGCTGCTGTCAGGGATGGGATGTGGTCAAAACATAAAATACTTATATTTGTTTCTACTGAATTATTTGAGGAATGGATAACAGAAATATGTTGGCTCAAACATGTTTAAATTTTAATTTCATATATAGTTTCAGATTACGTATCATTCATACTTTGCAACAGCTTTTAACGAAAATTCACCGAGAGAAAAGTATTTAGAGTAAATATTTGGTAAACTGTTCATTGCACAAATAACACCTAGCTCAATACGTTGGCCATACTGTCATAACAGTAACGGTTCCTACTTGTCTGTGTTTAAATGTTGAATTTCAGGTTATCTTGGATAAAAATGTGTTGTGTTGCTGTCATGTTACTCTGCCTGAAGGATTAGTCAATAAAAGAAAGTTTAGGGATAATAAACACCCGAAAATAGAAACTGAAAACTAAGATGGAAGTGCAATTTTAAGGGTGGTGGTAGGGAGCTATGTCCGCCTCTGTGGCGTAATTGTTAGTGTATGAAATGGCGTATGGCTTTTTTAGTGCTGGGATGTGTCCGAGGACTTCGGCTCGCCAGGTGCAGGTCTTTTTATTTGACACCCGTAGGCGACCTGCGCGTCTAGATGAGGATGAAATAATGAAGACAACGACACATTCACCCAGTCCGTGTGCCAGGGAATTAACCAATTATGGTTAAAATTCCCGACCCTGCCGGTAATCGAACCCGGGACTCCTGTGACCAAAGGCCAGCACGCTAACCATTTAGCCATGGAGCCGGACATTGTTAGTGTGATTAGCTGCCACCCCCGGAGACTCGAGTTCGATTCCCAGCTCTGCCGCAAGACTTGAAACATGGTACAAGGACTGAAACGGGGTCCACTCAGACTCTGGAGGTCAACTGAGTAGAGGGCATTCGATTCCCAGCTCTGCCAGCCTCGAAGTGGTTTTCTTTGGTTCTCCACTTCTGCTCGAGGCAAATGCCGGGATGGTACTTAACATAAGTCCACGGCTGCTTCCTTCCCTCTTCCTTGGTATCCCTCCCAATTTTCCCATCCCCCACAAAGGCCGTGTTCAGCATAGCAGGCGAGGCCATCTGCGTGAGGTACTGGTCCTTCTCCCCAGTTTTATCCCTGACCCAATGTCTCATGCTTCAGGACAATGCCCTTGAGGTGGTAGAGGTGGGATCCCTTGCTTAGTCCGGGGGAAAAGCCATCTCTGGACAGTAAACGGATAAAGAAGGAAAGGAAGTAGGGAGCCATAATACGCACTTAAGAGTTCCAATTATCCTTGTGCTTTTAATGTAATTTCTGCTTCAGGCATATCTTCACCTGGTATAGTTGTTCTACAGTGAATGTGCCATTTGAAAATGAAATCGTAAGTAAATCTCAACAATATTGGAACTCATCAGATTATGTTTTCATAGATTTCAACTTAGTGTTCTCAGATTTTTGTCATCTTGTTATTTGTAATGGGAGGCAAGTAATAAAAATGATTTCTGAAAAATGCAGAAAATGGATTTCCTGAAAGATTACAAATATTACAACCTAATATCATTATTTCAGAAGTTAGTGACCACAGAAAAGAAGAAATTCAGAGCACATGTGAATAACACATCTACTTATCTCTCCTACAGTATTATTTTAGTAAGTTTTCTTCTGGGACTCTTGATGCTAGTCACCTTATAACTATAATAGTTAGGAAATGCTCATGGTACAGAACCTTTCTGTAATACTTTCCTACTTTTGCCTACAAATGAATAGTCATGTTCTTTGAAATGAAGCTACAGACAAGAGAAGCAGAATTAGTGTTCGGGACAAAGTTATTGTGAGAATTGCTTTGAGCCACTCCTGAGTTATGTCCTGATCTACAGGAAATTTGTGAAATGATAGTGTCCCTTTGCTCCTTTTCCTGTACAAAAAGACAAACAGCAGTATGATATATTTGGACATTTGCAAACACAGTTAAAGGAAAACAAATCAGTACACTACAACACATTTAAATAAAGTGAATTAGCGCATACAGGAGAATTCATATTTAGGACTAAGTTACGGTGAGAAATCACTTCGAGCCACTCATTACATTTGTTCTTGTTTGCAGGAAATTTCTGTTCAGAGTACAGAAAGGTACACAACAATATCACATATTCCAAGATTTGTAAACAATTTTAAAAATTCACTATACCACACAAAAAAGAACTACTGGTAATTCGTGCATAACTATCAACTCTCAATAACAAACAAACAAACAAACATTTCATTATGCACCTACTGTATTACCAACACTTACAACTGTAAAACAATACAAATGATACTGGAAATAATCATTTGTGGTACACAGCTTCCTGCCAGTGCCTTAGGAGACCAGCATTCCAGCGTCATTATGAAAAAAAGTTTCCAATTACAGCTTTATGCTGCGCTTCACAAGCGATTGTCAAGGCCGGTGCGAGGAGCTCAGAGAGAGATCCAGTGGGCCGTGCTTCCATAATGACAGCGCTTTGGTACTTATATGTGATCTTAATTAGTGTGTGAGTGTGTGTTTTTCCTTTTATGCAAAATATGTGACAATGTATACTGATAGAGATAGTTCAAGGGGATTTCAATGCCAAAATTGGTGACACCGTTAATGATAACCATCTCTGACAATTCATTGGTCGTCACGGATTAAGTACAAGAAATAATAGAGGTGACCATCCATTACAGTCTGAGTCGGCAATGATATATTTGTAGCCAACAGTCAGTTCCAAAATCATCCCAGATGTCTATACATGTGGATATTGCCTGGTGATTGCGTTTGGAACCAGAGAGACTATATTTTAATGAAAAGACGATGGAAATCCCCAACACTGAACTGCTAGACCTATCCTGGAGCTGATTGTGGATCTGACCATGTACTCCTCTTCATTCATATATGCCTTAAACTAAGAGTAATAAACATTCCATTAATAGCTTTGGTAAAGAAATCCACAAAAAATACAATATTTATTTCCACCAGTAATCGTGGGTCTGCAGAAGAAACCTGGAATATCTTGGAAACTAATATTACTAGCACAATTGATGTTTTCACCACACCTGCTACAAACAGAAAACCTTGGTTGACAAAGAAAACTCTGAAGTTGATTGAAAAAAAAAGAAAGAAACTGAAACCTAAAGCTACTCAGACTGAATAGAACAGATTGAAATACGGTTGATTAAATTATGAAATACAAAAGAAATGCAGACAAGATTGATTGCAGCAAATCCATCAAATATGCAATCAGAGTGAAAGTCACCAGTTCCAGAATGAACCCTGCGGGCTGTAAAAAGTGGCGATGGAGCTCTTCTGAGTGAAAAAGAACAAGTCACTGAAAGATTGAAGGAGTACTGTATGCATGTGTATTCTGATGACAGCCAAGATGATAACTGTCGTCCAGATGCTCCACTATTGATCATGCGCCACCAATCCTGGAAAGCGAGGTGGAACAGGCAGTTCAACATCTGAAGAATCATAAAACTGTTGGCAGTGATGATACAACTGGTGAGATGATTAAAAATATGGGTGAACAGGGTATTTCTGTGCTCCATTCAATCTGCAGTAAAGTGTGGAATACAGGATATGGCCTCAACTGGGTTTCTTCTATATTCATACCTTTACACCATACCCTTACTGCAGTAACTATCGAATTATTGCTTTGGTCTCACATGTCAGCAAAGTTCTGTTACATATTATACACTAGCACTTAAGGCCATTTCCTCAGAGAACGCTTCATCCAGAACAGGCAGGTTTTGTTCAAGCTCGAGGTACAAGGGAGCAGATATTTAAATGCGATAAGCTCATTGAAAAGATGTGTGAATTCAAGATACCAATGTGATTTACTTTTTAGATTAAGGAAAGCATTTGATTGTGTTCGTTGGTGCAAGCTTTGGGAAGTATTGTATGAAATCGGCATTCTTCCTCATGTTACTGCTTTGATAAAAGCTTACATGAAAATAATACCACCCAAGTGAAGCTGTACTGTGGCATGGTGGAGTGTCGGTTGGAGGAAGGATATTACAGAATCTGCATTTTGCTGATGATGATATTCTATTGGCAAGCAGTGAAGATAAACTTGCTGAATTATTGCAGTGGGTAGCAAATGAAAGTCTTCAGCTTGGATTGGAAGTGAATAGCAGAAAAACCAAGGTGATGGTTGTTGACAGAGGAAAGAAGCTACAATTTAATGGTCTTCTGGTAAGCCTAGATGTTGTTAATGAATTTGTTTATCTTGGCTCCTTGCTGAACAACATTGGCAGCTGCGATAAAGAAATCAGAAGAAGAATTTCTCTTGGTAAAGTTGCTGTGGATAAGCTCCCAACATTTTGGCTTGACCGAGCAATCAGTAAAAACACAAAGAAATGTCTTGTTTGTGTCTTAGTATTTTTAGTCTTCTTCTATGGCTATGAATCATGGACTATGAAGGCCAAGGACATAAAGCACATCAATGCATTTGAAATGTGGTGCTGGCAGAGGATGATACAAATACCTTCGACGGAGAAAATATCTAACTCATCCATAATCAAAGAGCTTAGTATCCTAAAATGACTTTCAACTCTTGTTAGACAAAGAGAGAACCATGCAGTTCTTTGGGCATGTATTAAGGAGATAAAATAGCCTTGAAAAACTAGGTGTGCAAGAGAAAGTAAATGGAGTCAGGCCACATTCAAGAGCTCCCAGGAAATGGATAGACTAGATCGAAGACTCAACTCACGCACCTCTTCGAGTGACAGTCCGGAAAGCAGATGACTGTAGACAAAGGTGACTACTAACGGACTCCGTTGAATAGTAAAGTAAGCATGAGTTATCAGACATGATTTACGCGACTGAGAAGAGAGATACGTTGATGAGCAATCAAATTAGATACAGTTAATGTTTCTGTAAAATAGTGCTGAGACCAAGTCAGTGAATATAACAGTACTGCTCGGCACATGCCTGTGAGTCATGTAACAGTTGAGCGAAGGATGAATAAGACACGAGATCTCGGTGCATTTGATCGCAGATATATTGTCAGTGCAAGGCATATGAGCCATTCCATCTCTGAAGTATTGTAAGCACCAGGCTTTCCACGGGCTACCAAGTGAAACTTCCATCACCAGGATCAACTGCTATGGTGGCAAAGGAACACCACCACTGGACTTTCGAAGCATGGGAAAAGGTTGCCTGGACAGATGAGTCATGGAACCAGCTGGTATACACCTCTGACTGGATAAGAGTGTATGTATCCCCAAGAAAGCGAGGCAATGGATACTTGTTGCCAGCAGGGTACAGTTCAGGTCTATGGGGGTGTTCATCATATATGGGGATTGTTCACATGAGATGAAATGGAACCTCTGGTACATATCCGATGTCCCCTTTTTTTTTTTGCTAGGGGCTTTACGTCGCACCGACACAGATAGGTCTTATGGCGACGACCGATGTCCCTTACTGGCGAATGATACAGAAACCTATTGTCAGATCATGTCTACCCATTTGTTACCCTCCAGAACTCTGCAGGGGTCCTGGAAGACAATGCACCAGTTTATCGCTCCTGAATTGTAGCCGATTGGTGCAATAAACTCTCCACTACCATGAGAATGCTTCCTGGCCAGAGTGTTATCTGACCTCACTCCTACTATGAGCATCTGGGATACTGTTGAGAGGGATGAGCCACCCTAAATTCTACTCTGACTCATCTCGTGCATTACGTGATACTGCGCAGTGGCCATGTATCATTATCCCCCAACGTTTCCTTGGTCATATGGAGTTTATGCACTGCCAGATCACTGCCGTCGTCAGGGCGGAAGGGTGCTGCATACAACTAGCTATCTTTAATTTGATTGCTCATCAACGTACTGTACAAGACACATAAAATCATATCACTTTGAACAAAAGCCTACTTGAAACAAACTTTCCTGATGTTCCTTTAGTTTCTTCTTCAAATTTGTCAGCACCCATGTCAGGAAGTTTGACGAACCTACAAGCGAAAGACGAACCAAGCAAACTACACATCTGGCTCCCCTGCCCTCACACATGCCGAAATCCTATATGAACTAAACCTTCATAGGTTTGGAACTTGCCCGCATATATACTGCAAATATGAAAACTCCTAGCCTTTTACAGGCATTCAGAAGATGATAATAAATAATGTTATTGGATTTACATCCCACTAACTACTTTTTTTATGGTTTTTGAAGATGCTGAGGCGCCGGAATTTACTCCTGCAGGAGTTTTATGTGCCAGTAAATATACTGACACGAGGCTGCCGTATTTGAGCACTTTCAAATTAGTGATGGGCAACGCTCTCGCTCGAGACTCTCGAGACTGACGTCACCGATCTCGAGACTCTTACGAGAATCTCGAGACCGATCCTCCTGTAGTGCAAGCTGTGCGACGTACCAGTAACTAAGACTGTAAACTTGATAGTACAGTATATCATTGGCAGTTATTGCGTGAAATGACGTTCTCATATGAAAACGTGTGAGCCAATACATTTTGTCAAAAGTCTGGAAAAGTACTGCATGTTGAACTATGAGCTCCTTAATACCATTAACGAAAGTGAAGACATAATGCCAGTATTTTAAACTGTTCACGACATATTTGGGGTAGACATCTTAGCTGAAAAACCCTCCATATTTGTGAATAACTGTAGGTAGAATGTACACGTACTTGGATACTAGAGGCGTGCATTATGCGAACTTGAGACAGGGAAGATGTGCTTTGCTACATATGCAACCCCCATTACATATGAGTGGAACGTGTAATCTAAAATGCTCGACTTTGCTCCAATTCTTTCAGAAGGGGTGATGGGCAACGCTCTCGAGACCAATTCTTGTGTGCTGCGAGCTGCGCGACGCATGACGTCCCAATAACTACGAGTGTAAGCTTGATATTTATCACCAGCAGTTCTCATATGGAAACGTATGTGACGATAAATTTTGTCAAAAGCCTAGGAAAGCACTACATGTTGAACTATGAGCTCCTTAATACCATTAACGAAAGTGAAGACATAATGCCAGTATCTTAAACAGTTCACGATTTATTTCAGGTGGACGTCTTAGCTGAATAACCCATATAATTGGTTAATAACTGTTATTAGAATGTAAACCTACCTGGATGCCTCACAGTCGTTGTCGGCAGGGTAGCTTCTTGTGATTCAGACCGGGCCGGAGGTGTTCTCGACTATTCCTCTTCATTTATATTATGTGTTTTTAAGTGTCGGATCATCCCAGTATTTCTGCCGACGTATTTTACTTCTTTTGAACAAACAGAACAGCGGTATGTGCTATGTGGCATCTCTTCAATAAAACCGACAACCACGACTTACGTTGCATTTGGGACATCGTCTTCAAGTTGTCGCGTACAACTAGACGCAATTACACATTACACTGTCATATACCGAAGTACCTAATTATGACGGGAATACTCTATAACATTGTAAGGAATTATTTCCTTCGTCACTAAAATATCGGCAAACACAAGCAGTGGTCATATGTTATTGAATGTGGGATCTGATAACGCTGTACACCTACCAGTCGAAATAATTGGAGCAAACTGAAGCATTTTAGATTACACATTCCACTCATGCGTAATGGTGGTTTCATATGCAGCAAGGCGCATCTTGCCTCGTCTCGAATTCGAATAATTTACGCCTCTAGTATCCAGGTACGTGTACCTACAGTAGTCGTCAGGTTTTGTACTTAAACCACTCATTCGTGTACCTACTGCCAGAATGCGCATCCTTTATACTTATGTTATACTGCGTCAAAATAGACCTCGGTAGAAATGAACGCCCTAGTCGCTTGTTGACACAAATTTACGAAATGGAGAAGGCCCGTGGTTGGCTATTCGCATACTCGGCACAGACAACATTCAGCTCCGACTACCTGTAGGCCTACGACGCTGCTCTCCGCACAATGAGCGGACAACGCTCTCGAGATCTCTCGAAATTTCTCGCGAGAAATAGTGCCTGCGCTAGTCTCGAGAAATCTCGAGACCTAGTCTCAGACTGCCCATCACTACTTCAAATACCGCTAGACTGGGCCAGGATGGTACCTGCCAAATTGGGGTTAGAAAGCCACGCCTCAACCGTCGGAGCCTCTCAGCCCGGCGACATACAGAAGACGACACCCGCTACAGACAGACGTGAATGAAGACTGTAAAATAATGGTCTAATAAGATACTTGGGAATTCAAGGAAATGACTATTGTTTGCACAAGCCTGCGTACAACACCTTTGAGAAACACCGCTGCTGTCAGGTTCCTTCTGTAGGCAGTAAGAAGTAACAGTTAAGCAGGGGCATTCCGTCTACGTTGCCGGTGGTGTTGCTGCCGGCAACATACATAGAAATTAGATATATTCCTTACTATATGATTTGTATTTTCTATCGACAATCTAAATCCACCAGATTCCCAGAAGACATGTCAGAAAAGATATGATTGCAATCCAGCACCAAAGAATAGCACTGATACAGAGTCTTCTTTTTCCACCGCTTTTCCCACACCTGTGGGGTCGCGGGTGTGAACTGTGTTTCACATGTGGATTTGGCCATGTTTTACGGCCGGATGACCTTCCTGACTCCAAACCTATATGGAGGAATGTCATCACTATTGCGTGTTTCTGTGGTGGTTGGTAGTGTGTTGTGTTGTATGAATATGAAGAGGAAAGTGTTCGGACAAACACAAACACCTAGTCCCCAAGCCAGAGTAATTAATCAGAGGCGATTAAAATCCCTGACCTGGCCGGTAATCTAACCCGGGACCCTCTGAACCGAAGGCCTCAATGCTGACCATTCAGCTAATGAGTCGGACAGCACTGATACAGAGTATGTACACAACACATCTTGAATGTTTTCGATTTATGCCACATGTTGCCTGTAGCACGTCAACAACAAACTCACCCAGGCTGGGTTTCGGTGACCTTCAGTGGCATGGTGAGAGATTATCCTGCTCGGTATTATTATTTGCTGGTTAAATACAAAAGCAAATTGTAATTTTTTTCTTCCTTCTCCTACACTCCCCAAGCATGGCTTCTAAATTGACTGGTAAACTAGTCTCCTATGATTGTGACTGTGTTATTTAAACCATTCTTTAGGATCACATACAGTGACTCACAATGAAAGTGGTACACCTAGTACAAACTGACATTTCACTGGAAATAAATATTCCCTGCAAATGAAAATTACTGGTAACCCTGGTTATTTACATGGCAGCTTTTAGGGACCATAAAAGTACATGTCGTTTCTATGCTTATATCTGTATAAAATGGAAAACACTAAAACAACTGCAAGTTGAACGCCGCCGTGTAAGTGGCACACTGCACCTTAAATGCCCCCCACTCGACTAGCAGGCATGCTATGTCTGGCTCCCACATTCTGAACCATGCGGACCTTGTGCATTCAAATAAGCCTTCGTAGATCAACATGGGAAGTGAAAGAATTCAGATGGCTGTAACACTGAGAAAACTGGTACCGTAATTTTGCATTTAAAAAAGTAGTATATCTTTGCCTGAGATTGGCAAAATTGTGAATCGCACTTATTCTACTGTGCAAAATATTGTTAGTAGCTTTCGTCAGTACAGTTCAATAGAGAAAAAAGACCAGCGCATTTCAAGAAAAACATTCACTGCATAAAACGAGCGATGGATTCCATGTTAAATAAAGAATAATCCCACGTTAAGTGCACAAAAACTTGCCAAGGAAGCAGAAGTCGTATTGAAGAAAACAGCCTACCCATAAACCGTGAGGGGTGGTCCTTCGTAGAGAGGATTTGAGTGATCGAGTAGCACGCAATAAATCATACATCAGCATGAACAACAAACGTCTCAAATTCCAGTTTGCCACAGATCACGCTGATAAATCTTTTGACTACTGGAAAACAGTAATATTTACGAATGAACTAAATTCAATGTGCTTGCATCAGGTGAGAAGGTCAGTATATGGTGAAAGTCAAACATGGAACTTACAGGGAAAAATCTTCAGCCGAAGGTGAAACACGGGTGTGGGTCCCTGATGGCGTTGTATGGCGACTTAAGGTGTGGGGAAACTCCATTTCATAGATAGTACTTCGGATCAAGATGTGTATTTGGATATATTAAAGAAAGAATTGACACAGAGTGCAAAGAAATTAGGTTTGCGGGATTGTTTCATGTTCTACTAGGACAACGACCCGAAACGTAAGACCCATAAGATACGCTTGTGGTTATTCTGTAATTGTCCTCATATACTCGATACCCCTCTACAGTCTCCAGAAATCAATGCCATTTAAAATTTGTGGAGTTTGTTAAAAGAAACCATCTGCAAACTTCCCATACATCATTAGAATGTCCTCAAGACGGAATGGGATAAGATTTAATCCTCTTATTGTGAAGGATTGGTTTGATCTATGTCAGATAGGCTTAAGGATATGAAAAAGGAAGTTGGACGTCACACTAGGTAATAACTGTTCACACTTGTCCTTCAACGATGGAAAATATACAAACACTACCATTTTCATTGTGGTGTAAAACTTGATCTAGGGATGTTTATCCTTTTGTTGTAAATCTAAATATGATTTTGTGAATATAATTTATTGCTTTATCTGTTGTAGTAAATAAATTTATTCATACATACATTCCAATTTCATATCCCAGACCCTTTGAGTGGATTTTACGAAAAAAAAGGAACTTGTTTCTTTATTTTTAAAGGAGATTCCAAGAACCAATTTTCACAGTTTTTGACCAATCAGTCACTACTGATCTGCATTTAGGGCAGTCGCCCTGGTGGCAGATTCCCTATCTGTTGTTTTCCTAACCTTTTCTTAAATGATTGCAAAGAGATCGGAAATTTATTGAACATCTCCCTTCGTAAGTTATTCCAATCCCGAACTCCCCTTCCTATAAACAAATATTTGCCCCAATTTGTCCTCTTGAATTCCAACTTTATCTTCATATTGTGATCTTTCGTACTTTTAAAGACACCACTGAAACTTATTCGTCTACTGATGTCCTCCCACGCCATCTCTCTACTGATAGCTCGGAACATACCACTTAGTCGAGCAACTCGTCTCCTTTCTCCCAAGTCTTCCCAGCCCAAACTTTGCAACATTTTTGTAACGCTACCCTTTCATCGGAAATTGCCCAGAACAAATCGAACTGCTTTTCTTTGGGTTTTTTCCAGTTCTTGAATCAAGTAATGCTGGTGAGGGTCCCATACACTGGAACCATACTCTGGTTGGGGTCTCACCAGAGACAAATATGCTCTCTCCTTTACATCCTTACTACAACCCCTAAATACCCTCATATCCATGTGCAGAGATCTGTACTCTTTATTCATAATCATATTTATGTGATTACCCCAATGAAGATCTTTTCTTATATTAATACCTAAGTATTTACAATGATCCCCAAAGGGAACTTTCACCCCATCAATTCAGTAATTAAAACTGAGAGGACTTTGCCTATTTGTGAAACTCATAACCTGACTTTCATCCCCGTTTATCATCATACCATTGCCTACTGTCCATCTCACAACATTATCGAGGTCATTTTGCGGTTGCTCACAATCTTGCAACTTATTTATTACTCTGTACAGAATAACATTATCTGCAAACAGCCTTATCTCTGATTCCATTTCTTTACACATATAACTGATATATATATATATACATATCATTGATATATATAAGAAAACAAAGGTCCAACAATACTGCCTTGAGGAATTCCACTCTTAATTAATACAGGGAGAGATAAAGCTTCACCTACTCTAATTCCCCGAGTTCTATTTTCATGTCTGTAACATATTAAGTTTTTGAGATATATTGTGGGTATACTCATTTTAAAAATTCACCCTTCTTTTTCATTCTTTACACCCCTTCTTAAGTGAATTTTCCAAAAACAAAACAGAAGTTTCTTTATTTTTAAAGGAGATTTCTTGTACCAATTTTAACACCTGTAACATCTTTAGTTTTTTTAGATAAATGTATCCTCATAAACCCCTTTTATCCCACTTCTTTTTATCACTGGGCTGAGTGGCTCAGACGGTTGAGGTACTGGCCTTCTGACCCCAACTTGGCAGTTTCGAACCTGGCTCAGTTTGGTGGTATTTGATGGTGCTCAAATATGTCAGCCTTGTGTCAGTAGATCTACTAGCACATGAAAGAACACTTGCGGGACTAAATTCTGGCACCTCAGCGTCTCGGAAAACCATAAAGAGTAGTTAGTTGACGTAAAGCAAATAACATTATTATTACTTCATTTTACCCCCCTTACGTTGATATTCCGAAGGAAAAAAGTACTTCTTTCTTTTTAAAGGAGACTCCAAATGCCAATTTTCACATGTGTAAATGGTTCAAAATTTTTGACATATAGATGTACTCATTTAATCAATTCACCACCTTTTCACCCTCTTAGTGACAGATTATCCAAGAATCATTCCTGAGTGAGGACCTACACTGTAATATAAATGTATCCCCAAAACTGAATTGCTTTATGTCCAGTAGTTTTGGCCCAGCGATAATAAATCCGTCAGGATATGTTATTTTATGGATAGATTTCTATTTTTCTGTATGTTGCCAGTGGCAACATGAATGAAAACTGTAAAATAATGATCTAATAAGAGAATTGATAATTTGGGAAAATAACTGGGGTTTGTGCAAACCTGCAACCCCTTTTGAGAAACCCATGTATACAAAATATTCACTATGGACTGTTTTGCCTTTCAGCATTCAATCTGCAAGCTTATATGAATTGACTAAACACCTCCATAATCCTCTATTTCAACCAGCTCTGTTGCCTCATTTATTTCCACACCTTTTAAATAATTAAAAACTGAGGCTAATCATTGTTGTTTTAATCTCCCTCTACTTCTTTTGCCCACCATGGTCGAGACCACTATTTTCCTAGGTTACCTGTCCTCCTCCATCCATCTTGCATGATCCTACCACTGAAGCCAGTTTATGCGTACAGCTTCATACACTGAGCTTATTCCTTACTTAGCCGTTATCTCCTCATTCTGAATATCCTCATCGTTAGTTTGTTTTCTAACTTATGAACAAGATATCCAGAATTAATTCAGCATTCACTCCCGAACAACAAAGTTGGTGTGAAAATAAACCGGTGTAAAGAGAATTTTATCCGGCAGCTTTGTTCAAGGATACCGTTGGTGCACTTGCGAGCTCACTGCATTAGCTTTCCTACATCTTTATTCAGTCTCGCTTAGTTAGTTACTTACTTACAAATCACTTCAGTTCCTAGATATTAGATTGCAGGCTTTCAGCACTGTCTACCAATAAGACCAAGTGGTCGGCATAGACCAAACTGTTTACTACATTTCCACCCAACTGAATTCTTCCCTGCTATTTTGTACTTTGCAGTAAATGATCCATGTAAACTTTGAACGAAAAAGGTGAAATATTACAGCTTTGTCTAATCCCTGTAACTGTGCTGTGCTAATAACTCATTGTTCCATCAATGCTTACTGCAGCACAATTGTGAACATACAGGTCTTGGATAGCCTGTAATAACCTACCCCTAATCTGATGATCCCTTGGTACTACGTCAAATGTCTTCTCTAGATCTACGATACATAACCATAACTGTATATTCCTCTTTTAGCATTTTTTAGTTACTTGGTGCATTCTGAATATCTGGTCCTGTAGTTTGAAACCACACTAGTTTTCAGCTAATTTACTTTCAACCATTGATTGCACCAGTTGCAGACCCTCAAGCGGCACCCTTCCGCTAAAGGAAATAAAGAAAATGAACTTCCAATGTGGAATTAAATATGAAAGCATTCCTTCATACTACCTTGTTCGACCCATAAGAAGTGAAATGTTTTTGCAACGCCTGACACACTTGTTGGAGGCTTATTTCCAGTTCAGGCTCTACTTCGGACTCTGGTCTCTTCATCCTAGATTTGAGCGGTTCCAGGTAAGATTCGGCTTAGTGAGTGAAAGGGGGGGGGGGGTGCATGGGTGTGTGTGCGAGTGTTAGAGTCGTATAGAAGTTATAACCAGTGGGCACCTATTCAATTAAATGGGGAGGGAGATGTTTGGGCAAAGTCCAAATCATCTTGACTCGTTTACTGACTAGGTCATTTAGATCTTGGGGGTTGTACGAAAGGTGAAGTTATAGCTAGCAGACTCATCACAGTGAGACAGCATCCCATTGGCTCAATCGTTGTGCCGAAAGAGGATTTTATGATATCTCAATTTTTGAGCTCTCTTGTGTGATGTTAGTGTAACGCTTAATTATGGTATGTATTGGATTTCACACTAGTACTTTTATTTATGTATGTATGTATGTATGTATGTATGTATGTATGTATTTATGTATGTATGTATTGTACCAGTAAAAGAGCCCGACTCTCAGATTAAATTTTAAAGTAGCATGAATATAGTTCTCAGGGCGAAAAACTGGATTAATTGTAGCTAGGGCTCGGTACAGGAGGTAGGGTCCTATCTACAGAAAAACTTTGACTCTGATTGCACAAGAGTTTATTCAAATAAGTCATGAATTTGCACATCACCTCTAAGTAGAAATGGATTGTCTTCCTCGTATTCCAATAGTATGGCTCGGGTTCTCCAGCTCACCAAGCCAAGCTGGTTGAAGCACATTCCAGAAGACTCCAGGGATTCCAGGGACTCCAGATACTCCAGACAGAGGCAGCTGGACTGTCTGGATTGACGGCAAGTAGAGATGTCTCGAACTCTGAGGCCCGGGTTGAACCCCGGTGATCCAGGCGATGTTGTAGATAGTCATGTACAACCTCAGCCCAATGAGACTGAGAGGATTGATGTTCCCAAGGTCACTAGTAGCACTGAGTCCATGAAAACCTTGGATGACCAACTTATAAGCAGAGTTCTTGATAATTGTACATCAAGACTTCCAACACTCCTAAAACTATATGAGTGGTATTAATAATTTTAGAGTTCATCACTAGGAAAATCCTCGTCCCTGAATAACTTTTGGCAACGAAAAATACAAGTCCCTTCTTGTGAAATTATAGTTAAACTCAAAGTTCATTACTGGCGAAGGTGCAAGTCTTTGCCTAAACTCGAATGAAAAACACAAGTCCATTCACTTGGAAGTTTGAATATATTTAAAGTTAATCACTGGTGAAATTCATAAAGTCTTTGAGTGACCACTGACGGAAACACAAGTCCTTCCACATAAGTAAATTCACTGACGAAATTTATAAGTCTTTTAAACCAACACTGGCAAATGTACAAGTCTTTGAGTAAATGTAAGTGAAATCCTAACTTCGTTTAAAGCCGTTGGAAAGTTAAAGTTCATCACTAGCAATGTTAATCAATCACTGGCTATTAGAAGGATGAGTTCCTCAACAGTCGCAAATATTCCACGTAAATAATACAAGTCCATTTCACGAACACTTAGAAAAATTCCAATCTCGAATACTCGTAAATAATACAAGTCCATTCAATGATCACGTAGAAAAGTTCTGGTCTCGAACACATGAAAATAATACAAGTCCATTTAGTGAACACTTAGAAGAATTCGGGTCTCGAACCCATGTAAATAATACAAGTCCATTTCACAAACACTTAGAAAAATTCCAGCTTCGAAGACACGTAAATAATACAAGTCCAAACACTTAGAAAAGTTTCAGTCTCGAAGGCACGTAAATAATACAAGTCCATTCAATTAACACTTGTAAATATTCTAAGTTCAATTACGAAGACTTAGAAAATTTTCTACAACACTCGTAGTCTTATGAGTCCACTTTATAGTACTTGGAAGAATCGTCTTCCCACACTTGTACAATGACAGAGTTCCACGATGATAGAGTGTCCCCGCTGACTACTCAGCTGAGACTGTGTGAATAGGCTACAGTAGGTCCTCCTTTTATTCAATCCGGGATGTCTACGTCATAATACGGTTTGATTGAATATCTCCCGAATCCCTCGATGGATTTGCTTGAAACTCGAGCATTATGACGTTTAGGTGATCCCAAACAAGATGACATATCGCTCGATTCGCTAGCATCATTATTATAGAAATTTCAAAATTTTCTCCATCGAACTCTCTAGAACAAGTGACGTGGAATCTAGAAAATACCAGTCAAGGCTGGTAACACGTGTTGAGACGAGCGGGCGGTCTAGCTAGCCCCTGTGGCTACGTCACAGCTCACAGTCGTCATACACTCGCTAGCTGGTCTTCGCTGCTGGTAAACAAACCAGGCGCTCTCGGAACATTACGCGTGGTAAATAAACGTAACTTATGCTCAAAAAATACTTATGTACAGGTCGTAACCGGTACAGTATGTATGTATGTATGTATGTATGTATGTATGTATTTATATATTTATTTATACTTCCTACAATGATAGGCTGCCTAAATCTGACAACATATACCATTGGATGCATGTTTAACCATGAAGAGTTTTCTGGAGTTAATCCTTCTTGTGTGCAGTACTATAGAGGTGATTTCTAACAATTTGATCAGTGTCTGTAATGGCAAAGTTGGATAAATAACAATATCAATTCTTAGGAATGAACACACTTTTGAAAAACAACTAAGAGTTTTGATATGGTTTCTCTTGCTCTAATACCTTTATACGGAAGGTATGGTGTGATTCTTCGAAGTAGCTGATAGTTGGTTCATAGACGTTTTCTTCTCCGCGTCTACCTTCAGAATATATGCAAAGTCCTTTTCTCTGTCGGTTGCGATTATATAAATTCTCCGGTTGTTTCTACCGTCAGCAACACATGCCACCTCTTCATGTACCTCGTAACCTTTCTGGGAGACTGCTGCTGCGATTCTATATCTTATTCAGTTGTGCCCAACATTCCTAACCAAGTCCGAGCCCCCTTCCCCCCCCCCCCGGCACCAAAGGATTAGAATCAAGAACATGAGCTACGGTTTCAGGCTCACTGCAGTGTCTGCAGTGGACTCTACCCCAGCTACGTCCAGGGAGGGCCTGTACAGGAATCATGTTTTATTACATTTTCAGTGCATCTTTCCACTTTGATCCGGAGAATCTATTTAGGGGGTCGATCCATCGGTTAGCTGGTATGAAATGAAATGTAATGTCGTATGGCTTTTAGTGCCGGGATATCCCAGACCGGGTTCGGCTCGCCAGGTGCAGGTCTTTCTATTTGACTCCCGTAGGCGACCTGCGCGCCATGATGAGGATGAAATGATGATGAAGACAACACACACACACCCAGCCCCCGTGCCATTGGAATTAACCAATTAAGGTTAAAATCCCCGACCCTGCCGGGAATCGAACCCGGGGCCCTCTGAACCGAAGGCCAGTACGCTGACCGTTCAGTCAACGAGTCGGATTCCTCGTATGGAATGAAATGTAATGTCGTATGGCTTTTAGTGCCGGGATATCCCAGACTGGGTATACATGTATACATTGAAGAAGTTACATAAATATATTTTGAAATTATTATTATAAAATATATGTAAATAGTTTTGGCATAACACACCTGGCCACTCCACGATGCCTTCATTTAGTGTATCCACTTTTTAGTGTAATTGCAATGTTGCAGTAGGTGTTGTGTAATTTGTGAAATTGGTACAATATGTATTCAGGGCGTTTCTATTAGATCTATCAATCACTACTGATCTTCAGTTAGGGCAGTTACCCAGATGACAGATTCCCTATCTGTTGTTTTCCTAGCCTTTTCTTAAATGATTGCAAAGAACTTGGACATTTATTGAACATCTTCATTGGTAAGTTACTCCAATCCCTAATCAGAAGGATTTACATTTATACTGAGAAGATTTCAAAATATTCCTTCCATCTGTTGAGTGATTAACTGGGATGTACAGTGAGTCCGTTTGATTTACTCCAGTTTTACTCCAGTTTTTCTCTCTTTCTTTATTGTTTTTACAGCCCAGAAAGATTTCTCTGCCGCATGATCAAACCTTCCAAATTTTTACCAAAACTTCCTACATTTTTCATAGACTCTAAAATGAATGCTCTACATCAGTTTATGTTTGGAGCCATTTTAGATACACCATCACTTTTACATTTACAAGTTGTCCTGACTTCATCATTCCACCAAGATGTTTGCTGTCTCCCATCTTTATACATAATTGTTTCTAAGCATTCCCTTGCCACTTCTACTACAGTATCCTTGTCTGTCACCCATTCCCTCCCTATAACATGTATATTGTCCGGCTCCATGGCTAAATGGTTAGCGTGCTGCCCTTTGGTCACAGGGGTCCCGGATTCGATTCCTGGCAGGGTCGGGAATTTTAACCATCATTGGCACGGGGGCTGGGTGTATGCGTTGTCTTCATCATCATTTCATCCTCATCACGACGCGCAGATCGCCTACGGCCGTCAAATCGAAAGACCTGCACCTGGCGAGCTAAACCCGCCCTGGGATCTCCCGGCACTAAAAGCCATACGCCATTTCATTTTCCTATGTATTACTATTGATAGTGTTACAAAAATGTTGCCAACTTTGGGCTGGGAATAACTGGTTGTAAGGAGACAAATAGCTCGACTAAGTGAAATATTTCAAGCTATCAGTGGAGAGGTGGTTTTGAAGGAAATTAGTAGATGGATAAGTTTGACTGTAGTTCTTAAATGTAGGAAAGATCTAACATAAAGTTTGAATTCAAGAGAAAATATCGCGGAAAATACTTGTTTATGTACCGAGGGAGATCTTTGATAAATTTCCAACTTTGATATCATATGAGGAAATACTAGGTAAACAAACGATAGGGAATCTGCTTAGTGGGCCACAAACCTAAATGCAGATCGGTGGTGAATGACTGAATTCTTATTTCTGTCACTAGTTTAATCTCGAAAAGAAGTTAATGGGTTCACTTGATGTCAGGGAATATACAGTAGCACTTACCTTTTGTCTGAAATCTTTTCGAATGCTCTGGGTTGCATTTTTGTTATGTTATTTCCATAGTGGCAAACAAGGCTCGAGAAAGTCACTTGACGGATACTGTTCAGTTGGGCTGTAAAAATATGAAATAACAAATGAACAGATGTTAATTGACACCAGCCAGTTTTATAAATGAAGGCAAGACAAACTACAATATCTGACATTGAAATTGGTCTGCATTAAAATATATATATTGTGGCATGAGACACAGACAATTATATCGGGTGATACAGCTACCCCTATTTTTTGCCAAACATATGCAACCAGCTAAGAATTAAATGTCGCTTAGTCATATCTTGCACAACATCTTACAGCAATTTTATGTGCAGTTAGTCCGATAAAGACTTCCTCACACAATGCAAAAACGGTACAAGGGGCAGTATGTGAGACCTATCTGACTATTTTATGTAGAACAGCGTTCAATACTACAGGCATTTTTTATGAAATGTTACTGTACAAACCATAGCCACTCCTTTAGCTGTCGGTAGAGAATTGCGCACCTGATTGTTTTTAAACTTTGTTGCCCTTTTTTAATCTAGAACTTTCTTTTAAATGTAATACTTGATATATGTTCTTGTACCATGTGTGTGTATATTGTCGTATTTATTTTGTCTTGCTCGCTTTATCAGATTGGCTGATGATGACATTAAGAAAGTGTCAAAATCGGTACCGTAATAAATATGTTGTGACATAATTTAGCGCAACAGAATTGTATTGTATTGAAATGTTGGAACCTTTAAACTTAGTATATTTCATTGTGATTCTCAGTTCAGTACGGAACAAACACGAAGTTTTTAACTTTGAACATGAGCACTGACGATGGACAAATTCATTGTGAATACCACCTGAAACATAATGCTGGACTAATTTAACCAAGTAATAGGTATATATCCTACTCAAAGGCACGCCCTGATTTCAAGTAGTTAGCGCCCTAGGCAAACAATATTTAGCCGCTCCCCCCCCCCTCCCCGTCGCTCGATTTTCTGTTTCTCTAAAACAATAATTACAGTTTTCAATATTATGAGTTTTAAAACAGCACGTTAAAGACATAAAGTTAATTCTCATAATTAAATTTATCAAGCCAAATAAAGGTAACAGCCAAATAAGAATGAGGCTGTTTTTATTTTTATTTAAAAAGCCGTTAGTCCAGTTTGATAGTTTGTGTGTAAGTAATTAATTTTAGAAATAAGACACATATAAATTATCATTTATTTATTGTAATTTATTTGGATCACATTTGAAAATACAAGTTTTGTTTATAGTCTACTAGCAAATGTACCCGTGCTTCGCTACGGCATTCTACAATGTATACGGATATCGAAGTAAATTGCTGTACATTAAGTGAAAAAAAGTTTTCTAATTGCATGTCTCTTGGCATTATCCGACAAAAAGCATAGGGAGGTCCGCAGACGTTGTTTCCAATGTGAAGTGCGAGTTGCAGAGTTGTGATGATAACGACAGGTCCACTTGTCTGCCCCAATTCACTATGCGTAACGTCAGTCACATTTTGATGGGTAAATTTGTTTATAATCGGGGGCACCTATACCTAATGATAAAGAGAATCAGGTAAAAGAGTTTAAAAAAATTCACGCTCCCTTGCCTTCTGCAAGTCAAATCAAGAAGGGAATTACGCATTACAATGGTACACAGGCGTTGGAGAACTACCCCATTCCTATTGCTAGTTAAAGTCGATGTGGGGAGTATTGATTACAACAGCAGACGCCCTCCTGCTGAGAGTCACTATTGATTTGTAAAGTATTAATTACAATGTAAGACACACCCCTTTCTAGATCGCAACAAATCGACTTAAATTAATAAATGTAGATCGACATACGGAAGTATATGCATGTTCACCTTCATTTACAGAATAACAGCTGCTAAATGGTGCATTCATATTGAAAAACGGATTGTATAAAAAGACGACTCTGGCCTCATTTAGGTATCTAAATGGCTGGCCCTATGATATTTCCTCGTATCTCATCTATTTAAAGGTAAGATTATTTTAGAAACGTTGAATAGGGTGAAATTTGTGTAAGGTTTTCACACAGTGAATTACTTTTCAGATACTTATGCGACAGCTTCAAACATAGAATTTGGCTGGGTGGGCCAATATTCGTGTAGAATTTGATGATCCCATCTTTCCTATAAGTGAATCAAACCATCAATTATACGTGTACAAAGTGGAAAATTTAGTTAAATCCAGAAAAAAGAGCCAAATTTAACATAAGGGATAGAAATACGACAAAAAGTCATAGGACCAAAGTTGTAGATCACTCCAAATTGAACGGAGATTGCGCCATCCGTTTTGTGATACGACTTACCGTTTAGCCAACAAATACCTCGAAAGGAAGGTCTGCACCGTCATTAAAATTGCCTCCATATTTCGATGTTTTGGGGGGGGAGGGGGTAAAAATACATTTTTTGAACATCTCGTATTCCATCGGTTACAGGCAAACAGCTATAATTTTGCCAAATTTCTATTTTCTAACTCGTCTGGGAGATTGTGCTGCCATCTTGATATGGGGAGGGGGTTAAAAATTAGGACTTTCAGGAAACGTTTAAGCCCATGAAACCTATAGGTTATCGTTCAGGATAAATATCACCGACTGTGTTCTTGTGCAGATTTGAAACTTCCAACGTGTTCCTCTCAGAGAATTTTGAGAATTTTAGTTTTTTCTAGGGATCCTGAAGTCATCAGGTTGTCTGGTACTATCAAAGCTTCAAGTTTCTAGGATGCCTATAATGGTCTCATTCATTCACGCCTGTTTTCATTTTTATGCCTTAATTTATATATGTATAGTACAGTATATATAGATCGCGCCAAACTGACTTCTATTTATTAATAATGATTATATATTTCACCCGCTTCCGAAGTGGTTCTAGGAGCGTCTTACTCCCACAGTATATTTTTGTCAGATAGTAAGTCATACTTGAAAGTCATACTGGAACATACACACGTCTACTACCTTGGGCATTCGTGACAATTTATTTTTTCACCCTTTCTCACCCTCTATGCCAAAGGGGGGCATTTTTGACAATTTATTATTTCACACTTTCTCACCCTCTATGCCAAAGGGGGCTGAAGCTGGACTTTAAAAATCCGGAATGTTACTATTCATCTCAGCGACCCTAAAAACTATGGATTAGGCAGTATATTCGATTATTATTATATCTCACTTCCCCTCCCCCCAAAGGGGGTTAAACTTTGAGTTTTAAAAATCGGGAGTGTTACTATTCATCTCAGCGACCCCGAAAACTATGGCTTCGACACTATTTTCGATTATTTTAAAATCTGAATTCCCCTCACCCCCCACCAGAAAGGGGGATGAACTTGAACTTGTAACTTAAAATATCCGGAGTCTCGCTATTCAACTCAGCGACCCCGACAACTATAGATTCGACATTCTTTTCGATTATTTTCATATATCATTCTCCCATCGCCCCCTACCACGAAGGGGGCTGAATTTGGACAAAAAATTTCGGAGTGTGACTATTAATCTCAGCGACCACGAAAGATATGGATTCAACACTACTTTTGATGATTTTTGTATCTGAGCCCCCTTGCCCCCTGCCCCTAAGGTTTTTTAGGGTGTATTACCCCCACGTGGTTTGTCTCCTGATACTAAAAATCCGGAGTGTCACTATTCAACCAGCGACCCCGAAAAGGGGGCTGAACTTGGACTTTAAAAAACCCGAAGTGTCACTATTCATCTCAGCGACCCCGAAAAGTATGGATTCGACACTATTTTCGTAAATCAGTATATCTGACCCCCTTGCTCCCCCTAAGGTTTCCTGGGCTGTCTTATCCCCACGTGGTTTGTCTCCTGATACTAAAAATCCGGAGTTAACAATTCACCTCGACGACCCCGAAAACTATGTATTCGACACTATTTTCGTTTAATTTTATATATCAGTCCCCCTCGCCCCCACCCGAAGAGGAGCACAAATTTGACTTTTAAAAAATCGGGAGTGTCACTATTCACCTCAGCGACCCCAAAAACTATGGATTCGACACTATTTTCGATTATTTTTTACCTGACCCCCCTAACCCCCACCCCTAAGGGGGGTAAAGGTGGCTTACCCCTACAGTGCTCGTTTCCAGATAGCAAAGAATAAGTTTCAAAATTTGACTGAAATTGCTCCAGTGGTTTAGGAGGACATGTGTCATTTACACACATACATCCATCATCAGTCTCCCCCTCGCCCCCCACCCAAATGGGAGCAGAAATTTGACTTTTAAAAAATCGGGAGTGCCACTACTCACCTCAGCGACCCCCAAAACTATGGATTCGACACTATTTTCGATTATGTTTTTACCTGAACACCCTAACCCCACCCCTAAGAGGGCTAGTGGTGGCTTACCCCCACAGTACTCGTCTTCAGATAGCAAATAATATGTGTTCAAAATTTGATTGAAATTGCAGTAGTGGTTTAGGAGGAGATGTGTCATTTACACACATACATCCATCATCAGTCCCACCTCGCCCCCCACCCAAATGGGAGCAGAAATTTGACTTTAAAAAATCGGAAGTGTCACTATTCACCTCAGCGACGCCAAAACTACGGATTCGACACTATTTTCGATTATTTTTTTACCTGAACCCCCTAACCCCCACTCCTAAGGGGGCTAGAGGTGGCTTACCCCCACAGTGCTCGTTTCCAGATAGCAAATAATAAGTGTTCAAAATTTGATTGAAATTGCTCCAGTGGTTTAGGAGGAGATGTGTCATTTACACACACACACATACATACATCCATTTCCGTTAATTTTTATATATCACTCCCCCTCATGAGGAAAGCAACGGGAAACTACCTCACTTCTCATTTCCCTAGTACGCCTTTTCAGTGATGCCTAAGCCATCTATGACAGCTGATGGCAGAGCTGTTGAGGATCCCACCAGCGGAATCGCTGACGGACTGAACATACATACATACTCCCCTCACACCCTCCCAAAGGAGGCTGAACTTGGACTTTAAAAAACCCGGAGTGTCACTATTCATCTCAGCGACCACGAATAGTATGGATTCGACACTATTTTCGTTAATTTGTATATCTGACCCCGTTCCCCCCCCCCTAAGGTTTCCTGGGCTGTCTTACCCCCACGTGGTTTTGTGTCCTGATACTAAAAATCCGGAGTGTACAATTCACCTCGACGACCCCGATAACTATGTACTCGACACTATTTTCGTTTAATTTTATATATCAGCCCCCTCGCCCCCCACCCAAATGGGAGCAGAAATTTGACTTTTAAAAATCGGGAGTGTCACTATTCACCTCAGCGAACCCCAAAACTACCGATTCGACACTATTTTCGGTTACTTTTCTACCTGACCCTCTAACCCCCACTCCTAAGGGGGCTAGAGGAGGCTTACCCCCACAGGGCTCGTCTCCGGATAAAAATAATAAGTGTTCAAAATTTGATTGAAATTGCTCCAGTGGTTTAGGAGGAGATGTGTCATTTACATACATACATACATACATCCATTTTCGTTTATTTTTATATATCACTCCCACCTCCCCCCCAAAGGGGGCTGAACTTGGACTTTAAAAAGCCCGGAGTGTCATTATTCATCTCAGCGACCCCAAAAAGTATGGATTCGAGACTATTTTCGTTAATTTGTATATCTGACCCCCTTGCCCCCCGCCCCTAAGGTTTACTGGGCTGTCTTACCCCCACGTGGTTTGTCTCCTGATACTAAAAATCCGAAGTATACAATTCACCTCGACCACCCCGAAAACTATGTACTCGACACCATTTTCGTTTAATTTTATATATCAGTCACCCCTGCCCCCACCCAAATGGGAGCAGAAATTTGACTTTTAAAAAATCGGGAGTGTCACTATTCACCTCAGCGACCCCAAAACTATGGATTCGACACTATTTTCGATTATTTTTTACCTGACCCCCGTAACCCCCACCCCTAAGGGGGCTAGAGATGGCTTACTCTCACAGTGCTCGTCTCCAGATAGCAAAGAATAAGTTTCAAAATTTGACTGAAATTGCTCCAGTGGTTTAGGAGATGTGTCATTTACACACATCCATCCATCAGCAGTCCCCCCTCGCCTCCCACCAAAATGGGAGCAGAAAATTGACTTTTAAAAAATCGGGAGTGCCACTATTCACCTCATCGACCCCAAAAAACCATGGATTCGACACTATTTTCGATTATGTTTTTACCTGAACCCCCTAACCCTCACCCTTAAGGGGGCTAGTGGTGGCTTAGCCCCACAATGCTCGTCTTCAGATAGCAAATAATATGTGTTCAAAATTTGATTGAAATTGCTCCAGTGGTTTAGGAGGAGATGTGTCAATTACAAACATACATCCATCATCAGTCCCCCCTCGCCCCCCACCCAAATGGGAGCAGAAATTTGACTTTAAAAAATCGGGAGTGTCACTATTCACCTCAACGACCCCAAAAACTACGGATTCGACACTATTTTCGATTATTTTTTTACCTGACCCCCTAACCCCCCACTCCTAAGGGGGATAGAGGTGGCTTACCCCCACAGTGCTCGTCTCCGGATAGCAAATAATAAGTGTTCAAAATTTGATTGAAATTGCTCCAGTGGTTTAGGAGATGTGTCATTTACATACATACATACATCCATTTTTATATATAGTAAGATATGATTTGTATATAATACTACTTTACATAAAAGATTATTTCCTTGTTTTTTTCCTAGAAAACTCTTGAACAGTTCCATCAAAGTTGGTTTTCAAAGTTTAATCTTTTTCAGTGCACATAAGGACTAATGAACTGAACTTTTCATTAAGAAAAGTTGCCCTCTCAGCATTTTTTACTCTGCTTAAAACTGAAAAATCCCTTTCTGCAGTACAGTTGGTTATTGGTAAGGTCAAAAACATCCTACTTGCAATTTAAAGGTTGGGAAAAGTACTTGACAAATTGTTTTGCTTACTGTAAGAATACACTTTAGGCAAGTTTTGGGTTCCCTCAAGTTCAAGTGTACACACTCATTTATAAACTTGGCTGATGTCTTCAGCGCACAGCGAACTAAGTTTCAAAGCAGCGTTCTTCACTTCTGATGATTCAGATGAGCACGTCAGTAGTAGAGGTAACACTTGAAATCTGGAAGCTACGACTTCATATGCTTGTTTCCTTCTTGCTAAGTTTCCTATAAGTGTGTCCGTTATTTTAAGGAACGCATTATATTTTAAATTTGTTCTTGCATCTAGGTCTCCTTCATCTGTGTTATCTGCAAATATTTTCCGTTTTCTTACTCTTAAGTAGCTTGGAACATCACATCCACCTATTTTCAAAGCAGATTGCTCATATCTGTCAAACTCATCCCTTTTCGCTTCTGAAGCTCCAGGATACTGCCCTTGAGGCGGTAGAGTCCTCGCTAAGTCCGAGGGAAAAACCGAACCTGGAGGGTAAACAGATGATGATGATGATGATGACTCTGTCGTATGCCTTCTTTAGATCTATGAAAAATGAGTATAATTGTACGGTATATTCATCTCATAGCACTTTTCAGTTCCCTGGCTCATACCGAATATCTGATACTAACAGGCTCTCCATGGTCTGTAACTACATTCGTTTTCATCCAACTTAACTCTCACCCATTGATCACAGCCTCCCATCCAAAATGCCTTGCCTGGTTTACTGATCGTTGGAGTACTTCGATACTTGTTGCGATTCTTCCTGTTCCCTAATAGATAGGTGCAATTACTGCTTTTGTCCAATCAGAAGCTACTTTAATAACATTCCATGCTAATCTTATTACTCTGTGAAGCCATTTTATTCCTGCCTTCCCACCATATTTCACCATTTCAGATCTAATTTCATCTATTCAGGCTGCTTTATGACAATGGAGTTTATTTAGCATCCTTTTCACTTCCTCAAGCATAATTTCACTCATGTCATTGTGCTCCACATGAACTTGGTTGTTTGCAACGTCACCAGACAGATTTCCTTTTACGTTGAGAAAATTTTCTAACAACTTCTTCCACTTGTCCAGTGATTCCCTAGGATCTATTATGAGTTAGTTTGATTTATCCAAAACACTATTCATTTCCCTTTTCCCTAGCTTTTTAAGATTCTTTATTACTCTCCAGAAAGGTTTCTCTGCCACTTGGCCTAGCCTTTCCAGATTATAACAACTTCTTCTTGGATACAACAAGTATTAATTATGCTATGTTTCCTTCACCTACGTATAATTATCTGTCCTCATCTGGAGCAATTTCTTTCGCGTTTACAAGTTCATTTCATTAAAACATATAGGTTATCGGCCCCTCGGTTAAATGATAATCGAACTGAGCTCAGAAGTCAACTTTCGTATATTGTAGGAGAGTACACTTCTCTATGCTCCTGCCGGGCTGAGTGGCTCAGACGGTTAAGGCGCTGGCCTTCTAACCTCAACTTGGCATGTTCGATCCTGGCTCAGTCCGGTGGTATTTGAAGGTGCTCAAATACAACAGCCCCGTGTCGGTAGATTTACTGGCACGTAAAAGAACTCCTGCGGGACTAAATTCCGGCACCTCGGCGTCTCCGAAGACCTTAAAAAGTAGTTAGTGGGACGTAAAGCAAATAACATTATTATTCTCTATGCTCCTTAATTTTCGCTGCATTAATACATGTATTAACACTAATAGTTCACATGAGATGAATATTTTTTGTTATTACATTTCTGGAAAGGATTTCTAACTGAAATCAATGGCCTGCGTGCGCATCTCACAAGCAATTGGTAAGGAAATGTGACCATCCCCTTTGCTTGATGGTTAGACTACAGTAATATTCTGCTGGTCCGCCTCTGTGGTGTAGTGGTTAGTGTTCAGGTTCAATTCTCGGCTCTGCCACGAAATTTGAAAAGTGCTACAAGGACTTGAACGGGATCCACTCAGCCTTGGGAGACCAGCTGAGTAGAGGAGTGTTCGACTCAGCCATCCTCGAATTGGTTTTCCGTAGTTTCCTACTTCTCCTCCAGGCAAATGCTGGGATGATTCTTAACTTAAGGCCACAGCTGCTTCCTTCCCTCTTCCTTGCCTATGCCTTTCAATCTTCCCATCCCCCACAAGGCCCCTGTTCAGCATGGCAGGTGAGGCGGCCTGGGTGAGGTACTACTCCCCGGTTGATCCCCGATCAAATGTCTCACGCCCCAGGACACTGCCCTTGAGGCGGTAGAGGTGGGATGCCCCATTAAGTCTAGGGGGGAAATCAAACCTGGATGGTAAACTTATTAAATAATAATAATAATAATAATAATAATAATAATAATAATAATAATAATAATAATCTGCTGACCGCACTGGTCCAATGTTGGTTTCTACAAAGAATTTAGGTCATACTTTAGTCTGTTACGAAGTTACTCAACTTGTAAACCCAATCCATATTGTATTCGAAATAAACTTCCAGCTTATTTGGTGGAAGGTATGAACAGAAGAAAAATGGCCAACCGTGCACTAGTAGGATCCGAACCCACAACCTTCCGATTTCACGTTGGATACTCTACCATTGAGCTATGGTGTTTTGTTGGAACTGTAGAGGGCGCGCTTGTTGCCCGTCGTGGACCGATTCAATGAATGTTTAATTGTCACTACCGCACTGTACTCAAAATAAACTTTCAACTTATTAATTAGGTCGTGTTCCCGCAGACACATACATATACAGTATATACACTGACTGACAGAGCAAATGCAACACCAAGAAGGAGTGGTCAGAACTTTATGCCAATTGCAGGGTAGACTGACGTCACTGAGGTATGCTCATGATGTGAAATGCGCCGCTGTGCTGCGCACGTAGCGAACGATAAATGGGACACGGCGTTGGCGAATGGCCCACTTCGTACCGTGATTTCTCAGCCGACAGTCATTGTAGAACGTGTTGTCGTGTGCCACAGGACACGTGTATAGCTAAGAATGCCAGGCCGCCGTCAACGGAGGCATTTCCAGCAGACAGACGACTTTACGAGGGGTATGGTGATCGGGCTGAGAAGGGCAGGTTGGTCGCTTCGTCAAATCGCAGCCGATACCCATAGGGATGTGTCCACGGTGCAGCGCCTGTGGCGAAGATGGTTGTCGCAGGGACATGTGGCACGTGCGAGGGGTCCAGGCGCAGCCCGAGTGACGTCAGCACGCGAGGATCGGCGCATCCGCCGCCAAGCAGTGGCAGCCCCGCACGCCACGTCAACCGCCATTCTTCAGCATGTGCAAGACACCCTGGCTGTTCCAATATCGACCAGAACAATTTCCCGTCGATTGGTTGAAGGAGGCCTGCACTCCCGGCGTCCGCTCAGAAGACTACCATTGACTCCACAGCATAGACGTGCACGCCTGGCATGGTGCCGGGCTAGAGCGACTTGGATGAGGGAATGGCGGAACGTCGTGTTCTCCGATGAGTTACGCTTCTGTTCTGTCAGTGATAGTCACCGCAGACGAGTGTGGCGTCGGCGTGGAGAAAGGTCAAATCCGGCAGTAACTGTGGAGCGCCCTACCGCTAGACAACGCGGCATCATGGTTTGGGGCGCTATTGCGTATGATTCCACGTCACCTCTAGTGCGTATTCAAGGCACGTTAAATGCCCACCGCTACGTGCAGCATGTGCTGCGGCCGGTGGCACTCCCGTACCTTCAGGGGCTGCCCAATGCTCTGTTTCAGCAGGATAATGCCCGCCCACACACTGCTCGCATCTCCCAACGGGCTCTACGAGGTGTACAGATGCTTCCGTGGCCAGCGTACTCTCCGGATCTCTCACCAATCGAACACGTGTGGGATCTCATTGGACGCCGTTTGCAAACTCTGCCCCAGCCTCGTACGGACGACCAACTGTGGCAAATGGTTGACAGAGAATGGAGAACCATCCCTCAGGACACCATCCGCACTCTTATTGACTCTGTACCTCGACGTGTTTCTGCGTGCATCGCCGCTCGCGGTGGTCCTACATCCTACTGAGTCGATGCCGTGTGCATTGTGCAACCTGCATATCGGTTTGAAATAAACATCAATTATTCGTCCGTGCCGTCTCTGATTTTTCCCCAACTTTCATCCCTTTCGAACCACTCCTTCTTGGTGTTGCATTTGCTCTGTCAGTCAGTGTATATATTATCAACAAGAAGATTATTGTGGCGAAGGATGAAGATAATTAATTTCTTAAAACCGAAGTTAGCAAGTTACATCATTCATACACAGACAGTAGCCTAATGTATCTTTCGAAAAGTTAACTTCCTATATTTTACTTCCATTTTATATGAATGATAGAGCAATGAACCGTTCCTGGTGCTATATGTTTTATAATTAAATCCCATGAACAGAAGTTAATTTATGGTTCAGTCTCTCAAAAAGAGAATGAGCGCACTCTTCATAACTGTTTTGGCTAAAGTCCCAATGGCGGGTTTACATGAGAGCCTTTATGACAGTGTAAGGGAATATAATTATACAAAATGGTCGAAAACAACATGAATCGGGTATATAAGCGTTAGAGGGTTGATCATGCTGATAAATAATTTGAAAGAAATAATTACCCACCAGGTGCTAAAGTGCTAAAGTTAGCGGGCAAATTCATATGGGCTTTGCGCGGGGCTGTTGCTATATGAATCTGCACGTGACTTTAAAAACGGCTTGAGAGCCATACCGAGAAATCACATACAAACACAAATAAACACACCGTTGGTTTAAGACAGTGTCACCATTGCGTAGTTGCTTTGGCGCGATCCTGTCAGCTCGGAGATCTGTATTCTTGTCTTGTCTTGTCTTGGTTATTTAATGGGCTTCGCTAGGGAGCGGTAAAGATCTGTATTCAACGCCCTCCCCTGGCGTAGTTTTGTTCTTCGACTGGTGCTCTCATGCCAGTCTTAAGTCACGTACAGATTTAGCAACAGTGCCGCGCAAAGCCCATTTGAGTACGCAGCGGTGTGGATAGGACGGACGGCTGCAATCGCCGCGACATCTTGCGGTAAACTTTCTTGGCTTCTGCTGAGTAATACCGGTAACAGAAATGGGCGTTTCTTTGAACAGCTGTTTTCAAGTCGTGTACCTATTAAACTGAGTTCGGAACACTCGATTGTAGAAGATATATTGTTTATACCTTCTTTTTAATTAGTGCACATATTTCGTGTGAGGGGAGATCAGGATAAATTGGATACAACTAATGTTGCTTTCTTTGTACACGCACGCACATTAATGGTGTCCCGACATAAACAATCAACACTGCCCCACTCCAGTACTGAAAAGGAGGGGAGAGAGTAAAGGGATAGTGTTGAAGGCCACTCCAGTACTGAAAAGGCGGGGAAGGGAGTGTGTGTATTCCGGCGTTATACTGTAACATTGTAATAAGATGGCTCCTATCCTATCACAGGTGAATCGAGGGCGTATTATTGGCATGTGGGAGGCTCACATGGTCCCCCAAGCAATAGCACAAGCAATACCACGCAATCTTACGACAGTTTGGAGATGGATAGAAATATGGCAAGAACGAGGTGAAGAAGGATTAGTATACCCGATATAACGCAGCTACAAAATATTCCTAACTAGTATAAAATACCTCCTTTACCTCTTAATATTGTAATTATCAGAGTAGGTTACTTTTTAATTTTTTTATGTTAACATGCTATTTGTTCGGGGCTTCGACCTATAGAGTTCTTTTGCCCCTACTTGCACAATATATGAACCTGCATGTAATTGGAATTGCGGAAGTGTTGAGTGTTGAATGTGAGAAACGTTAAGGACGACACAAATACGCAGTCCCCAGGCCAGGGATATAATCATTTACAATTAAAACCTCCTGACCCGGCCGGGAATCGAACCCGGGGCGGCCGGACGCGTTGCCCCGTACACCGCGGGGCCGGACGAGTAGGTACTTCAAGACATCCGCCACTGTACCCATTTCGATCACAACGAAGTCTTGTAGCGGGCTGTCTGCATGCAGTCCATGCAGCAATGCGTTAAGCGAGAAGGTGAGTCATTGTGCCTTCGGCACTACCCCTTCACTCCCTTCACCCATGTTTTGTACTGGATTGGCCTTCAACACTACCCCTTCACTCTCTCCCCTTCTTTTCAGTACTGGAGTGGGGCAGTGTTGATTGTTTATGTCGGGACACCATTAATGTGCACGTCTGTACCAATAAAGTATTTAATAACATTAATTGAAATCAGCGTACTGTACAGAAAAACGTCAATATAGGCTATATGCAGAGTACCGGTATTTAATAACATTAATTAATAACACTGTACAGAAACACGTCCATATAAGCTTGATGTACAGTATTTAATAATACCATTCATTTAAATAAATAAATAAATAAATAAATAAATAAATAAATAAATGGCATGTGGCCTCCGGAGAGGCCTGGTACATGCCTTTCGATTAAATGCCTGATAGCCGATGTGCGCGTCTGTGAGAATGGAGCGTTACCTATCCTGAATTCTAATGCTCGAGACACACACATCCGGATCCCGAACCATTGGAATAAACCAATGAAGGTTAAAATTCCCAACCCGACCGGGAATGAAACCCGGGACTCCTTGGACAAAAGATAAGCACGCTTACCATTTAGCCATGGAGCCAGACATTAAATGAAATCAGCACACTGTACAGAAACACGTCAATTTAAGCTAGATCTACAGTGTTTAATAACATTCATTGAAATAATCACACTGTGCAGAAAAATACCCCCTGTGGGTAGAGCGGTACAATAAAGATACGTCCACACCAAGATGGTTTTCGTTAACTTTGTTAATAAACACTGTTAATAAACAATGTTCATGAACATTTTTGGATGTTAAGGAGCAAAATAGCGTGTTCATTAACTTTTCGAGCATGTTGATAAACAAAATATCTTTAACTTTTGTGAATGAAACTTTTCATTAACGTTTCGTGTTTTCTTTAACATATCCGTTGGCACATGCGCAAGGACACAATTAGAGCGCGCAGTTTCGTAGCGCGGAATGCGATGCTTTTTGATTTCTTCTAAAAAATGACTATCACATTGTAAGCGAAGTTCTAATATACAGTACTTTTAATTCTGTATGATATTCTTTTAGCTGTGTTCTAATGTAGCTTCATTTCCAGCTTCGCTCCTCGCTGAATAACCTAACCTTCCATAATCCCTTGTTATCATCAAAATAAGATTATCCTAACTAGGTTAAGTGAAGATTTTCTTTATTTCGTACCTTTACTAATTCTTTGAGGTTGTTGTATAAAGCTTCAAACACATCAGACACATTAACTGAAATTGCTTGTTTTGATACTCTAGACAAATATATAAGTGAAATGTCCGAGTCACCAGTTGGTAGGAATCTTAAAGTTATACCTATAAAAAATAACCTGTCGTTAGTGGAGCCGACCTTCCGATAATCTGTATAATTTCTTGCAATTTCACGCCCAATTACTGTCAACAAGAACTGAAAATCATGTAGGGACATTGTCAAGAAAATTTTGCATCATAAATTAAAAGTTCTGACATAAACCATTGCAATATTTTTCTTTGCCACACTTTGTGCCTGCGCTTTCTCTAATTGTACTCGCTAAAATAATGGAAGCTGCAGCTGTAAGCATTTTCTTCTTCCTGACCCTATCCAATGTAACCTCACAAGCAGTTATTTTGTTGTGGACACAATGCTGAAGACGTTTGTTAACAAAAGTTTATTAACATGTTGATAGGCCTAAATATTTTCCTGAACATTGTTTGTTAACTTTTTTCATTAACATTGTTTATTAACTTTTGTGTGGACCAACCATAACACCCACTGTATTCCCCACCTGTCGTAAGAGGCCACTAAAAGGGGAGCCAGTGGCTCTTAACTTGGGAGCCTTAACTTTGCGACCACGGGCCCTTAGCCGAATCCTGGCATTGCTTCCACCCACTTGTTCCATGCTCCTCACTTTCATCTATCGTGTCTTTTTTACACTTTTTTACGTCTCACCGACACAGATAGGTCTTATGGCGACAATGGGATAGGAAAGGGCTAGGGGTGGGAAGCCATGGTATCATTAAATACTGTACATCTAGCTTACATGGACATGTTTCTGTACAGTGTTCTTATTTTAATGAATGTTATTAAATGCCAGTACTCTACATATAGGCCTAGACTATATTGCCGTTTTTCGGTACCGGTACAGTATGCCGATTTTAATTAATGTTATCGAATAGTCTATTGGTACAAAGGAAGTAACATTAGTTGTATCCCATTTATCCTGATCTTCTCCCCTCACACAAAATATGTTCACTAATTAAAAAGAAGGTATAAACAATATATTTTGTAAAATCAAGTGCTCCAAACGTGATTTTTATTTAAGAAAAGGCTAGGAAAACAACAGATAGGGAATCTGCCACCTGGGCGACTGCCCTAAATGCAGATCAGTAGTGATTGATTGATGGTACTAATGATTGATGGAAAACAGCTGTTCAAAGACACGCCCCTTTCCGCCATTACGCAGCAGAGGGCAAAAAGTTAACCGCAAGATGTCATGGTGATCGCAGCCGTCCTGTCTACACCGCTTCGTCTTGAATTCGCCCGCGAGGTCATCTTATTGGCTAACTTCAGCATCTGATAAAATGGCAACGGTGTGATATCGAATTATTTCTTTCATATTATTTACCAGCATGACCAACCCTTTAACGTTGATAATACTCACTTCACGTTGTTTCTGACTACCCTGTATATTACGAGGTTACTCTATTCATTCCTTTGAATTTTGGCCCTGGGTTCGAGAACGAAAATGGACAGAAAGTGAAAAATATGCCCTGAGACAACTCCAGTCTAAAACATAGAGGGGAATACATCAGAAAGAAACGAAGTGAGCCAGGAAGCCGCGTATTAATTGTGCGGATAGAATCATTGGGTCGAATTGACAGTGTGGCAATTAGGAATGGGATGTTCAAATACTCCTAGCAAGCTGTTCTCTTCCAATATCACGTCACTATACTGATTCCTCATTTCTAGGAAAGATGTGAACCTATTCATACACGAATAGTAACATATTTACACTGGGCGAAAAAAGTTTTGCATATTTCAAGATTCTGTATTTCTGGACCAAATATAATACAACGTTGTTTACCTATAATAGTGTACAGTACAAACAAACATAAAACCACTAGAGATAACACGTGAGCCAATGTGCAAAAAAGAATATTTCGTCATACAACAACGTAAACAAAAACTCACGTAATCCTTAAACCACAATTTCTGTGTAATCACCAATCAGTAATGTACGTGGCCTCCATGAGCCCTGCAACATTCTTGGAGGCAGTGTGGCGTGCTCAATACCAGGGTATCCAGTAGGCCTACATCTTGCGGAAGATTGTCCCATTCCTCTATGGCAGCAGGGATAATGTCTTGTAGGGCTCATGGTGGTTGGGGATGGTTGGAAATTGCTGTTTTCGGTAATTTCCACACATGCTCAACGCAACTGAAATCAGGAGACGATCCTTTGAATACCAAGAACCTATTCACTAACTGTGCGCAGTGGGCACGAGCATTGTGGTCCTTTAAGGTTAAATCTACCGGGCAGGTTGGCCGTGCGGTTAGGGGCACGAGGCTGTGAGCTTGCATCCGAGAGATAGTGGGTTCGAATCCCACTGTCGGCAGCCCTGAAGATGGTTTTCCGTGGATTCCCATTTTCACACCAAGCAAATGCTAGAGCTGTACCTTAATTAAGGCCACGGCCAGTCCGATCCAAATCCTAGGCCTTTCCTATCCCATCGTCGCCGTAAGACCTATCTGTGTCGGTGCGACGTAAAGCCACTAGCAAAAAAAAAAAAAGTGAAATCTGCTCCAATTTCAGCTCTAAATCTACGAACAATGGGTTCAAGGACATTGTCCTCATGTTTTTGTGACGTCACACGTCATATTGCCATGGATGTGGACTAGTGGTGAGCAGCTGCCCATCATTATTCATCCCCAGAACAATGCTGAACCACCATCTTGCTGGTAGTGTTCAACAATGAAAGCTTCATTTAAACGTTGACCATTTGCCCTCCAGACATGAATACTTTTGTTATCTGGATGCAACGAAATGCAAACCTCATCTGTAAATAACGTTTGGGACCATTGTTCCCGGATCCAATTTTCGTATTTTCTTACCCATTCTACAGGCTGACGTCTTTGGCGATATTCGAGAACGTAGTCCTACATTGTGGAGTTGATTTCGAACAGTTTGTGTAGACACATTGACTCCTGTATCCACCCGAAGCTTCCTCCGTAAGGTGGTTGCTGTGCTCATATGTTGTCTTCTGGCAGAAATACGGATATATCTCTCTTGAGCAGCAGTTGTTTTGCGTGGTCGACCTGTCCTAGGCTTATCAGCTATGGATTGTGTATGTTGGAATTTCCGCCACAGTCTGGAAAAGTCACTTTGATTGCATCGCACCACTTGAGCGGCTTGTGTCATTTGACCATGTTGCATTAGGGTACGTCCAAGATGCACGCTGGTTTTCTGAGTCAGACAGTCGGCGCTGAATGTCTGACTCCGAGTGGCAGGTGGGATGTGGCCATTATGAAAGCTGGTTGTCAGCGCAGACAGAGCTGCCACAAAAGAAAATATATGAAATACAACTGATCAGTGTAGCATGGAACTAACAAGAGAACAGGCTGCAGCTCTATTGCTGCTAAGTGACAATGTTACAAAACGAATGAGAAGTGATATACATCCAATTAATGAATTAAGATCTATTTACGGGGAGTACAAACACCTTTTTCCACAGTTACTTGTCGACGAAAACAGATTTTTGAATATTTGAGAATGAGTTCGGATACGTTTTGTTTTATTTTGTTAAAATTTGAACACAGGCTTACGAAGAACTGGGCGAATTACCACACTCAACACGAAAATCAATAGCCTGCGCGGCAGGTAGTCTGAAACCAGAATGAACGAATCATTCCGGTAAATATCTCAGTCAGACTACCAGTGCGCAGGCTTCCTGCGCGCAGGTGCATTATGGCCAGTCCCGCTTAAAAACACAGGACATACTTATGTCGACTCGGCGCCGACTGTCTGACTCAGAAAACCAGCGTGCATCTTGGACGTACCCTAAAAGTCACTATTCGAACTCTATCTGCTGCTGAAATCGTGTGCCGTGGCATTGCTGTTACTGTGGTGCAGTAAATTACACAGTAAAACTGTATTTATCAATTCCTTTTCAACTGCACTCCATCAGCTCAACTTCTCAACTGATCCGAATTTCTACCGAGTAGTTAATGTATGAGCACATTGTCAGAAAAGCAAATGGAACGCGTTTCAAAGATTCCACAAAACAAAGATATGCAACATAATTTACTAGACGTGTTCAGAAATACAAAATCTTGCAATATGCAATACTTTTTTGACCAGTGTGTTACGAGTACTTTTCATTCATTCCCTGAAGTTTTGTCCTTTCATTCGAGCACTAAATGGGAAATTAAAAATATGCCTTGAGACTTAACGTCAGTCTCTACAAATCAATCAATCAATCAATCAATCAATCAATCAATCAATCAATCAATCAATCAATCAATCAATCAATCAATCAATCAATCAATCAATCAATCAATCAATCAATCAATCAATCAATCAATCAATCAATCAATCAATCAATCAATCAATCAATCAATCAATCAATCAATCAATCAATCAATCAATCAATCAATCAATCAATCAATCAATCAATCAATCAATCAATCAATCAATCAATCAATCAATCAATCAATCAATCAATCAATCAATCAATCAATCAATCAATCAATCAATCAATCAATCAATCAATCAATCAATCAATCAATCAATCAATCAATCAATCAATCAAATGAATCGGCATATGCAAAAAGGTGATATGTGACATTTCTTCAAAACTGATAGTATTACTGCAATAAACATGCATAACCTGTGTACAAACCGGACATATAATGCGGTTCTTTATGTGCTGAATAGGAGGTACCTATAGTTAAATTTGGGGCCATGAGAGTTGAGTGGCGAAAGCAGTAACTATGAAGTACGTTGCGTCGTCATAGTTACCTCTATCTGCGGCAAATCATACTTTTATACAGACTAAATATTTAATAAAATATGTAGGCCTAACGCACTTCAACAAACTTTGACCCGTTTCTAAGCTCGTGCTAATAATTCCAACATTTATGACAGGACACGTCATTGCCGATAAATATGAGATTTCATAATCACTAAACTGACAATAACCTCAATAAATACACATATTAAATAGAAAATAGAACTGTAGAACTAGCCACTGACTAACTGAAAATAAACTAACAACAAAATAATATTCAGGAAACAAATACGTAAATAATTACATAAACCAGCAACAACTAATACGGCTAACACAGTGCCACTCCGAATAATATCACAAAAGCGACTGAGAGCAAGCCAACCCACGTGGCGGTAGCTTCATTAAATGTGGCATCTTTGTCATCGTTGCCATAGCAACAGACCATTTTCGAGCAGTGTTAGTCAACTTTTTCTCGCCGGTGGCACTAAGCGTCAGACTCCAACTCTTGTGGGCCCAACTATAGTATGAAAGATGCAAAAAGGTGATATGAGCAGTACATATCTCGTTCATGCACAGTTTAAGTTGGCTACCATGTGTTTCACATGGTCAAGATGGCTGGACTGTATTTATGTGGATTAGTTATCAACAATGTCTCCTTCAGGGCCTGAATCCATAGTGAGTGTTAAAAGACGTAAAGATAATAATACCGAAATATACAAAAGGAACATTATTAAGAAGTGAAAGGAGAAGAGCATGTGAATTGGAGTGGTAAGGTTATATACCTGCAAGAGCTACTGGTGATGATTGTAAATGCAAGTTCCTTTGTTTTCCTCAGTTTGAGGATGTTGATCTCACAGAAATAATCGAGCAGTTTAATAACTATGATGGCAAAGACATGCAAGATGTTTATTTACAGTCACTGATCGAGTCAAGAGGTACTGTCCCTAGGAGAAAGCAACAAGACGATAGCAGAGTAGAAGGCATTGCCACGAAAAGAAAGAATAATTTGTATGTCTATCATGTGAAGGTAAGAGGGCATTGCATGTAAGTATGCAAAAAAGCATCTGTAGCTATATTTGAGATAATCCGTAAAAGTGTACATAGAATTTATTCTCTTTTATCTGAAGATAAATCACCAAAAGACCTAAGAGGAAAACAGTCGAGTGTGAATGCTGTTGCCGTTTCAGTGTGTAAGAAAATACATGACTTTGTGGCTGGGCTGGGTGTGAAAGAATCTCACTACGCAGGGAAAGTAAAAAAAATAAATATTTGGATGCTAGATATGTTATAATACTATTTGGCACATTCAAGTCACAAAATCCTGATATTACGGTGTTATATTACTTTTTCGAAATTATTACAATGGCAACTTTGGATATGCTTTTGGAAGTACACAATTTGATGTGCGTGTGACTTATGAGGAACTAGACCAGAAATTACGTAACATCTGCTTAAGTGACGCCAGTAAGCGAGCAATTGCAGCAGACTTAGTGATCCATAGGCGTCGAGCAAACGCATTTTACAACGCAGTGAAAGATATCAAAGGAAAATTACGTGATAAAGAATCTGATTTTTCAAGGAAACATCTAGTTGTATCTTTTGATTACATGCAAAATATGCCTCTCCCAAATATACCGGTGCAGGACATTTTTTATTTGTGTCAGTTGTGGGTGTTCACATTTTGCATTCATAACTTCAACACTAATAAAGCAGAATTATTCGTGTATCCTGAAGGTATGGGACGAAGAACTCCCAATGAGGTATGCTCTTTCCTCCAAGACTATATTAGAAGACGTAGAACTGAAGATACTGAAAATCTCATCATCTTTAGTGACGGCCAGAATAAAAACCATGCAGTGTTGAGAATGCTATTGGCCCTTACTGAACTACAAATGTTCAAGAACATCACTCAGTATTTCCCTATCCGCGGATATTCCTTTTGATCGTGTGATAGAGACTAGCAATTGGTTGGACGAGTGGACAGAATCTACAGTGTAGAACAGTATTGTGAACTAATGCTCAAATCATCAAACACTGACCGATTTTCTGTCGTACCAGTTTCTAGGGCGAGTATAACAAATTTTGCATTATAGTGGCCCAAAAATTATAAGAGAAATTGTCTGTCAGTTGAATCTTATGGCAGACATATCCCAAGAAGTAAAAAAAAAAAATCATTCTAAATAAGTAAATTCAACCATATATTTTATGATACCAGTGTGAAGGAAAACGTTATTACACATATTTTCGTTGATGGCTTAATATCCCATACATTTACATTGACATCTAGTGTTGTACCCATCAGTCTACCAACAGAAGAAGCTTACAGTCAGAGAATTCCAACTGAAAAGAAGAAATTGGCAGACATTACATTACATTATACCTCTATAAGGAACTCTTATTGTGGCCTACACCATCAAACGAGGACAGTGATCAGGAGGTTGAAATAGATGTAAATGAGTAATGCACAAGATCCAAGATGTTTTCAAAGCAAACTGTGTTGTATGCAAGACTTATGTTATACATGTGTATCATTAGTGTTTTATTATGATGTAATGGTTATAATGTCACTATTGTTGTTTATTTTGATATTTTTGGTGTATCGCATATACATTTGATTTTTAAAATGTGATCTAATTATTTTAAAGGAAATACATAATACAGTTCTGCTCAGAAAAATGCAAAATTTGCATAAAGGTAACATATGAGACAAATTAAAATGTATTTTCGAGCCAGAATTACTGGTGAAATGACATTATAAAGAATGCATATGAGAATTAAATAAAGTTGTTTCCATTCTTTATTTGAACCATTAAAATAGATTTATTCAGTTTCTTGTATTTCCTGTAAAATTTTACTTTTGTCACATGCCACCTTTTTGCGTATACTGATTCAAATCAGTATCTGGTCTGCCAACCCTCATGCCCTATGACCGCTCGAAGTAGGTTTGCAGACAGAAACAGTGAGGTTATGAAGAAATCCCTTCTCAAGGGCCAGATTTTCTCAAAGGTTGAGATCCCCTGTCCACAGTTCTTCTTTGAGCTTGGGCGACGACAGCGTTCCTTCTGAGTACTTTTCATTATGCCCTAGGCATTATCAATGGAGTTCACGTCAGTACTATTCGGAAGCCAAGGTATCCCCTCGATCATTGTCTACGAAACATACCTTCGAGGTATGAGCTGGGTAATACTCCTGCTGGAAGCTAACACGCTGTCCTTCGGTATAAATAATGTCCAGTGTGGGAATGAACCAGACACAAAGGCTGTTCGTAAATCTCGGCACCGAGAGTCCCCGCAATTCTCAACAGCATTCTGGCCCCGTGCGAGTTTAACCAACCCCAGCAATGAACGCTAAAACGACCACTTCTGTGAGAGAGGGCAACGAACTTATCATCATCATACCTGGCGTTTGGTTCACGGTATACGCGGATTCGCCCCGCATCTCCAAAGGAAAACGTGATTTGCATCGCAGAAGACTACATCTTCCCAGCTAAATTCAACATTCCCGTCTCTAATATGAGATGATCAATTATTAGGTCCACGGTCAAAACGGACCTTCCTACCTGCGAAGTAATTTTGGATCCCGCATCGCTAATTCGGCCACATGCAGTCTGCACCACATCAGGAAAGGAAGACAAAGACCTCAGTGAAACATCTGAGAGGAAGGGGGCTCTCCTCAAGTGCTTCCAGGAGGCTCTCATTCTTGCTCTCCAGTAGAGATGTGTGGGTGGCGTGGAGAATGCCTCTTTGTTTCTTGAGTATGTCCCCGATAATGCTTGGCTTATCGCGTAGCTGTAGATGCGGGAACGCTTTCCCTACGACCGGCTTCTGTTATAGGAAAACTAGCCTTCACCAGCGCCAACACGACTGGCCTATGGTCCGCAAGTTCCTCTATTACAGAAATGTCGATTGTACTGTAAACGCATCGCAAGAATAAACAAAAAATCGGCTTATGATTCATAACAAACAAATGACTAAAATTATTTAACTTCAAACAAGTTAACTAGCAACGACATCTATGAGAATGGCGAAATGCGTCTTTAAAATCCACAAATGAATAAAAGATATGTCCTGGAAGGGAATCGAAATCGTGATGTTCGGATCTGTCTCTGTCTACCTATGCTTCAGCCGTCTACGTCATCTGACACAGATACGAAACGTCTTGCTGTGCAACTTGCTACTGAACTTTGGTAACGAATAAACCTAATTACAAGATACATGCGCATTTCTTAATTTATGGGATTAATGCTAGCTTATATGAACTTGTTTTCCTTACATTTCATCATTCCATAGTCCGACTCGTTGGCTGAATGATCAGCGTACTGGCCTTCGGTTCAGAGGGTCCCGGGTTCGATTCCCGGCTAGGTCGGGGATTTTAACCTTCATTGGTTAATTCCAATGGCCCGGGGGCTGGGTGTTTGTGCTGTCCCCAACATCCCTGCAACTCACACACCACACATAACACTATCCTCAGCCACAATAACACGCAGTTACCTACACATGGCAGGTGTCGCTCACCCTCATCGGTGGGTCTGCCTTACAAGGGCTGCACCCGGCTAGAAATAGCCACACGAAATTATTATTATCATTCCATAGTCAAGAATAATCGAATAACGTTAGCCATGCAGTCAAATTGTTTTCATGAACGCGTGAACCATAATAGATGGACTCCTCCATGCGGAGATGTTGAGAAACTTCTGCAGTACATGCACTCATTTTTTTAGTGATTGTATGTAGTTTTAAAATTCCTAACACATCGTGAGCCTCAAGTTATTTTATAACGTGGCAAATCATTGCACTAATAGAATTAGAGCGAAATCGACATTCTTTTGAATAAACACCAAATACAGTAGAGACAATACGCGACACTCAGCGAGATATCGAGGGACAGCTATTAGAGCTCTCTCTAGCGGATGGACCTGAGAACTACAGATTCTGTCACAAGAGAACGTGTATTTGTGTGTGAAGTTTTTGGTGTTAGTTATGCGTTTTCAGTGAGTTGGCATAATTAAATAGTAGCGTGTGTCATTCCTTGATATCTCCTCTCAACATGAGGGGAAAGGTATGTGCTGTGTTTGGCTGCAGTAACTATGAAGTAGAGAAGAATGCGCGGTCTTTCTTTCGTTTCCGTCGTGACAAGAAAATGTAAGTAATATTGTGTTTGCATATATATTCATCCAGTGACAAAGAGATTTTTATAGTACTTCATAATCTTCTGACCTGCTCGACCCATATTTTATCTGGCTTAAAATATAATACGCATATTTTATTGTATAGTGTAGCAGTTAACCTTCAATACGGTACCGATGTGTTATAGGTGTGGTCTGTGGGTTTTGAAATGTCACAGAAGTGATTTGGATAAGGTGTACAAGAAAGAAGGGACGTTACGCTTATATAAGAATTATAAGATCTGTTCAGATCATTTCCAGGCTAGCGACTTTAAAAATCCTGAACAAAATATGGGTGACTTAAGAAATGTACACATTTTGTTGAAGCAATATGGTGATGCAAATTTGCTTTACCCTAATGTAATAGCAAGTATTGCTTATAGGGAAGTTTTGAATGTTTTGAGGCTAATTTTATGGATTTTCTTTCCGTTAGTAGGTTTCATGTTAAGAGGAAAATTTTCCAGCTTTAAAATGTTAATTCATTGTATCATGTGTGTAAGGAATGTGCCGATATTTGTATTGACAAGTGTCTTAATGTGAAGATAAAATGTTTTTTAAATGAGGAAAAAGACAAATCTGACCGTAAAAGTTCAGACAGGAATGACAAAGCAAAAAAAGTAATGCATAAATGAAAGATCAAGCCATTTCACAGCAGTCCATTTCACATCTTGTTTATATGTCTAATTTCAGTCTTTGAATAATAACCTTTTAAATAATTCTTCATTCATTTGCTTTAGCAACTTCGAAGTTAATATCTCAATAACACTTATCCATTTTCGTATATGCATTTCCATTGATATTTGAATTTAGCGCTACTTTTCAAGTCAAGTCACTAGGAGCGCCACCGTCGAATTGTCTCCCATTTTAACAAGGCTAAATCCGTAAGTGTCGCGTATTGTCTCTACTGTATCTGTAAACACAAAAAGCAAGTTTCAAAAGATAAAACTCAAGTTAGAAAAGGTGAAATGATTGTAATGAAAAGACTATCTTACATTGAGTAAATCTGCTGGTTGGAAACTCGTAGAAAAAGCGGTCACCAAACTTAGTTCGGTAAAATTGTTCTTTTACGATGCAGTGAAATGTGGGGCCAAATATCGTATCAGGCAGAGGGGTTTCCAAAAAGCCTCCAACGTACAAATCCACGTCATCCACGTCCTTATACAAGCTGGCCATTGTCCTCACACTCTGAAAATAGAAATCAAAACAAATATCAGTGTTACTCTTCAATAATCCTTGGGTTAAATTCCATGGCCATTAATCAGTATTAACGGGACTAGTGGAAGAAAGAAAATGGAATTCGCTGAGTCAGCAAAGAGGATGCGTCTGGATTTGTTAGGAGTTAATGATATTAGGGTAAGGGGAGATAAACGAGGAAGAGAGAGGAGATTGTAAAGGGTTCGTAACAGGTGTTAAAAAGGGAAGGGCTGAGTATGGGACAGGATTGTTCATTAGGAATTTTATTGAACGCAAAGTAGTTTCTGTTAGGCACGTGAATGAGGGAATCATGTGCGTAGATTTAGCGGTTGGAGGAATTAGGACGAGAATTGTCTCAGACTATTCATCATGTTAAGGTGCAAGTTATATATATATATATATATATATATATATATATATATATATATATATATTTTTGCTAGTTGTTTTACGTCGCACCGACACAGATAGGTCTTACGGCGACGATGGGACAGGAAAGGGCTACGAGTGGGAAGGAAGCGGCCGTGGTGTGAAAATGGAAAACCACGGAAAACCATTTTCAGGGCTGCCGACAGTGGGGTTCGAACCTACTATCTCCCGAATACTGGATACTGGCCGCACTTAAGCGACTGCAGCTATCGAGCTCGGTGCAAGTTATATGAAGCATTGAATGACATCGTAATCAGGGTCAAGAGCAAGGATAGGATAGTGCTAACGGGCAATTTCCATGAGAGAGTTGGAAATAGAAGTGAGAGGTACGAGAATGCAATGGGTAAATGTGGAGAAGATATGGAAGCTAATAGGAATGGGAAGTGTTTTTCTAGACTTCTGTGCGAGTATGGCGTTAGCAGTCACGAACACATTCTTCAAGCAAAGGGTAATCACCGCTAAACTTGGGAGGGTAGGGGCACCAGATCCATAATAGACTATATCATAACTTTGAATTCAGGAAATCTACTAGCAATGTGCGGGTATTCTGGAATCGTTTGGTGATACAGACCACCATCTGGCCTGTAGTGAACTAAGTATATCTAGGCCTAGGATAGACAAATTGAAATCTGTATGCACACGAATAAGGGCAGAAAATCTCCAGGGCGAAGAAATTAGACAAAAGTACATGAATTTGATTAGTGAAAAGTTCCAATAATAGACAGATTCAGGATATACAAGGGCTGTAAATAAAGTAGTGGCAATATTGATAGAACGCAATATTTAATTAACTAACAAGTAAGATTGCATTATATTCTTTCAATGTAATCACCCGCAAAGTCTGTCATCTTTTGCCAAATGTCGGGAAGCCGTACGGGACCGCTGGCAAAGCGTTCTCTGTTGATGCCAGTGACGGAGCGTTCTACTGCGCTGAGAACAGATGCCACGTCAAGAAATGGGTGGCCTCGAAGAGGTTTCTTCAACTTCGGAAACAGGTCGAAGTGACAAGGACTCATGTCTGGTGAGTACGGAGGGTGTTCCAAGACCTCCCAATGTCAACGTTCAGAGAAGAGCTTGACATTGTTTGTGACATGACAACGTGCATAGTTATTCAACACGATAGGGCGATCGCCTCGCAATAAACGTGAGCGTTTGCGCCGAATAGCCGGACGTAGATGTCACTCCAGAAATCGGCAATAGTAATAACTGTTTATGGTTTGTCCCTCAGGCACAGCATGCATAAGAATAACACACTCGTAGTCGTATGCCACAATCAGCATATGCTTTATCCGACTGGGTTTCTGTCGAAATGTCTATGGACGTGACGAAGCTGGGTGGCGTCATTCATTCGATTGACGCTTTAATTCAGGCTCATAGGCTCGTGCCTACGTCTCATCACCAGCGACACTACGCTGCAGAAATGCGTCTCCTTCGTTGCGGTACCTGTTCTGGTGGATGCCAGCCAGTGCATACCGGTGCCATTTCTGTACGTCGGTGAGTTGATGTGGAACTCAATGGGACGTAATTTTCCTCATGTCAAGGCATTTCGTCAGTATGTACCACACCGTTTGATGACTGAGCCCAACTTCTACAGATAATTCCTGGACAGGCCATCGATGGTCTACGGAAACGAGACTACTCACGATGCCAATGTGATTTTGAGGAATGGACAGCTGACCTGTGCGGTGCAAATCCGCAGTTTCATTCCGGCCCGCACGAAACACCTTGACCCATCGTGCAACCGTCCTGTACGGTAAAGCATTCTCACCACAGACTTCATGTAATCGTCGATAACATTCTGATGCATTTTTGCCATGGGCAACCTCGATTTTAATCCACAAACGCTGATCACCTTTTGAAAACATGCTTTAGAGTGGTGAAATTGACACTCTTTACTTCAACACCACACAACAACACCCCCAACTGGATGCCTGCCAAATACATACTACACGTCGACAACAGCGCCACTTGACCGCTCCCATATCCTATTTACGCATGCCTGATCTCCGGAGAGTGTCTGAACTACGTTGCCACTACTTTATTTACAACCCTCGTAGAAAGAGAATTGGTGGCATACAGGGATGCTGTAGTAGAAACAGCAAGGGAATGCCCAGGAACAACTGTGTGTAAAGATGGGAAGAGAAACATTTGGGTGGAATGATGAAACGAGGCCAGCTTATAAACATGAAATAAATGGTCCCAAACAAGGACTGATGCAGACAGGGAATTACGCATAGATGAAAGGAACAGAACAAAACATTGTTCAGTCCAAGAAGAAATCAGTTATAACCTGGAAAGGCTAAGTCAAGCGGCAGGGAAACTTTTCTGGCTAGCCTTTCTTCTTTCTATCCAGGGTTGGTTTTTCCCTCGGACTCAGCGAGGGATCCTACCTCTACCGCCTCAAGGGCAATGTCGTGGAGCGTGAGACTTTGGGTCGGGGATATATAACTTGGGAGGAGGACCAGTACTTTGCCCAGGTGGCCTCATCTGCTATGCTGAACAGGGGCCTTGTAGGGGTGGGAAGGTTGGAAGTGATAGACAAGGAAGAGGGAAGTGGCCGTGGCCTTATGTTAGGTACCATCCCAGCATTTGCCTCGAGGACAAGTGGTAAACCACGGAAAACCACATTGAGAATGGCTGAAGTGCGAATCACACCAACCATTACACCACAGAGGCGGACTTTTCTGGTTAGTAAAATTAGAATATTAGAAAGGGAGGGAGAAAGGAAATTGATAGTGTTTTGGGCAAATCTGGTGAACTCATAATAGATCGCGGGGAATCACTGAATAGGTGGAAGGGATATTAAAAAATCTTGCCAACGTAAAAGGAAATGTTTCTGTTGACGTTGTGAACAACCAAGCTCATGGGAAGGACAATGATGTAAGTGAAATTACATATGCGGAAGTTGAAAGAGTAATAATCGATTATAATCCATATAATCCATTATCGTAAAACAGATGGAATTAGACCTGAAATGGTGAAATATAGTGGGACGGCAGGAATGAAATGGCTTCACAGAATAATGAGATTAGCATGATATGTTAGCAAGGTGCCTTCTGACTGGACGAAAGCAGTAATTAATTGTACATATCTATAAGGAAGGGAACCGGAAGGATTGCAGCAAGTATCGAAGTATTTCACGGGTCTTCATCATCATTTTCATCCTCATTACGACGCGCAGGTCGCCTACGGGAGTCAAATAGAAAGACCTGCACCTGGCGAGCCGAACCCGTCCTGGGATATCCCGGCACTAAAAGCCATACGACATTTCATTTCGTCGATCCAGGCAAGGTCTTCACTAGCAGTTTGGAAGGGAGGCTGCGGCCTGCGATCAATGGTTGGATGAAAACCAGTGTGGTTTCAGACCAAAGAGAGGCTGTTAGTATCGGATATTCAGTATGGGCCAGGTAATTGGAAAGTACTTCGAGAGGAATAGGCAGTTATGCCTGTGTTCCAGTGGCGGCGCGTGACCCTTATCAAAGTAATCGAAACCGACTTTCAACCTATTAGGTCGTGTTACGTACATTTAGTACGTGTTGAAGAGAAGTACAGAACAAAAATGGCCAAACGGTCACCAGTGGGATCCGAACCCACAACCTTCAGATTTCGCGTCGGTTGCTCTGCCAATTGAGCTATGGTGGCCTAGGCCATCTTTGTTCTGTTGGAAAGGATATAAGCTACAGGTCTGGCACTACTGCCATCACACTGTAGAGTGCGTTTGAGTCGACCGTTGAGGGCCAAGTCAATGAATATTGAATTTTCACGACCGCATTGTAATCGAAACCGACTTTCAACCTATTAGGTCGTGTTACGTACATTTAATACGTGTTGAAGAGATGTTAAGCACACTAGTTTGTAGACACATGGATAAAAACAATGTATGGGTATTAAAGCTCAAACAGAATCATGCATTTTTAAACATACACGAATCAATCTTCTCCGTACACCTACATATATTACATCTTATAACACAGCTCTATCCGGCGAATTTTGACAGCAAAAATGTCTATAACAGAATCATGGGACCCCGGATTCTTCCTACAGCTTTTGAAGAGGTTCTTATCAATTGAAATTAATGACAATTTTAATCATCTTTCTTGTGCTTGCGTACTTCTTAAATAAGTTTTTAACCCTTTCAGACCTGAAAGAAAACTGGAGGTGTGAATTTTTGTTTGTATGTCAAAAACTTACTAAAATGCTCCTCAATACACATATCGATAGTTTATTTTACAAAATAAAAACCAACATCCGAAAAGCAGGACCCACACAGTTGGGCGTATCAAAATTCAAAACCTCGTTGTATCACATACGATGAAGTATCTGCAAAATTTACGTTCACTAACCAATGTACACACTTCATTGAATATATTCCGGTATTCAGTAAAGCTTCTAGATTAATATACATGCAATAAATAAATACTTAATTTTGGCACTACTGCTTCCCGTCATCTCGCCGATCAACTGTGCTTTTTAAACTCTTCTTCCTTCACCCTGGCGGTCAAGCGCATACTAAAAGCAATTGAAATACACGCCACGAGTCCCGCACAATCACTGCAGTCCGGTCTAGCGCCGAAAAAACATCAACTACGGCCAGGGATAACTAAAATACGAACCCGCACAATTGTGCGTACTCGGTCTGAAAGGGTTATCCGCTTCATTGCCGAGAAAGTTCGTTCGACAGAGGCGCTAGTATCAGAAACAGCCCCTAGTCAAAATTAAAGAACAGAGTTTGGTTACTTCAGGTAATGCCACATTTAATCCTGAGTATTAACAAAGTCTACAGACATTTTGTTTCTTTAGTACATAATAGTGGTTAACATCACAAACTCCCTTTGTTGTCCAAACATTCGTGTCTCTTGAAAAATAAAAGGCAAGGCCAGCAATACAAGGAACATGACTTCTTACAGCCACACAGCCATGTATCATTTGCGAACCAGGAATCATTAAAATTCCTCTTCTTTCTGTTACCGTAGCTGATATACTAGGAGTGGGCCTCTCATTCTCTGTGATTTGTATCTAAGCAGCAAGAATCCGGCTAGAGAATGAACGTCTGCCTCTCGACACCGGCAAACACGTGAGCCTATTATCCAGCATGGTCAGCTTTTTGCAGTGTTTCCGGGTGCATCAAATGGCCAAGCGTGCGCCGTCTGAATTCAAGCTCCTCATGTTTGCCTCAGCAAAACGGCAAACAGAGCGCACAGTCGGCATATCTTTATCATGCGACATATGCGATCTAATTGGTATTTATACGGAAGAGGATTCGGTTTTATGGTTGTTATAATATAGCATACAGTATTAAATAACCACCTTATATGCCATAATATTATGTAGTCATATTCGTTGATCTTTCGTTTTAGATTGTTAGCCCGGCCAACATGGCAAGCATAGACCCGCCGCGCCTATTATGTTGCATATATCTTGAGAAGGCATATGACAGAGTACCGAGGGGAAATATGTTAGCTGTACTGGGGGACTAGGATATTAAGGGTAGGTTATTGAAAGCAATCAAAGAGGTTTATATTGGTAATTGGGATGCAGTGGTAGAATTAGTTCTTGGTTCAAGGAACTGATGGTTAAACAAGACTGTAGTATTTCAATTTTTTATTCATAATTTACGTAGATCATCATCTACTGGAAGGTATAAAGTGGCAGGGAGGGATTCAGATAGGTGGAAATGTAATAAGACGTTAAGCCTATGTTGACGAGTTAGTCTCAATGGCAGGCTGTGCTGAAAGCTTGCAATATATCTTGGAACATGAAAATAGGTGCAACGGGTATGATATGATAATTAGCATTTCTAAAAGTAAAGTGATGTCAGTAGGGAAGAAACCTAAGAGAACTGAATGTCAGGTTGGGAATACAAAATTGGAACAGGTAGATCATTTCAGGTATTTAGGATGTGTGTTCTCCCAGGATGGTAGTATAGTGAGACAATGAAGTTGCAGCAAATCTAATGCAGTGAACTCACAGTTGCGATCAACAGTATCCTGTAAGGGGGGAAAAAGTAGCTCCAGAACGAAACTCTTTACACCGATCTGTTTTCAGACAAACGTTGCTGTACGGGAGTTAAAAGTGGATGGACTCAGAGAGACAGAGATTTATTAAAGAAATAAATCATCCGTCCTCCAATGAGGGTGGCCATTTGGATCCGGAATACAGTTTCAATTTCAATGAATTTTAAAAATATCAAGAAATGAAAATTTAATCGTTAATGCTGTTATCTTCTTTTTTCCCAGGGTTAGTGGGGGAGGAATGCCAATCACGTTCTCAGGTACAGATGGAAATGAATGATTTGCAGAGAGTCCCTCAGTATCTGTATTACTACTTTTTCTAACTCGCAGAATGGAACTTTCAAGTTTAGTAGGAAGTTCGATGTCTGACTAGGGAGGGTGCCTCTTGCTCCGAATAGCAGGCCTCTGACAATCCACCGATCGATAGGTATTTTATACTTAGATGAAAGGTAAGGCAACCATGGAACATAAATAGCTTGCTTTTCTAGGTCCATATCCCGAGCCTGATTAAGGTCTCTTTCAAGCGAATGGTGGGATCTAAGTAACAGACATGAACGTGGCGAGAATGATCGCTGGCACACAGTGGCGTAGATACGACTTTTCCTTGCGGGGGGGAGCTTGATACAGGATTTTGTCATTTTATTTACATTGCAAAGACACAGATAGGACTTAAGGCGATGAGGGGATATGTAAGGGCTACGAATGGGAAGGAAGCGGCCTTAATTAAGTTACACCCCCAGCATTTACGTGGTGTGAAAATGGGAAACCACGGAAAATCGTCTTCAGGGCTGCCGACAGTGGGGTTCGAATCCACTATCTTCTGAATGCAAGCTCACAGCTGCGCGACCCTAAGCGCACGGCCACTCGATCCGTTTTTATTATTATTATTATTATTATTATTATTATTATCTGGCTCCATGACTAAATGGTTAGCGTGCTGGCGTTTGGTCACAGGGGTCCCGGGTTCGATTCCAGGCAGGGTCGGAAATTTTAACCATCATTGGTTAATTTCGCTGGCACGGGGGCTGGATGTATGTGTCGTCTTCATCATCATTTCATCCTCATCACGACGCGCAGGTCGTCTACGGGAGTCAAATCAAAAGACCTGCACCTGGCGAGCCGAACATGCCCTTGGACACTCCCAGCACTAAAATCCATACGCCATTTCCATTATTATTATTATTATTATTATTATTATTATTATTATTATTATTATTATTATTCATTGAATAGGAACAATTTCCACGATGGTACTGCATTGACTTATTATTATTGTAATTGTTATTACATTATTGATTATTTTATTATGGGTTATTTCAGCACATTGTTTATAAGTCAATTCCAATGGATAAGAATAATTTCTCCATGGTATCATATTATTTTATTCAAGGTTTTCTGTTCTGTTATTATTTTCATTCTCTGTAAGGGCCGTAATGCTGAATGTAGCCTATTTAATTTATTTTGTATTCGCTGGAAATATGTTGATTTTCCTTCTTAGTGTAAAATGAAATTACCAAATTGTCACTTTGTGACAAGGGGTACTACTTTGTGACACCTACGCCTTGCACCAACATTTTTAAACCGGGTGGTTCAGAGCAGTTCGGAGTGTAAGTTTGGAGGACCTGTGCACGCAATTAGTTCTGCCATCTGTTAGAAAAACTGGAACGACTAAGGCATTCTTTAAATAGTGGTACTTTGACATTTTGTTTGGTGCTCTTGAAAGCAGTTCAGAGCATTGTGCTGAAACTTTGCTCTGATGTCAAAGAAGCCTACAGAGAAGTATCCTGAAGGTAGGTGGAATTTAAAGTATTGTGTTTTGTGATTTTTCGTGAAAAAAGATAGATATGGAGCATTTACTTAGTTACTTTTTCGTGGAAATACTTCATCCGTGAAGAATCAAGGGACAACATCGTGACAGTAATGGCGCTGTCCTGTAGTGTTCCAGTTTACAATTTTTGTTGTTTTTATTTAAATTTCCAATTATTTTTATATTTTCGGGTTATAAAATGCCTGGTAAGTGCAGAAAGAAAGTTGGCTCACGTTTATACCGCAATTATACTAATGAAACGCTGGCAGAAGCTCTTAATGAAATAAAACGGACTAAATTATCCATACGGAAAGCTGCTGAAAAGTAAGATTCCACAAATTAATGACTTACCCTGAGCTACTACTATTACTAAAATGTATTTTTTCATTGTTTCTAGGTATTGTATTCACAGAAACAAACTATGGATGAAACTTAAGGGGAAACATCCTTCGACTCCAGGACAACCAACAGTTAGTTTTTCATTGTATAACAATGACTGATTATGGGTTACCTGTGATTGGATTCGACCTTAGGTGTATTGTTAAGCCATATATTGACCACGTGGGAAGGACAGTGACGTATTTTAGAAATAATTTCCCAGGAACTGGCTGGCAAAACTCGTTTGTGGTTCGCCATCCCATTCAGACTCAGAGGTTTGCACAGAATATGTCGATTGCTAGGGTAGGAGTTGATGAAAATGTGATCAATAAATATTTTGATCATCTCTGCACTGAACTTGAAGGGGTTCCAAGTTCCAACATTTGGAACTATGATGAGACATACGTTGTACGGTAGATGATCCTGGATCGTGCAAAGTTATTATGAAGAGGGTCACAAAATATCCTAAAAAAATTAGGAACTCCACCAAGGCTTGTACTTCAATTATGTTCTGCGGAAATGCAGATGGCGAACTTGCTCCTGTTTATGTTAACTATAAGTCTAAGCATTTGTGGAGCACATGGACAGAAGGTGGGCATGTAATCTTATGGAGGTTAATTTTGGGCTAAGTTACAAGAGATGAAAAACGCGTTGGTGAATGTGAGTTTCCCGCACTTCCAGAATTTGCACTCTCTGTTTTGTCTGGTTCGACCACAACACATTTGAAGATTTTTTTTATGAAGCTAATGCTTCCTATTCTGAGAAGCACGAAAGGCCAAAAGTACACTTGTTGCAGCCATTAGATGTGGCATTTTTTCGGCCAGTCAAGAGACAATAGAAGACGATCTTGATAGAGTGGAAGGAGTCTACTCTTGGCATCAGGAGTGTACCAATACCTAAATAGGAGTTCCCAGCATTTGTAGAGGAACTTGTTGATAAAGTTGAAGAAAATAACGGAAACAATCTGCGTGGTGAATTTAGGACATGTGGAATTTACCCTACAAACAGAGAAGAGGTCTTAAACAAGTTATGCAATCACATTAATACAGAAGAAAATGAATTGGTACGAAGAAATGTAAGTGACAGCTTCCTAGAACGTCATGTGCAAAAATGTACCGAAGTGACAGAGAGAAAGCAGATCAGAAAGAGGCGAATCAATGTCACATGTGGAAAAAGCATTTCCGCCCTAGATTTTCAGAGTTCCTCAGCCATGTCTGCTCCAGGACCTTCCTCAAGTGACGCAAAGGCACGGGAAATGAAGTCAGCTCGCCCCATCATTGAAAGTTCTGAAGAAAGTGACGAAGACAGTGTTGTGCAGCGTTGCCAACTGTACGATCTGGATCATACATGTACGAAACTTCGATGCTGTGTACTATTGTAAGATCCAACCCGCGGATCGTACGCCTATTGTACGATCCTATGTCGTATCGTAAATTCTGTCTTGTTTTCGCTTAAAATGCATAGATTTTTGTTCCTACTTTTATTCGTGCAAGTTATGTTCTATCATAGATGGCAAGTTGGAAAGAGGAGAGGTTTTTCGAATAATGAGATTCCCAAACGGATTTTACCAAGAATGGGCTCTTTCCTTTCTGAGTTACTTCACGTTCTGGCACCTGTACTGTAACCAGTCGACCAAAGCATTCGCCTTCAGCAAATTGACGATGACTGGAGGAATTTACCCTTCGTCAACATCAATGATGATATCAAACCCTGCTCTTATGGATGTTAATTTTGGGCTAAGTTACAGGAGGTGAAAAACACGTTGGTGAATGTGAGTTTCCCGCACTTCCAGAATTTGCACTCGCTGTTTTGTCACTCCCTCCCTCGAAAGCTGATTGTGAAGGAATATTCAGCAAAATTAATCTCATTAAAGACAAAAACAGGAATAGGCTAATTACTTCTACGGTGAATGGATGCTTTGTTGGCCGGTCAGTGGTACGGAAAAAGATTTCAAACCGTCGGAGAGCATGTTCAGAAGGATGACTAAAGCAGAATTGTATGATCAATCAGCAAGTTCAAGTGCCGTACTTCAGAACCTTCTGCTGTGAATGTGCCTAGACGTTCCATAAAAGAAGATGATCATGATGACTATTTCCAGCTATGATGCAAGTCACTTCAGTGACTTTATATCTCATGTTGACTACTTCTTTACAAATTACCCAATTCTTGACTATTCTAAATAAAAAGTATTTTTGTTTCCTTGATACTGTATCTCACATATTAGCATTATGACTTATATTTATTTTCCATCCTAACCTGTTTAAATGTGGAGTTGCGGCAGTGGGACACCTAGCTATGGTGTTATAGGTAATCCGCGGAACGTACAGTTTTATGTGCGGCCCGAACCAGAGGTACTCGACTTTTCGGAAATTTAATATTAGGCTATTAACCAAGAATCGAACCAGTCAGCTTCTTCAGAAGCAAGCAGCTACGTAAGTGAGCTATTGCGTCTGTAAAGAGACTTAAAAGAAGTGAATATTTATTGGTTATTTTAAGTCGTACGATCCTCTCTTGAAAAAATACGATCATTTTGGGGTTATTGTACGATCCTGAGCATCTCAGAGGTTGGCAACGCTGGTGTTGTGTATGCTGAGTCAGGTGATAGCTGGCTTGCAGGCTCAGACTCTGAATCTGAAGTCAGGGAGGAAATTAAGGTTTTCAAGAAGATAAGGTTGTGGGTATCTATGTAGTGGTAGTATATGAAGGGAAATATTATACATGCACAATAACAATAATTAATAAGGAAGGTGCGCTTGTTAATGTTACGGAGTCGGTGGGGAAACACTGGAGATGGCCTAAAACAAGAGATGAAATCTGGTACGAAGATCTGGACATAATTTGTAAAATAAATGCGCCAAGAAAGAGAGGGAAACGTGAACTTTTTGATGTCCCAGAAATGATTGAGATTTGAAGTCTACTGCTGCTCTATACTATGTTAAACATATCAGTAGGTAATTAAGCATTGTAAGCACTGTGTGTCAATAAAGTGCTGTTTTGCATTGTTTCGCTCCAACCACTGTTTAGTTACTTTATATGACCTTCAGCTGCCTTAAAGAAGCCTTTCACAGGTTCAACTTTGTGACAGATATTAAAAACATAAGCTGTATTAGCAGAACGATAGATGTCACACAGTTGTCTTACATTTAGGTACAACTTTGTGACACCTATTAAGTCAAATTCTGGCTGTCCCAATTAAAATTATTGCTTAAATAATATTAAATTTACTAGATAAGACATAATAGCACCCTAAACCATAAATATTTTTGTTTAAATATACGTCTACATCATTGCATTTTAAAGGAATAGTAAAAATGTGTCACAAAGTTGTTTCTGGTTTGCGGTATGTGTATCTTGTATTTTCAATGCTCTTGTAAAACACCATGCACTTTTGAGTAGAAAGTGTGTAATGTGTAATGATCGTTTCTCCAGCAGCTTATGTCCTTGTTTCGTCACCATGTTAAGTTGTTTTGGTCACTTAAAATATGGTGGATGCGGCAACAAATTTATTCAAATATGGCGGTTCAGTAGCCCCCTATAGACTTCTTTCTAGCTCGTTGAACTGAACAGGGGTGGCATGGAATATGTACACTTACAGAGTGCGCTCGATCTTCTGAGTGTTCCTCAGGTTCATTTAAAAGTTCATTTTTCAGTTTTTGCACTAGAGGCTGCCGATATTCTCCGCTACATTTGTAATATTCATTGGCATAGCATACAGAATAATGGCATTTTGTACTGAATTTTTCATAGTGAAGCACCTTGCTGCAAATCAAATAATTTGCTATTCTTCCATACCCCATAAATATAAATGAGTTTACCTACACAGATATGCTGTAAGTACAGTAGTTCAATATTCAGAGATCATTCTGAAATGCATACGGTACAACAAAAGAACGTGACCTGAAGATACCAAACAATATAATACAATTATTTACGTTGCACCGACACAGATAGGTCCCATGGCGACAATGGGAGAGGAAAGGGATTGGAGTGGGAAATTAATCGACCGTGGCTTTAATTAAGGTACAACTCCAACATTTGTTTGGTGTGAAAGTGGGAAAGCGCGGAAAACCATCTTCAGGGCTGCGGACAGTGGGGCTCCCCACACAGGTATAAACATTATGGGGGAAAAAAGTGAAATGGCGTATGGCTTTTAGTGCCGGGAGTGTCCGAGGACAAGTTCGGCTCGCCAGGTGCAGGTCTTCTGACTTGACTCCCGTAGGCGACCTGCGCGTCATGATGTGGATGAAATGATGATGAAGACGACACATACACCCAGCCCCCGTGCCAGCGAAATTAACCAATGATGGTTAAAATTCCCGACCCTGCCGGGAATCGAACCCGGGACCCCAGTGACCAAAGACCAGCACACTAACCATTTATTCAAAAATTATGGGAGATGATAGTCTTTCACTACTACATTTTCGTATCCCATTTTAATATACTGCCATGGCTCAACCTAACTAGGCCCCCTGTAGTGACGCACTAACCATCACTGCGCCCGTGCGTGTCTGCAGCAATACGACTTCACTGGTTGCACTGTCATGCTCTTTCCAACTGCCTACCTCTTACCTCACAACTGCAGCTTCTGCGGGCCGCTGACATATACGCCTTTACCTATCATCAAGTTCAATACGCTCTGCCACCCATAGACATGTAAGGATATTTATTTTGTAATGCAGCTGAAGTATTAATTAATGATATTTGATAAACGTCCTTCAATTATCGTATATTTTAATCAGAGCAGCAGGATTTTGCCCCACAAGAGTTCTTTAGACGCTCTAGAACCCAGTAACACAGAGTTGTCATATTCAACGTCCTCAATCGGTATCGAATCCTTTTCCTGAGAAGACCCATGGCGGCTAATCGACTACTTCACTGAGATTGGGAGGTCAAGTACATTTAAAGGTCTTAAGTTTCGAGTATTCAGTAGACTACTCTTAGTATTTAAATCTATGTACGATACTGTTGTCCATATTAGTTCCTATTAATTTACCGTACTGAGGTATATGAAGGCGAATTTTAGGGTATAGCATACTGCTTACACCCGAATGTTAACAACTTGTTCATTCCGGCTAATACAAGGCATCAATAACATGTCTTTACTTGCATTAGAGTAGCCAGTTCCTTTCATGATGTAGCAATAGCCAACTGCCGTGACAACCTGCCCAAATATTGCCTATGCCTAGATTTGCTTAACTCGATTACGCTATTAGTTTTCTGAAAATAAAACTTGAATTATGGAACAAAGTTAAAAGAGAAAGAATACGATAGAGAGTGCAATAAGTACAGTGGTTAAATATTCAAAGATCTTTCTGAAATGCATATAACAAAAAAGTCACCTTAAGATACAAAACAATATAGCGAGCTGGTAGGATGTTGCAGGTGGGACTATTGAACATAACTTACACTAATGTCTATGTAGTCAGTGAAGTCCTGGAAGGAGCGCGCTCTCCTTAGACCACACAGCTCTCTGTAGTCGTTGTAACATGGTATACCTCGTTCCCGACCCCGAGCGATGTCCAAGGTGCCGAGGTCCTGGCCCCAACCGTTCCTTTTGAACAAATTGTCCGTCAGCTGAAAAATATCAATACGTTCATATGCTTTCTAAAATGGAAACTATTTCTTTATGATCACTACTATTAAAATTACAAGAACCTTTGGATTTAGATCAGTTAACTTAGCATCGGGCATATTTATAGATATCAAAAAAACTTTTGATACAGTATATTGTGGTACTTTAATAAATAAATTGGAAACAACTGGCATAAGGAGTGTTGCGACAGACTGGTTTATAGACTATATTACAGATAGGGAACGATTTGTGAATTGTACGAATGCCAATAGTAATTACCGAACTGTCTCAGTCGGTGTCCCACAGGGCTCAGGGTTAGGACCGTTACGTTTTCTTAATTTTACTAACGATATTGGTAACTTACATCTTAGCGGTAGATTATCACCTTTGTCGATGACACCAATATATTCTATACAGGTGATAGCATTCAAGAACTTGAAAAAATATGCAGCATGATGCAAATTTAATTGAAATATGGGTCTGTAAAATCGATTTACAATTAATCTGACAAAAATCAATTATATTTTATTTCATAAACCTAAACATAATTATTATTTATATACACAACTGACATTTTTTGGACACCCAGTACATAGAAATAAAGACTGCTAAATTTTCTGAAATAATTATTGATAAATCACTAACGTGGAATAATCATGTCGAATCTATCTGTGACAAACTGGTCCCGGCTATAGGCATTCTAAACAGATTGAAATATTAAGTTTCTCATTACTTATTGAAAAGTGTTTTCCAAGCACGAATTGAGAGCCATATCACTTGTACGATCCATATATGGGCATATTGTACTAAAGAATTATTCAGTAAAGAAGAGCACTGCATAAAAGAGCCCTGAAAATACTTTTTAAATTGCGTCTGCCAACTCCTGCTGAACAATTGTACAGGCTATGGAACGTTCTTTCACTGGATAGTCTACGACAGAAATCTTTACTGGGTATGACGTATAAAATTATTCGTAATTAGACACTGTCATATAAATCATGTAAAACAAATTCAGTAATTCACAATTATAATACAAGGAATGATAATAATATCTACTGCACAGTTGTTGGAAACAATTCATTGTGGCATTATTCTGTTAGTCTCTATAATAAACTGCCAGAAGATATAAAGAACGCCTATTCAATACACATGTTCAAAACGAAGTTAGAGAACTATCTTAATTAAAGTAAAATTGTATAATGAATATATTATTGAAATTAATTCTTACATTTTCTTTCTTGTATATTTAGTTGTTTGTTTGCCTGCCTGGTTGCTATTACAGTGTATCACTATGAAATAAACCAATTATATAAAACAAAACATATACAAATGATTATATTTCTAGGATATCTTAATATTTTATGATACTAACGTATGTGTGATGGACTGATTTGATGTTACAAATATTACTGGCGTGTATTCATTTATCTTATAAATATTCTGTAGCCATGATAATATTAGAACGTATTGCACCACTGTGAGCTTTAGCTCAGGTGCCTTGACAAATAAATAAAAAACGGGTTTTTTCAGTCTCCTGATCATAATCACCCTTGTGTTTACAGTATATACTAACTTATTCACACAGCAACTCATTTACCAATTATTTTCCCCAATCACTCACTCACTCACTCACTCACTCACTCACTCACTCACTCACTCACTCACTCACTCACTCACTCACTCACTCACTCACTCACTCATTTACTCACTCATTATTTCACGATTTCTTTCTATATCTCACTCGCTTACGCAATTATCCCACTTACCCACTCATAACCTCCCATTATTCTACTCATACGCTGTGCCTCTCAACCACCCACTATCCTACTCGTCCACTCACCCACCCGTCGTCTAACTCACTCACTCACTCACTCGCTCACTCACTCACTCACTCACTCACTCACTCACTCATGAGGGAAAGCGAATAAGCACCAGTTCCTGCTCAACTGGACTCCATAGTAATCGCTACGCGTGATCTTGGTACCTTCATTCTTGTGTCTTTGACTGTAATAAGTAGGGGGCGGATGTTGAAATGTCATCTTTTTTCCCTTTGAATTAGAACGTTGCTCAGTAGTATAGAAATACATTCTGCGATATAACAAATGATAATAACATGTTTTTGTTGATTTGGGATTATCAGTCATTATTGCGACGTTCAAGAAGGTTTTAGGTCAATATATAGCATTTTGAAATTATTTAGATCATTTTAAACTATTTTTTAACGAATGCTTGTATTTTTTATTTCAGACTGATAAAAGTCCACAAGTGATAACATAAACAGTTGAAAATTTTTCTTACATATAGTTATAATTTCTAAATATCTTTCGTGATCAAGCAAACTGGCCAGCAGTTGGTGACTAAGAAAAGGATTTAAATAAAACATTTATTGCAGCAAAATAGCTATACATTAGTGAAAGGTGTTATACCAATTTAACACTTGCACCATTGGTCGCATAGTCTCTGATTGATCTAGTCCTCTTGTAGCAGAATTCTAAGTGATATCGTTCACTTAACTGTCCACATAATGTACACTTGCATGAGTTTGACGGTTCGTGGTATGTTGGGTTTTCGCAAATGACATGGTGGAATCCATGTACTGCAAGTCTTGTAAACACGTGCCTCGTCTCAAAATTTGCTGCTGTCCATGTACGATCAATCATGGCCCCAGTTCCATAGAATTCCGTGGGTACTTCTCTTTTCCTTATTAGTGTTCTTAGTAGGTTCTCCGATGCCGTTGTGTTAGGTAGGGGGTACATTGTCCTTAAATCCTCTATGAGGAAAGTTTCCCACGCGAGAAGGTAGACTAATCTGGATCTTGTTATTTTTGCCACTCCGATTGCTCTTTTGATGTATGTTGCTATAACATTTTCCAGTGTTGCTCTTTTCATTCAGGTGTGTCCATATAATTTCAGTCCCATATGTAAGTATTGGAACGATTTTCGATTTGCGGAGCGCCATTGTTGTGTCAAGATTTAGTGTTCTGATGAAGCTTATTTCGTTTATTGCTCTAATTGCTTGTGTCGCTATCTCTATTGTGTGCTTAGTGAAGCATTTTGCAGACGGCTGGAGTGTTATCTCTAGATATTTGTATTCTTTGGTGATATATATTATTTTCCCTTCTAAGGTGATTCTTGTCGATTTTGGTATTTGCCTTCCTGATCTGAACACCATCATTTCCACCTTCTCAGTGTTAATTACGAACTTGCGTTCAATGCACCATTTTCCCACTTCGTCTATAGTGTTCTGCAGTTTCTTTAAGCTTTTTGAGCCAATCACAATATCATCCGCATAGGCGTATGCTGCTACATCTTCACTTTGTGCAATTTCCACAATGTCCTTCGCTGCCAGATTGAACAGCAGAGGGCTTAGTGGGTCCCCTTGGAGTACACCAATTGTTTGAATTATTGGTTCTGAAAGGTCTAGGCTGTCCGAGATCCTTATCTTGTTCCATTCATTTATGGAGTTTCTGATTCTTGTCCAAACGCTGTCTCTTCCCAGAGTGTCCTCGAGTTTCCTTTGTACTAATGCTCGGTCCAGGAGATCAAAAGCTTTTGTGAAGTCTATAAAGATTGTATTCTATTTTTCCTTCCTTTCGATGGCTTCCCATATGTTATTTAGCAGTAGTTCCACCGCTGCGACAGTAGGTCTTCCACTCCTAAACCCGAAACGAGATTCTGGGAGGTGCTCTTCTACTGTGTACCTTATTATTTCTGTGATTAGTTTTGTGAATACCTTAAAAGGATTGTTTTCCAGGGCTATTCCTTTGTATTTATTTGTGTCCTTCGGGTCTCCTTTCCCTTTGAAAATTACCTTTACTATTGATTGTCTCCACTGATCTGGGATTTTGGCTGTTTCTATGCATTTATTATAAAGTTTCGTCCAAATTGCTGCTATTGTACCTGTGAATCTTTTGTTTCCAAGATATGTGCAGGAACACAATACAGAACTCTGATAATTAAGAGAAAGCATTTCCTAACGTGTCTCAAGCACAAGGAATGCACCAGCCTTCGCACCCGCCACTACAGCCAGCCATTTACCCCCGCGTACCTCAAGGCTAAGAATAAATGGAAACGAGAAGGGATTGGAAACAATAGTCTGTTATATTAACTTTCGACTTCAGTGCAGAATTATGCTCCCAAGTAGTCATACGCAACAAAAATGCCAAAACTGAAACCATCACAAAGTGTATTTTCAATTTAGTTAGTGAATGAATTTGGAAACGATGTGTTTTGAACAGATGGGTGTGTTTTATTTTGTAAATCGTGCAGCGTTAAAGTGAGTGTGGAAAGATGATCATAACAACATCACCTTAAACGTGGAAAACATCTGAAAACTGTAACAACTGCGAAAGAAGAAACAAAAAACAAATCAAGTGTTCCCAGGATCACCGGGGACACAATCCCAGCAAATCATTGTGCCCATATTTATATACACTTAGAAGTAAATTAGGATATAAATATTTGTATAAAAACAAGAGAACACGGATATATTATAACACCAATGTTCCACACCCACCAGAATTCAGTTTGGTCAAATATTTTAAAGTCTTTTTGTACTTATTTTATAGCATTTTCCCACAAATTTAAGGGAATTTTATTGATCCTTTTCTGTGATATTTTTTAGGTCATCAACCTCTGCCCCCTACTAATGAGTAACTTCTAAGAACTATAGTAGCTAATGTAAATAATGCACAGTAATTTAGCTCACCTGAGTGGTAGAATATTTGTCTGCTTTTTGGGATGGCTGAGTAACCAATCCCAGCAGCAAGTTGTCGAAGGAGGTGGTAGATTGTTCTATTATGCTCGGTCTAGTGTACCAGTTGCTAAGTGGGGTAGTGCTCAGAGGACACCGAGCTTCGTCTACAAACCTAGACAAACACAAAACATTTTTATGTCAACATAGTTTTTATAGATTGATATTTACGTGGTACACAGTTGGGTTTCTTGGCTGAATGGTCACCATAGTGAACTTCGGTTAAGAAGGCCCCCGGCTCGATTCTTGGCCGGGAATTTTAACCACGTCTAGTTATTTACTCTATCCCGGACGCTCGGTGTTTGTATTTGTGTTAATGTACCTTTTCATTCACACATTACAAACCACCACAGAAACACGCAATAGTAACTACATCACTCCACATACCATCAGGAAGGGCATCTGGCCGTAAATCTGGACTAAATTAATACGAAGTGCCGACCCAAGGTAATTGGGAAACAGCTGAGAATAATAATAATAACAATAATAATAATAATAATAATAATAATAATAATAATAATAATTTTCATAAGGCACACGTTAAATTAGGCAGTGCCTACCTGCATTTTTGATCGTTCAAGGTTTCCATGCCAGCAGTCATGCTACTGCTACAGTTTCTATGCATAACACAGTATTAAACACATCCATGGTTTAGAAATATATATAAGAACAAAAATAAAACTGAAGTAATGGTATGGAGCCAGAAAATTGAAGAAGAAACACTCTGCATTATATCAACCGAAGTTAAATGTAGCCGAATATACTTTCCGTATTTTACATCAAAACTGTTGTCCGACTCGGTGTCTGAATGGTCAGCGTACTGCCCTTCGGTTCAGATTCCCGGCCGGGTCAGGGATTTTAACATTCATTGGTTAGTTCCAATGGCCCGGGGGCTGGGTGTTTGTGCCGTCCCCAACATCCCTACAACTCACACACCACACATAACACTATCCTCCACCACAATAACACGCAGTTACCTACACATGGCAGATGCCGCCCACCCTCATCGGAGGGTCTGCCTTACAAGGGCTGCACTCGGCTAGAAATAGCCACACGAAATTAAATTAAAAATGGAAACTGTTCAATATTCTCTCACATAAATTAAAAGAATATAATGGACATTTCGGAAACCACAAGAAACATACCCAAGATTTTCTCTTTGAGCAGAAAGTAAACATCGATGAAATAATTAACTAATATCTGAAATATAGAGTATAAAGTATGGTAAGGGTGTATTCTGCCCTAAGGCAGGTCCGAACCTCCACAGAGGTGTGCCTGGGCCGGAGTTTACATACGGTAGGGTGGCCAGTTCTCTTCCGCTCCTCCATTCCCTTACCCCCACCAACAGCGCGTGGCAACCCATCCAGATCTTGACCACGCCCAATGCTGCTTAACTTCGGAGATCTCACGGGATCCGGTGTTTCAATAGGGCTACGGCCCTTGACTGTAGAGTATAAACCTTATGAAACATGTATTTCGATGTACTATAAAATCAATGGATAAATTATATTTTCCCTTGAAAATACTCTAAATACGTAATTTATTTTAGCACCCTTAATCAATCAATAGTTTCAATAATATGTTTTTGATTAGATTCTATGCTCATTCACCTTCTTCTTCTTCTTAATCTGCTTACCCTCCAGGATTGGTTTTTCCCTCGGACTCAGTGAGGGATCCCACCTCTACCGCTTCAAGGGCAGTGTCCTAGAGCGTGAGACATAAGGTCGAGGGATACAACTGTGGAGGATGACCAGTACCTCGCCCAGGTGGCCTCACCTGCTACGCTGAACAGGGGCCTTGGTGGGGGATGGGAAGATTGGAAGGGGTAGACATGGAAGAGGGAAGGAAGCGGCCGTGGCCTTAAGTTAGGTACCATACCGGCATTTGCCTGGAGGAGAAGTGGGAAACCACGAAAAACCACTTCTAGGATGGCTGAGGTGGGAATCGAACCCACCTCTACTCAGATGACCTCCCGAGGCTGAGTGGACCCCGTTCCAGCCCTCGTGCCACTTTTCAAATTTCGTGGCAGAGCCGGGAATCGAACCCGGGCCTCCGGGGGTGGCAGCTAATCACACTAACCACTACACCACAGAGGTGGACTGCTCATTCATACATTTCTGTAAATCTTTATATAAAATACGAGTTTTGTCTGTACATTACTCAGAATTAAAATAAGAATAGTATTTCTGCATCGGTTGTATCCGTAGTAGGAAGAAAATACAATGTTTAATTTTCCGTCATCTCTGTCTGTCTGTCTGTCTGTCTGTATGTATGTATGTATGTATGTATGTATGTATGTATGTATCTATGTACGCGCATCACGAGAAAACGATTGTACAGTATATAGTGAAAATCGGTATACACAGTCGGGTAATAAGGCACTACAATCTAGGATATAAATAATTTTAATAACATAGATTGAAATGGCAGCTTAGGGAAGGCCTAAAATTTAATCCTCAAATATCTATGTTATGTGTGGTCCTATCGATAACCACTACACAACAAAAGTTTTAGAAAATACAATTTTCGGTCATTTATGTCAAATGCAGTTTTGTCACCGGCTATGATAACAGAGGTATTCATGAATTTATCTGTTTGTTGCTTAGTCCACATCAACGCCAAGCCACGAGAAAATGGCCGAAAAAGTTAATGAAAAATCAATATATATAAAACTTGCAGTTACCCGCGGCTTCGCTTGCGTGGATTTCGTACTGTGAAAAAATTAATCGTACTTGGTACTGTACTAAGATATTATCTGAAAATCCATAAAGTATAAAAACTCACCGAAAAACTGAGCTCCATTTACCCCAGAAAGTTTTTGTAAACCACGTTTATGGTATTGCCCTCTAGGGCTAAGGTGACCATGCGACATAGAATATTGTACATGTGAGAAACAATACATGTTTATTTATTTTCAAAGGAGATCCCAAATACCTATTTCCACGTCTGTAAGATATTCAGTTATTCAGGTATATGTATCCCAATAAAAAGAATTCAACCCCTTTATCAGCACTTCCGCCACCCCCACCTAAGTGGATTTTTCGAAAAAAATACATGTTACTTTATTTTTAAAGGAGGTTCCAAATACCTATTTTCACGTTAGTAACTTCTTCAGTGTTTTTAGGTATAAGTGTCCTCATAAAAAATAATTCAACTTTTCTTTCACTTCTTTTCACCCACGTTAAGTGCCTTTCCCGAAAAAGTACATGTTCCTGTATTTTTAAAGAAGATTCAAAATACCAACTTTCACGTCTGTGACATCTTCAGTTTGTCTGCCTGTGGTGTAGTGGTTAGCGTGATTAGCTGCCACCTCCGGAGGCCCGGGTTCGATTCCCGGCTCTGCCACGAAATTTGAAAAGTGGTACGAGGGCTGGAACGGGGTTTACTCAGCCTCCGGAGGTCAACTGAGTAGAGGTGGATTCGGTTCCCACCTCAGCCATCCTCGAAGTGGTTTTCCGTGCTTTCCCACTTCTCCTCCAGGCAATTGCCGGGATGGTACCTAAGTTAAGGCCAAGGCCGCTTCCTTCCCTCTTCCTTGCCTGTCCCTTCCATTATTCCCATCCCTCCACAAGGCCCCTGTTCAGCATAGCAGGTGAGGCCGCCTGGGCGAGTTACTGGTCATTCTCCCGAGTTGTATCTCCCGACCCAGAGTCTGAAGCTCCAGGATACTGCCCTTGAGGCGGTAGAGGTGGGATCCTTCGTCGAATTCGAGGGAAAAACCGAACCCTGGAAGGTAAACAGATTAAGAAGAAGAAGAACATCTTCAATTTTTGAGATATAAGTATCCTCATAAACAGAATTTATTACTTATTTTCACCCCCGTTCCTTCCCTAAGTTGATTTTCCGAAAATAAAAAAATACGTGTTTAATTATTTTTAAAGGAGATTCCAAATACCAATTTTCGCGTCTGTAACATCTTTAGTTTTTTAAAATAAGTATCCTCATGCAAATAATTCAAGTAATTTTTCAATTCTTTCACACACCTTTAAGTGGATTTTCCGAAAACTAAAGAATACGTCTTGTTAAGGTAAAGAAATGAATGTGTAACTGGATTAAAGCCACTATATATATTTAATGAAGCCGAGCTTTCAGCCATATTGCATTGGCCTTTATCGGGGCATGTGAATTTCTTCCTCCGACAGTGAGCAAAGAAATTCGAAGAAACGCGGAAGTCATGACCTTACTATCCACGGCCTACCCCACTAATTACAGGCCTTTCCAACTCGAGCACTTAGGGCCAGGGCGCACCAGCGCTGCACTCAGCAGCACCGTTCCCCTCCTTCCCCACCTGTCCCACGCAGTGGTGCATGTGTGCGTAAGAGACAGTACATTCATTCTCATTCTCTCTGTGGGTGTCATTCTCAGTAGAATCTATTCGATACAATGGACAGTAGAGCAGTTGGCTTCACCTTCGTTAAAAATGTTGTTTAATCCTTCATGGGTGGATTCATATTTTGTTCTTAATACCGAAGGGAAAGCTCAGTGTTTGATTTGTCATGACATTTTAAGCGTAAGTCTTCAACCGTGCGACAACACTACCGCAATAAACACGTTTCCACCTATGATGACATTGTTGGCGCTGCAAGAACCGAACAAATTGCTAAGTTAAAATCGGAATTGCTAAGTTCTTCAGAGATACGTAATAACTTACTCATTAAGAACTGTTTTACATGCAATTTAGGAGATTTGTTTTCGTTTTTGGTTCTGTATTACTAAGAACTGTTTAGAATTAGACTTAGATGTGCTGCTAAGAGAACACACCGGGCGAGTTTGGGGTGCGCTTAGGGGCGCTCAGCTGAGCTTGCATCCGGGAGATAGTGAGTTCGAACCCCACTGTCGGCAGCGCTGAAGAGGGTTTTCCGTGGTTTCCCATTTTCAAACCAAGAAAATGCTGGGGCTGTTCCTTAATTAAGGCCACGGCCGCTTTCTTCCCATTCCTAGCCTTTTCCTATCCCATCATCGCCATAAGACTTATTGCAAAAAAGAACCCACAAAGATTATTTTAATTATTTTATCTCCCAGTCCCACAGATACTTGAACCCAACACTTTAGAAGGCGCAGTTCGAGCACGTTATGGGCTATTGTTGCTCTGAAAACTGCAAAAAACAGATGTTTTCAATTCTTAATTTAAATAAATGGAGAACTAGGACTACTCTGTCATGCGGACTTAGAGGCTGTATTTAGAATTTCTACTGCCAAATTGATTGTACCCATTATTAGTAAATCAGTTGTCGCAAAACGATGTCAGCAATCGACTTAAACGCTAAATGTACATTAAGGAAAACGCAAAGTATGTACAGAATAAATTGTGTGTTTATGTGTTCAGAGAACTGTCATAAATAATATTGTTTTTATAAGCTGCGCGCTGAATTGACGACCTGTGGTTCTGCCCCTGCCATTACCCTCCTTCCCCCACCACCTCAGCGGTGCTATAGCACAGCACCAGGGCTGCTGCCAGGGCCGGACGGGGCCGGACGGGGCCGTGGGAGCACCTCAATTGGAATCGCTTGCACTAATAGGTCTCAAGGATCGTCGTGCTGTAATTCACCGCCCTCTGTCGAAGGTTTCGTGAGTGCGTCCCGCTGTGCCATGGTGGTGTTATGCATGTATTTCTGCAGTACAGGTCTCCATGTATTTGATAACTTGAAGCCGTCTTCCCTGTTGATGTTATTTGGGCGCAGCTCTATATCTATAGCTTCCCTCACAAGACGAACATAGAAGTCTTTTACAGGCGCGATGACCTTCGCCTGGTCAAAGAGGATTTCTTGGTCTGTACTGTAGATACGTTCTGCTATGGCAGACTAGCTTATGGCATTCTCCGTGGAGCATGAAAGAGCGACATTCTTTACCAACCTGATGTGTTCTTTCACCCTGTGTTTATAAACCTTTTTGTCATACCAATTTAAGAGCAACCACAACCACATGGAACTTCATTACACGCCTGGTGTTTTAAGATGTAGTTTTTCTTTGAATGGTCGAAACAGGTATTTGAACTTCCGGTCTGTGGTGAAAACTGGAATTATATTGTACTTCCTAAAAATGCGCCCTATTGTGTCAGTTATACCTGCCACGTAAGGAAGGAATACTTTTTAGTGTAGTCCTGTTTGGTACTCTCCCTGTTAGGCTCGTTGATCTTCACACCTCGTGCTACTTCTCCTGGCATATAGCTGATTTTCTTCATGGATGTTGTCAGTTCTCTTAATGCACTTGAGCGGTTATCAGCGTCTGCAACGTTATTCACCCTAGTAAATAACGTTCGAAGTAGAGCTGCTTTTTGGCAGGAGTGGTGATGTGAGGACTTACGAAGGTATCTTTCAGAATATGTAGGTTTTTTGTACATTGCATGGCCTAATGTACCATCATGTACCATCATGTACCACCAAGAAAAGGCAATTTATCTTCATTTTCTACTTCCATTGTGAACTTGATCTTACTGTTAATGGAATTTAGGTGCTCCAAAAATTGATTTAATGTTTACCTTCCATATGGCGAGATCGAAATAAATAAATATATATAGTGGCTTTAATCCAGTTACACATTCATTTCTTTACGTTAATACAATGAGCCACGAAAACCTACGTTCATTACTTAGTAACTTCTGTGGAGGGGATATACACTTGAAGGTTAGAAAGTTCGGTGAACTGAGAAAGAAGATATCTAAATCAATCGCCAGACTAGCCTTCTTGAAGAGATGCTGTGAAAGTGATATGATACCTTCTTGGATCAAGATTAAACATCATCTGCGAACTACTGGGGCCAAGAAGTTTCTGGCGGAAGCCAGAAGACGTTTGCTAAGAAATCAAATTCAAGAGACTAGGAGGGATTTGGATAAGTACGATACAATAATTACACTCAGTCTTTTCATAGAGATTAGAATTAACTTGCATACTGAACATTTGGCCTTGATAGACGGGATAATATATGAGTAGGCCGAACGTGTAAAAGAGTATAGTAGAGCAAATCAAGAAAATAATGTTCAGGAAACGGTCCAACGCAAACCACCGTAATTATATTACAGCAAGGTCATAGGAAATATGCCTGATAAAGTACTAAACCAGAACTCAATATCATTGCTAAAGAAAGGTTTTAACTTCGCTGTGGCGCCGAGAAGAATCCCAGTAGGGAAGACTGTCTGTGGGGTAGAATGTGCCATCAGAGATTTACCGTTAAACAAGGTGGAAGAAATTCGTCAAGATGTATCTTACGTGCTGAAAACAGCGAAGCCACCAAGTCAAAACCTGACCAAAGGTGAACTTAAAGAAGCTAATGAATTTTGCAAAGAAGATAATATAATTGTAATTCCGGATGACAAGGGTAATGTTTCAGTCATGAATACATCTGATTACGAAACAAAAATGAACAACCGGCTAGAAGAAGAAACGTATAAGAAAGTAAGGAATCCCACTAGGAAAATTAATGCATAAGTCACTCGACTAGTGAAGAGCTCAACACTTCCAGAACACTTGCAGAAGACCTTACTAAATTCAGACCCGGTACCTCGAGTCATTTATGGACTCCCAAAAATACACAGTAATAACGTGCCAATCGTGAGTGCTATTGGTTCTGCGCCATATTTCATCACTGTTGCAGCCAGAAACAGGGAAGACAGAACATCACGTTAAAGATTCGAAACTCTTCTTGAAGAAGTTACGGAGCTACGGGTGGACGAAGGTGACATCCTGGTAAGCTTTGATGTTACGTCACTTTTTACTAATGTACCAGTAGAAGAAACGCTTGCTTACATCAGACAATACCTGTCTGAGGACTTGACCATTCTGGCAGCAGTTTGTTTCAAATCTTCTTACCTCTACTACAAAGGGGATTATTACGAACAAACAGAAGGACCAGAAATGGGTTCACCTCTGTCACCAGTGGCTGCTAATATTTTTATGAAACACTTTGAGTCAGCTGCATTAACTACAGCGCCATTGAAACCTAAGTGCTTCTATCGTTATGTGGATGAGACAGTTTAGCTCTGGCCACATGGAAGGGAAACATTAAATGAATTTTTGGAGCACCTAAATTCCATTAACCGTAAGATCAAGTTCACAATGGAAGTAGACAATGAAGATAAATTGCCTTTTCTTGATGTGTTAGTATACAAGAAAAATGATGGTACATTAGGCCATGCAATGTACAAAATACCTACATATTCTGAAAGATACCTTCGTAAGTCCTCACATCACCACTCCTGCCAAAAAGCAGCTCTACTTCGAACGTTATTTACTAGGGTGAATAACGTTGCAGACGCTGATAACCGCTCAAGTGCATTAAGAGAACTGACAACATCCATGAAGAAAACCAGCTATACGCCAGAAGAAGTAGCACGAGCTGTGAAGATCAACGAGCCTAACAGGGAGAGTACCAACCAGGACTACACTAAAAAAAAGTATTCCTTCCTTACGTGGCAGGTATAACTGACACAATAGGGCGCATTTTTAGGAAGTACAATATAATTCCAGTTTTCACCACAGACCGGAAGTTCAAATACCTGTTTCGACCATTCAAAGAAAAACTACATCTTGAAACACCAGGCGTGTATGAAGTTCCATGTGGTTGTGGTTGCTCATATATTGGTATGACAAAAAGGTTTATAAACACAGGGTGAAAGAACACATCAGGTCGGTAAAGAATGTCACTCTTTCATCCTCCACGGAGAATGCCATAAGCCAGTCTGCCATAGCAGAATATTTCTACAGTACAGACCAAGAAATCCTCTTTGACCAGGCGAAGGTCATCGCGCCTGTAAAAGACTTCTATGCTCGACTGGTAAGGGAAGCCATAGACATAGAGCTGCGCCCAAATAACATCAACAGGGAAGACGGCTTCAAGTTATCAAATACATGGAGACCTGTACTGCAGAAATACATGCATAACACCACCATGGCACAGCGGGACGCACTCAAGAAACTGTCGATAGAGGGCGGTGAATCAGTAACTTCCCTCCCAACCACCACAGCCACCACAGCACACTGCGACGATCTTTGAGTCCAATTAGTGTGTTAGGCCATGGATAGTACGGTCATGACTTCCACGTTTCTTCGAATTTCTTTACTCACTGTTGGAGGTAGAACTTCACATGCCCTGATAAAGGCCAATGCAATTTGGCTGAAAGCTCGGCTTCATTAAATATATATATAGTGGCTCTAATCCAGATACACATTCATTTCTTTACTTTAACACGACGTATTCTTTGCAAACATGTCTTATATAATCAGAAAGAATGCTTTCCCAAAGCTTACATACAATGCATGTCAAACTGACTGGCCTGTAATTTTCAGCTTTATGTCTATTACCCTTTCCTTTATATACAGGGGCTACTATAGCAACTCTCCATTCATTTGGTAAAGTTCCTTCATGCAAACAAAAATCAAACAAGTACTTCAGATATGGTACTATATCCCAACCCATTGTCTTTAGTATATCCCCCGAAACCTTATCAATTCCAGCCGCTTTTCCAGTTCTCAACTTTTGTATCTTACTGTAAATGTCATTGCTGTCATAGGTAAATTTTAATACTTCTTTATTATTAGTCACCTCCTCTATCTGGACATTATCCTTGTAACCAACAATCGTTATATTCTGCTGACTGAATACTTCTGCCTTTTGAAGATCCTCGCATACACACTCCCCTTGTTCATTAATTATTCCTGGAATGTCCTTCTTGGAACCTGCTTCTGCCTTAAAGTACCTATACATGCTCTTCCATTTTTTACTAAAATTAGTATGGCTACCAATTATGCTTGCCATCATGTTATCCTTAGCTGACTTCTTTGCTAGATTCAATTTCCTAGTACGTTCCTTTAATTTCTCCTTACTTCCACAGCCATTTCTAACTCTATTTCGTTCCAACCTGCACCTACTTCTTAATCTCTTTACTTCTCTGCTATAATATAGTGGATCTTTACCATTCCTTACCACCTTTAAAGGTACAAACCTATTTTCACATTCCTCAACAATTGCTTTAAACCCATCCCGGAGTCTGTTTACATTTTTATTTACCGTTTTCCACCGATCATAGTTACTTATTAAAAACTCCCTCATGCCTGTTTTATCAGCCATATGGTACTGCCTAATAGTCCTAATTTTAATCTCTTCCTTTCTTTCATATTTATTTTTAATTACCACAAAAACAGCTTCGTGATCACTAATACCATCTATTACTTCGGTTTCTCTATAGAGCTCATCTGGTTTTACCAGCACCACATCCAGAATATTCTTCCCTCTAGTTGGTTCCATCACTTTCTGAATCAGGTGCCCTTGCCATATTAACTTATTTGCCATTTGTTGGTCATGCTTCCTGTCGTTCGCATTACCTTCCCAATTGACATTTGGTAAATTGATTCCACCCGCTACGATCACTTTCCTTTCCTTATCGTTTCCCACATAGCTGATTATCTTATCAAATAATTCTGAATCGGCATCTGCGCTACCCTTTCCTGGTCTGTACATTCCAAAGACATTTAATTGCCTATTATCTTTAGAAATGAGCCTTACCCCTAGAATTTCGTGCTTGTCATCTGTTTTTTCGTAGCTTACAAATTCTTCTTTCACGAGAATGAATACTCCCCCTCCTACCTTTCCTATCCTATCTCTACGATACACCCTCCAGATTCGTGAGAAAATTCCTGCATCCATTATATCATTTCTCAGCCATGATTCAACTCCTATTACAATATCTGGTAAGTATATATCTATTAAAATTATATTTCTTTCTTTACAATACTTCTACAGTTGAGCACTAACAGTTTTATGTCATCCCTACTTGATTTCCAGTTCCCTATTCCCTTAACACCGCTCCCTAGGCCACCCTGTTTCCCTGAATGTACGTCCCTATAACCCTTCTAAACAAATTTCCTAACTTATATGTACCACTGCGGTTTATGTGAAGGCCATATGAGCGCAGATCCCTATCTCCTACCCACCCATTTGGATCTAGAAATTTCACTCCCAGTTTCTCATATACTCACTCCATAATCTCATTTAAATCCCCAATCACCTTCCAGTCAGTATCTCTCCTACACAGTATTCCACTGATAACAATCTCCGCTTCCTTAAACTTACCCGTGCCGCATTTGCCAGATCCCACACTTCCCAACTATGTTAGTACTTATACCTGCTTGTCATACGTTGTTAGTACCAACGTGAAACACTACCACCTTCTCCTTTCCCTCCTCCTTCTCTTCTACTTTCCTCAACATCTGCCTTAACCTAATTCCTGGATAACACTGTACCCTGGTACACTTTCCTCCACACACTTTCCCGACATGTCTAACGATAGAATCCCCCATGATCAGAGCCTCAATCCTACCCACCTCATTTGATCCCCTCCCCTCCTGGTCAGTCCTATCTTTCCTAACAGCTGCAGAAGCTACTTCCTCCGCCCTTTTCTCCATCCCATGACCCTGTTCCACTTGTTTTTTCCTATCCACTACTCCACATTTCCCTTTCCTACCTCTCCCCTTTCTCCTACTTCCAAACTTCTCGGCAATAGTTCCCTGTTCCTCATCTTCCCTCGGTTGTTCTACCTACAGTGACTCGTACCGATTTCTCACCGACACCTGTCCTGAATTTTTATCCTGAATGGAGCCCTTAGCCTGCAATCTCCTTCCCCTTAAAACATTAGATCACCTGTCTTCCCCAATTACCCCATTTCCTTCCAATCCCTCTATTACACCTACTGTATCCTGTACATTGTTTGGAGGCCTACTTTCCTTCCTGTCCTCTAAGAGTATCCTAATTATCTCCCTCAAGCTCTCCAACTCCTCCCTCATACTCCTTAATGCCTGGCCAGACCCACAGTTCCTACACTCGCACTGACTAGCCATTTTTTACTAAAGAATGAAAAGAAAAGGAAAAATAAGATAGCTTATTCTGTGCAAAATAAAAATGAAAGGAAATGAATATTGTCTAGGTTAGTTCACAAAGAACACACGACAGTGAGTTATTTAATATAGGCTACTACTACACTACAATACTACGGTACTTAATTGTACTATTTTTATTCCTACAACACGCTAACACGATGAAAATTGCTGTTAATTACTGGAAACAGAGAATAATACACAAGAATTACACAATTACAACAACAGAATTTTAGTAAGAGAGTTAGGGCCTACTACAGATACCACAGAAACGGTACTATACTATACAAATATTTCACAGTAATAGAATAAACACACTACTTTCTAATAAGATGCTATAATACACTACAATAATTTTAAATTACGTTCAGACTAAGTACAGATACTACAATACACTGCAATAATTTTAAACTACGTTCAGACGTATTCTAATTACAACAGGTTATTACCAAGCAAAACATGAAAGAAAATTACCATTAAAGTTCGAAATTCGCAAAACTACTCAAAATTATATAATAGGCACTCTAATTTCTAATAAGTTACTATATTACACTACAATAATGATAAAACTACGTTCAGTAATTTAGGCTCAGTCAGTAAAAAGGACTGAAAAGGAGGTTGAATTATTTTTATAAGCAAGCTAATATCTCATAAACTGAAGGAGTTTCAGACGTGAACACTGGTGTTTGGAATTTCCTTTTAAAATTAAAGAAACAGGTATTTTTGTTTTTGTTTTAAATTTGAGAGAAGACTGTTTCTCACATGTACAATATTCTATGTCGTGGGTCATCTTAGCTCTACAATTGGTATTTGGAGTCACCTTTAAAGAAATACGATTTTTGTTTTTGGAAAATACATTTAAGGGGGTGAAAGAATTGAAAAATATTCTTTGTATGAGGATACATATATCTCCAAAACTAAAGGTGTTGCAGACGTGAAAATTGGTATTTGGAATCTAAATATAAAGAAATACATAATCTTTTGTTTTCGGAAAATTCACTACAGGGGAGGTGAAAGAATTGAAAAATTATTTGATTTATTTGTATGAGGATTCTTATATCTAAAAAGTAAAGATGTTACAGATATGAAAATTGGTATTTTGAATATGCTTCAAAAATAAGGAAATACGCATTATAATAGAAACTTCCCATCTGATTCCTCATGTTGAATAATTGAGTCTACAGGAGACCTATTGTAAATGGCAGTAAGCAAGTGGACCTCCATTATAGTGAAAACTCCCCAACTCTATAGTGAATTGCAGTGGGCAAGGGGCCTGGCACTATAATCAGAACTCTCAAACTCGACTGTTACTGGCAGTAGGAAAGGGTGCCTTCCATTATGATCAAAACTCCTCAACCCTGACTTTACATGAGAACCATGATGATGATGTTGATGAAGACGAGAAACAACGTATGGGGACTTTCCGAGGTGTTTCTGGGGTACCACTAGGAGACATGCAGTTTAATAAAATCTTACAACGTGTACCGTAATTTACCTAGAAATTCATATACAATGTAGAATTCCGTAGCGAAATACGGGTACATTGGCTAGTATAATTTTAAAGATGGAACCAATTAGATAACTTTATGCGAATTCCGAAATAGTAGTCCATAATAAGTTATAATTATACAGCATAAATAAGGAACAAGTTTAAATAATTATTTAGCTCTTATTTCGGATTGAACCATGTTCCTTTTTTATGTACCTGCGTACCGCTGAGACCTATTGTCAGCGCTATACGGTCTCCGAAGCACGATATTGCCCGTTATCTATCCGTATTACTTCAGTCGCGTATAGAATACACTGAAACCTACGTTAAGTACTCCCGCTGTTTATTTCCGCTACTAGACCAGAAACTGCCAGAAGACCTGTCAAAACTAGCCAAAGAACGTCTTAACGCCAACTATTTCTATTTCTACGGGGAGTTCCACGAACAGACAGAAGGGGTCACGATGGGATCACCGCTCTCTCCAATAACTGCAAACTTTTATATGGAAGATTTCGAAAATATAGCCTTAGCTACATCAATCCTGAAACCGAAATGCCTTCTCCGCTACGTGGACGACACTTTCGTCATCTGGGCTCATGGGGGTAATAACCTTTAGTTATTTCTGGACAATTTGAACTCCATTCATGGGAATATTAAGTTCACCGTGGAAACCGAGATAAAGGGGAAACTACGGTTCCTAGAAACATGGAACACGAATGGGACTCTGAGCCACGTAGTATACAAGAAACTCACACACAGAGGTAGGCACCTGCACGCCTCTTCTCACCACTACCCATCACAAAAGCAAGCTGTTTGAAGATAAGAACACAGTACAGGGGAAGGCCACGGTAGAAGAGAATACAGGGGAGGAGGAACTGGCCCATCCGCAGACAGCGATACTTCCATACATCAAAAACACGACAGACAAGATTGGGAAGATACTGAACAAGTATGACATCAAGGTTATTTATAAACCACACTGGAAATTAACCCGTTATCTGCTACTAGTCAAAAACATAATAGAAATACAGGCCTCTGGAGTCTACCACGTTCAACGTCGCTGCGGTACAAGCTACGTAGAAAAACGAAACTTCTGTTTTCTACCCGACTTTAAGAACATATTCGTCACACCAAGAACCAAGACACAGATATTTCAGCTGTAACCAAGCATTTCTGCAAATATAGGCGCGAAATTTCATTTGAAAGAACCGATATTTTAGCAGGTATTTCCTGGAATCCTTAAATAAAAATCCGACAGGTTATTGAAATTAAGAAACACCGGAACGATGTGAATTGAACGGAAGGCTGTACAACCAGCAATTCTTTGATGCCTGTTATACACAGGTTACCATATGCAGCCCAGAGCATGAACATACAAAATTAATCCTCAAGTTACGTAATAACAACATCTAAATTCCAGCTACCTGCCGAGTGACACACACGTTCCTGTTGTTTCAGGAGGCTCCGCGTGACTTACGCTAGCCAGAGTGAGAGGAAGCAATTTAAAGGCGGGGTACAACAACCGTTCTCATAAGGGCCAGGAGAGGGCCATCCAGCCGAAACTCCTGACTACACCCAGCGAGGCAGTCGGAGGAGGGTGCAGCGAGGAGAGAACACCAGCACGTAGCTACAGTCAGACGAGATCAACAAGTTCCTCTCAACAGCTCTTGTAGCGTTCCCACTGGATGAGCTGAGGCTGCCGTCGGATTAGCTGTTGGCTCCCGGTACGCTGCAATCGCTGTTGTGGTGACCACAGCTTGCTCAGCATCTATGGAGGCGTCGGTATTTGCCAACTGCGCGGGGGCCCACCAGACCTCTCATCACAGTTCCGCAATGTACAGAGCCATGGCTTGGGCAGAGAGAAAGGAGACCCGTTGGCATATGCCAGCCCCCTCCAGTTGATACCCACCTACTTTGGCGTGGCCATATTCTGCAGGATTGGAGACCAGGTAGTAGAGACCGCAAGGAGACCAGGTTGTGTCGCAGGTCCTAGGATTTCTCGTGACATGCCTTGTAGTTGACAAGGAACACGCTAGCCACCGCAGTGCCTGGAAGGACTGATCCCCGAATAATTGGCCCGGCATGGAACGGGTTAGTGACTTGCGTATGATACTTGTTCCTAACTAACATTACCTGGACTTTTCCAGGCCACGTCCTTTGAATGTGCTATGTAGAACAAGCCAGGTTTTAGGAGTAGACATCTTTCTATTTTTGCCTATGGGTTTTTCCTGGCCCTTACTATCAACCTCCAGCACCACGCAACCCAGTACGTAATCTTCCTGGTAGCATGTTACAGGCACGATACTTCCTTTATTATTACAATTTCCCAACACTGTCTGCAGTCTCTTTCTCTTAGAATTAACAGCATGTCGGAGGCGATGTAGCCTTTGTTGATCGCAACGTAGCTGGAGGTGGAGGCGTGCGCGGGCTTCCCCCTCCCCGAATAAAAATTAACAAACCAGTCTCGTGAGGAGCAAGTTTACTGTGATAGCGGACGGACGTACGTGCCTTCCACTTAGTCTCTATCCTCGCCAGGAGTATTTATCTATGTATTCATCAGTACAAGAAGAGTCTGAACTTCTAATTACAACTAAGAGTTTTTGTCAAACATTCCTCAGTGCTGGTCCTCTTACAGAATTATTTCAGGAAAGTCTGCAGAGGTGACGACGACGGAGGGGTTACGACCTGAAGCTGAAGGCCAACAGGGACGGCCGTGACCGCTCTGAAGGCTTTATGTTCTCAGCGGGCTACGCCGGCCCACTGACCAAGCGCTGCTCATATACTACAGGTCTCAGTACCGCGCACAAAGTGAAAGGGACTTAGTCCTTGGCATGATGCGCCACCTACTTCTCAACAGAAACTGAATGTTGCTGAGAACGTCCGTCGATAGTTTCCTACCAGGAGGCCTTATTATTAGGCCTTGTGAACAGGGGCTTTTCGAAGTCATCGAGGCCTAACTTTCAAAACTGTTTCAGGTTTCGCGCCTGCCAGGGATAGATGGTGTACTAGGGATCAATGTCCGCGCCGTCAAAAGGCAACGATCAAAGCAGCTCCCGCGCAGACAGCCAAGAGGGACAACGGGCTGAAGAACAATTCTGTTGGTACTGACTTATGCACTTAGCTACAGCGGAGGCCGAGGATATGGCCACAGCGCTATATGGGGACGTATCCTGACGTCGGTCGCCATGGCGGGACTCAGGTTCTGCGGCCCTCTTTGAACGCACACCACGGCCATCTACCATTAACGTCCAAGCCACAGGAAGGGCCCCTTACCAAGACGCAATATAGGACGGCGCTCTGACAAATGGAACGCGGTATGAAAGTGGAAGGGAACGGCCGCTGCCGATCAGACGCTGCTACGCAATCTCACGACTCGCTAGTACCTCTTTCACGGCATGGACGTCACTCCCCGTTGAGCAGCGATAGTCGCCAGCAAGAAGACGCTGCCGCCGCAGCCGTAATGATGCTGGCTCACCAGAAGAGGGCTACTCCACCGCAACCCACGACTGCCCCAAGGGAGGCAGTCGAAGGAGGGGCCAGCCACGTAGCAGAAATCAGGTGAGATCAACAAGCTCCCCTCAAGAGTTCTTGCAGTGTTTCTGCTGTATGAGATGTGGCCACCATCAGGTTAGCTGTAGGCTTCCGGTACTCTGAAATCGCTGTTGTGGTGACCATCGCCACAAAGCATGCTCGGCACCTACGGAGGCGCGGGTGTGCGTCAACTACGCGGGGCCACCCGGCCTCTAATCATAGTTGCTGAGTGTTCAGAGCCATGGCTTGGGCAGAAAGGAAGGAGATCCGTCGCCATGTGCTACTCCTCACCAATAGATCCCCGCTTAGGCGAGCGTGGTGTGATCCTGTAGGATCGGAGACAAGGCACTAGGGACCCCAGGGGGACCAAGTTGTGTCGCAGGTCCTAAGACTTCTCGCAAAATGGCTTTGTAGCCGGCAAAGCACGCGCTAGCCACAGCAGTGCCTAGAAGGACTGATACCCTGAATAATTTGACCGGCTTGGAACGGGTTATAGATAGAGCCCTGCATGAATGCGGATATCCGCGGATTTCCGCGAAGTTAGTGTTTTGGCGGATACAAACCGTATGGAAGTGCGGATAATTCCGCTGATAATTTCTAAGTAATGACGTATATTGATTTTCACTTAGGTATGCTCTTGTTTTTGCTCGTGGTTAGGCGACCCTTGACATTGGTATGGGAGAATAGTGATATACAAAGAGCCTTGAGACCATACAGCCGTGAATCTGTCCGACTCGTTGGCTGAATGGTCAGCGACTGGCCTTCTATTCAGAGGGTCCCGGGTTCGATTCCCGGTCGGGTCGGGGATTTTAACCTTCAGTGGTTAATTCCATTGGCCCGGGGCCTGGGTGTTTGTGCTGTCCCCAACATCCCTGCAACTCACACACCACACATAACACTATCCTCCACCACAATAACACGCAGTTACGTACAAATAATGGCAGATGCCGCCTGGCGACCCTCATCGGAGGGTCTGCCTTACAAGGGCTGCACCCGGCTAGAAATAGTCACACGAATTAAAAAAAAAAAGCCTGAATCTGATCTAAGCCTAACTGGCTCCTGCTCGCAATTAATGGAAGGAAGGAACAAAGGTCAGTACGTCGGTAGATGTCACAATAGGAAATCTTTCATAAACCTGTGGCTGTAGGGATTCCGGTTTCAGGTACCAGGCCCATTGCATTATGTTAACAGATCTATCCGTTTCAATACATAGGCTTTAATATTCTTTCTTTCTTTATCTGTTTACCCTCCAGGGTCGGTTTTTCCCTCGGACTCAGCGAGGGATCCCACCTCTACCGCCTCAATGGCAGTGTCCTGGAGCTTCAGACTCTTGGTCGGGGGATACAACTGGGGAGGACGACCAGTACCTCGCCCAGGCGGCCTCACCTGCTATGCTGAACAGAGGCCTTGCGGGGGGATGGGAAGATTGGAAGGAAGCGGCCGTGGCCTTAAGTTAGGTACCATCCCGGCATTTGCCTGGAGGAGAAGTGGGAAACCACGGAAAACCATTTCCAAGATGGCTGAGGTGGGAATCGAACCCACCTCTACTCAGTTGACCTCCCGAGGCTGAGTGGACCCCGTTCCAGCCCTCGTATCACTTTTCAAATTTCATGGCAGAGCCGGGAATCGAACCCGGACCTCCGGGGGTGGCAGCTAATCAGGCCTCTGTTCAGCACAGCAGGTGAGGCTGCCTGGGCGAGGTATTGGTCATCCTCCCCAGTTATATCTCCCGACCCAGAGTCTGAAGTTCCATGACACTGCCCTTGAGGCGGTAGAGGTGGGATCCCTCGCTGAGTCCGAGGGAAAAGCCAACCGTGGAGGGTAAACAGATTAAGAAAGAAAGAAATTAATAGTTTAATAAAAACACTGGTTTTGTAAACCAATAATAAAATATCTCTTCTAAAACTCAGAGGAAAGACTATTCTTCTCATTAATCCCCAAAATTCAACACTTTATACTTCCGCCATTTATAAAATACACGCAGGTTCCTCACAAATGGTGCAAGTAGGGGCAAAAGATCTTTATAGGTCGACGCCCCGAACAAATAGCATTTTTAAAAAATCTAAACTTTCGCAAACTGTACGTAAGGTACATAACACAACACGCTTTAACCCGGAGGAAGGAATAAATAATTCAACAGACCGTGGAAACTTCACATCTAAGATAAGTTTCTAAGATAAAATTCTATCTTTTCTGAAACAATACTTAGCCCAGAATAAGCTGTATTACTGCAGTAATTTTTTGATGATGGGTAAATATAGATTTTTAAAATGTATTTAATATTGTCTCAATTTAGTAATTCTTTAAAGACGGGTCAATTGTTTTTACAAGTTGTTTTACATCCCACCGACACAGATAGGTCTTATGGCGACGTTGGGATAAGAATGGGAAGAAAGCAGCCGTGGCCTTAATTAAGGTACAGCCCTAGCATTTGGCTAGTGTGAAAACGGGAAACCACAGGAAACCATCTTCAGGGTTACCGACAGTGGTATTCGAATCCACAATGTCCCGAATGCAAGCTTACAGCTTCGCGCACCTAACCGCACGGCCAACTCCCCCAGTGAGACGGGTATATATATATATCTTATTTAAATGTACATAATATACGTATAACCCAGAAGGTTTTGCCTTTTGTGGTATTTTCTATTAATGGTTATTTTCGTCATTTTCATGTATTATTTTATAATGCAATGATTCATTAATATGCTGTACTTATTTTAATAACAAAAATAATGTTTACATACCTGTTGTGTTTGGGTGTTCCATAGAGTAGCCTACTGTGAGGTATTCTCCTATAGGTTTGATGAAACTTGAAACTTGCACTTATTGCCGAAAAACAATAATAAAATTTTGTTGACCTTACGAGAAAAATAATTTTATAATTTTTCAAGTTGAAAAAGACTAGTATTGTCGTTTTGGTCTTCAGCTGAAGTGACTCTCTACTTTCTGAAAACCTCTTCATTTCTACGTAACTATTGTATCTTATAACTTTTGCAATCTGCTAGTCTTTGTCTCTTCATACCATTTTTCCCCGTGTACTTTCCTCCAGAGCCAACTGAACACATTCTGGATGTCTCAAGATATATCTCCCTGTGGGTGGGGGTGGTAGAATAACACCCAACGTGTTCTCTGCCTGTCGTAAGAGGCGACTAAAAGGGGCCCCAGGGGCTCTCAACTTGGGAGCGTGGGTTGGCTACCATGTGACCCTGAGCTTAGTACTGGCATTGCTTCCACTCTTCACTTTAATCTGTAATATCCGACCTCCCTTGGCTAACTCTTGTTCTTTTCCGATCCCGACGGTATTAGGTTGCGAGGCCTGGGGGAGTTTTTCATTTTCACGCCTTTCGTGGCCCTTGTCATCCGTTGGCCGATACCTTTTTCATTTTTCGAAGTGTCGGATTCCTTCCATTTTTCTCTCTGATTAGTTTTATGTAGAGGATGGTTGCCTAGTTGTATTTCCTATTAAAACAATAATCACCATCACCACCACCTCTCAGGATATATCCGCTCAATCTTCCACTTTTCCTGGTCAAACTTCATCAAATCATTCTCCTAACACCATCTTGATTCAGTATCTGGTCCTTAGTGATTCGATCTACTCATTTTACTACAGCATTCTTCCGTACTTACAATATTCATCATCATCATCATCTGTTTACCCTCCAGGTTCGGTTTTTCCCTCGGACTCAGCGAGGGATTCCACCTCTACCGCCTCAAGGGCAGTGTCCTGGAGCCTGAGACTCTTGATCGTAGGATACAACTGGGGAAAATGACCAGTACCTCGCCCAGGCGGCCTCACCTGCTATGCTGAACAGGGGCCTTGTGGAGGGATGGGAAGATCGGATGGGATAGGCAAGGAAGAGGGAAAGAAGCGGCCGTGGCCTTAAGTTAGGTACCACCCCGGCATTCGCCTGGAGGAGAAGTGGGGAAACCACGGTAAACCACTTCGAGGATGGCTGAGGTGGGAATTGAACCCACCTCTACTCAGTTGACCTTCCGAGGCTGAGTGGACCCCGTTCCAGCCCTCGTACCACTTTTCAAATTTCGTGGCAGAGCCGGGAATCGAACCCGGGCCTCCGGGGATGGCAGCTAATCACGCTAACCACTACACCACAGAGGCGGATACTTACAATATTACTGAAATTAATTGCGAAAATAATCAAGGACGGAGTTGTGTACACGATTTCAAACACACCATAGACATACCGATGCAGGCTTTTGTGTCCAGCTACGTAATTACTCGAGCTTGTTTTAGAATTGATATGCTGTGTCCAGTTTATAATGTTCGCTGACGTTTGGTCAGCAAATATGACAGACATTTTCTTTGTGAATGATCGATCAGACAAACAGTAATTTGGTGATAAGAATTGGAAATTTCCCGACATCTTCCCGTCAGAGAATATCTCAAGGTGTGAATAAATCCAATTTTGCAAACTTCTAGTTGTCTGGGAAAGGGCTTCCTAAGATTAAAAGTGGGAAAAGTCTGCCATATTTTTCATCAACTACACAACTATAGCACTTTAGCAGTTGTTTGTCATTATTACAATATTCTATAATATTCAAGATTTTGGAGAGAAAATCAGTGCACCCCAAAGTCAGAGTCGGAGAGGAGAGAAGAGGACATCGACTTGTTTCCTCTGTTGCATAACTAAACAACCGATTCTGACTCATTAATTATCTACTTCGTGTGATGAACACGTGTATAGAGGAGTGTAATAATTAGAGTCCGGATTATTAGGTGCTGATAGGTTAGATGGCCAACTTACTTAAGTATACCCTACACTGTACAGCGATTATGCTATGAGATCTGCATAGATATTAGGGGTACAGCCTATATAACTCCTGAATTTATGCTACCCTTCCTACATTATGGTACAACGGGTTGCATGACACTTCCTACAAACCAAATTACTTTGCATTCTAACCTGTTACCACCTACAAATCCGAGGTATAGTAATAATCATGATGCTGTAGGTGTTATATCCGACTGACTGCTTGTACAGTTTTCAGAGACACCGAAGTGCTGGGATGTTTGTTCCACACAAGTTCTTATACATGCCGTTGAATCTACCGACACGAGGGTGGCGTATCTGAACCCCTCCAAATACCACTCGACTAAGCTGCGATCAAACATGCCACCCTGGGCTCAGAAAATCAGTGCTCATCCTATCGAGTTACTCGACCTGGCTATAAGTGCGCATGTAAAATAAAGAACGCAAGCTTGTAGTTTTACGTGACTGTCGACGTCGAGATCATAGTCACGGGATCTCCAGAACAACAGGGACATGACTTTTCGTTTCAAAATATCAGTTGAATTGGCCGGGATTCGAACCATAGCCATCGTGGTGAGAAGCTAGTGACGATCCCACTTGGCTATCCCGCCCCGTGTTATCTGTGTATGTATGTATGTATGTATGTATGTATGTATGTATGTATGTACAGTATGTATGTATGTATGTATGTATGTACAGTATGTATGTATGTATGTATGTATGTATGTATGTATGTATGTATGTATGTATGTATGTATGTATGTATGTATGTATGTATGCATCATTGTATGTATGTAAAATGGATGGACGAATTAACGATCATCTTGATGATCAGAGGGCAGCTATGTCCTGTATGTTTTAATATGACATTAAGATGAAGTAGCTGCCTCTGTGGTGTAGTGGTTAGCGTGATTAGCTGCCACCCCCGGAGGTCCGGGTTCGATTCCCGGCTCTGCCACGAAATTTGAAAAGTGGTACGAGGGCTGGAACGGGGTCCACTCAGCCTCGGGAGGTCAAGTGAGTAGAGGTGGGAATCGAACCCATCCTGGAAGTGGTTTTCCGTGGTTTCCCACTTCTCCTCCAGGCGAATGCCGGGATGGTACCTAACTTAAGGCCACGGCCGCTTCCTTCCCTCTTCCTTGCCTATCCCTTCCGATCTTCCCATCCCTCCACAAGGCCCCTGTTCAGCATAGCAGGTGAGGCCGCCTGGGCGAGGTACTGGTCATACTCCCCAGTTGTATCCCCCGACCAAGAGTCTGAAGCTCCAGGACACTGCCCTTGAGGCGGTAGAGGTGGGATCCCTCGCTGAGTCCGAGGGAAAACCGAACCTGGAGGGTAAACAGATGATGATGATGATGATTAAGATGAAGTAAAGAAGAAATAGACGTGAAGAGGACAAGAAATCATCAGCTCAACTGATAACAAGAGAAAACAATACTTTCAAATTATTTTAGGGAGCAAATCAGTGCACTCCAAAGCCAGAGTCGGAGAGGAGAGGACATCGGCATTCTCCTAACATCATCTTGATTCAGTATCTAGTCCTTAGTGATCCGATGTACTCATTTTACCTACGGCATTCTTCCGTACTTACCATTCTTCTTCTTATTATTTATCTGTTTACCCTCCAGGGTCGGTTTTTCCCTCGGGCTCAGCGAGGGATCCCACCTCTACCGCTTCAAAGGCAGTGTCCTAGAGCGTGAGACATAAGGTCGAGGGATACAACTGTGGAGGATGACCAGTACTTCGCCCAGGCGGCCTCACCTGCTATGCTGAACAGGGACCTTGCGGGGGGATGGGAATATTGGAAGGGATAGACAAGGAAGAGGGAAGGGAGCGGCCGTGGTCTTAAGTTAGGTACCACCCCAGCATTTGGCTGGAGGAGAATTGGGAAAGCACGGAAAACCATTTCGAGGATGGCTGGGGTGGGAATCGAACCCACTTCTACTCAGTTGACCTCCCGAGGCTGAGTGGACCCCGTTCCCGCCCTCGTACCACTTTTCAAATTTCGTGGCAGAGCCGGGAATCGAACCCGGGCCTCCCGGGGGTGGCAGCTAATCACACTAACCATTACACCACAGAAGGGGCTCCCAATTACATTCTTGATAATATTGGACCAGCGACTTGGAACTCGTCCATGGTCTCTGATGAGCTGTTTAATAATGGAGTCGTTGGTGAAAAATGTTGTTCAATGCATGCCTAACATTCTTCGCCAACACAACATTGCATTCTGTAACAGTGACCATTAATGTTATATTCTGTTACTTGTGTTCTGAACGTGTTATTCATCTCACAATGCTGCGCTGTGCAGTTGATTCAAAGACAACGTAGTTGGAAGTTACCCTCTTCGGGGTTCGGGACTCGGACGTGAATCCTTCGCGCTCTGGACGACTGCGTTAACTGATTCCGCTAGGATGGTGAATACACCAGAGATATTTTTAACGTGAATATGTCTTATACATTGGGATGCAAACTTGAAAAGGTGAGCGAGATGAATATAAGGGATATTTTAAAAAGTTTATGACATATAAACCACGCATAGTACAGTCGAGCTGCGTATACATACTTAGGGCATGCTTGAATTACTTCTTATATCATCATCCAGTGTTGAACAGAGTGGTGTGATGACTGCCGGAGCTGCCGGCCAGGATACCGCTACGGAAAAAAAAAACGAAGAATGCTCACAGCTATATGACCCGAACCGCGCAACCAACTTGCTCGGTATAGAAGAGAGGACACTCATCTCTATGATGAAAAAATAGTTGTGTTTGGAGACTTGTGCCACGCAGGTCCAGATGGCTGCCACATTTTCAGTTCTTCTCAAAAATCGTTTCTAAAATTCTCTAGCTGAAATAAATTCGTTACATGAGATTTATAAATTAAACTAAATCATCTCCACTTACAGAGCAACAGGTCTATATGGGGCTAGGAAGAGCTAACCAACGATCACCTTTCCTTAGATGCTTCTGTATGGTATGGTGAGCCGTACCCTATCACTGTCCGTCACTGTCACTATCGACACTTGAAATTTGGTCAAGAAGACTGGTGGAACGATCGGACAGGATAGGATGGGAAGTATGATTCGCGATTGATACGAAGGGATGGCTTAACAGCATATCGTGGGTTTACAAGCAAAACACATCAAATCAAAAATCTAACTTCTGAAAGAAAAAAAACAAACATATATGAATGCTTTTAGTCTTTCAGTGTCAATATCTGCTCTCAGAATAAGAAAACAATTATGCATTGGGTTTGTTAGAGTATCTCTGGAATATCGCTGTGTAGCTGAAATTGTTTGATATATTTTACCTGAAATAATTTCCTATCGAGACTTAGCAAGATACTGGAAATTAGATAATTCAGTAAACAAAATGAACTTGTACGACTTTGTATGTAACAAGCGAATTGACCGAAAAAGAACCACATAGGGCAGTGTGAAAATGATAAAAACTCCAAAACCCAAAAAACTGGCTTGGTATATTTTGTTTTTAAACCCCCGAATTATAGCATACCGAGAGATCTTTATGCTTCTCTCGGACTGCATGTAGAAGTGGTTAATGTGACAGGAGGATACAGAAGGAGTATTTTCCGTTTCAGAAAATGGAAAAAATAATCTTATTGTAATAAGTACAATGGAACGCTGATTCTGAGGTTGTTACGTAATTCGGCCAAGATTTGATATTCTGATTTTAAGAGGATAAAGGGCCAATACTTACGCGAGTTCTCCTTGAGCTATTCCATGGACTCCCCGATATGCGGCACCAGTGTGGCTGTTTATTATTTGGGCGTTGACGTTCGGGTTGTACCCCATATTGTACCCTCTGGCAAGTGGAAGTAAGTCGTGAATCAGTGATTCCTTCCGGCCTGAAGCAAAACACATCGCAAATTATTATCTGATAACAGATGTATTTTAACTGATGTAAGTGAAGTTATTGCTATTGTATGTAAACGTCATGAATAACAGCCCCATGAACTTAATGTCAAGTTTGTAAAATAAATTATATGGGTATGGCATCCGTAATAATAATAATAATAATAATAATAATAATAATAATAATAATCATCATCATCATCATCATCATCATCATTCGGGGTTAGAACTCCACTGTCGGCTGCCCTGAAGATGGTTTTCCATGTTTTCCCATGTTCACACCAGGCAAATGCTGACGTAAGGTACCATGTGCTAGCATTTAATTTGCCGCCATTTAAGATGCCTGCGTGTCCATTTCCACGTTCGGTTTTCCACCAATAGATGGCAGGAAAACCAGAATTATTTTTGAGTGACCTATGACTGTTTTAATTAATTTTGTGAGATAATCTCCAAATGTGTCACCAGATATACTTTGCATGCCGACGTCGTACAACATGGACCATCGAATGGACTTTTCCCGACCTTCAAAAATCTGACTACCTTTACCTGATATGAACTCGCAATCTTGAGATCCGTAAGCCGACATTGGAGCACCGATCGACAAAGGGATCGATGGTATCTGTGATAGTATAACTATGAGTGCTTTGACGGTATGTTATGTACTACCTGTGTCTTAAACTTGGAGTTGAAGAGGGATTACATGGAAATCCACCTCTTCATTGGCCAAGAGTCCGATTTTCCCCCTCTTCTAGATTGTGTTTCCGCAGATGAGAGCGCCACTTTCCAGATCAAAAAACCTGTATTAACTTCCTGGCTAGGTCGGGAGTCAAACCCAGGTCATCTATAGTAGATGGAAAGTTAGTATGAGCCTGGCGTAGACATAATGTAGACGCTCACATTTTCAACCTCCCATTTGGAATTCCCAGCGAATCGGCCACCTCGAGACTCGAAGAATATAATCGTGGCATTTACCTTGAATACGTGTTTAGACCTCCCCTACGAACCATGTGACCTTGCTGCGGTGAGGAGTCTTGTGCGTCCTATTGAAACTAATAGTCGAGCCGTAGATACAACCATATCGGATTGGTATCTGTCGAGAGACCAGGCTAAGGAATCGTTTATCAAAAGGGGGGTAACAGCTGTTCAAAAGTTGCGAGGGCGGCAGTCTAGATGATTGACTGATATGGTTTTGTAATAATACTTAATATGGCTTAGCTGTGTTGATACTGTTACATGGCTGAAACCAATGGGAAACTACAACCCTAACTAACTCCCGACGACCTGCAGCTCTCTATGTATGAATGATGTACTGATGATGGCTTCCTCCCGCGTAAAATATTCCCCCATTCGGATCTTCGAATCTCCATCAGGATGATGGATACTGACATTCTGCGAGTCGGAGCATGGAAAGTTAGTTTGAATAGTTGTGGTAGGTTAGAGAAGCTGAAAAGGGAACTGGATAGACTAAAGTTAGATGTAGTTGGTTAAGTGAAGTAGTTTGGCAGGAAGAGGAGGATTTTCAGTCAGGAGACTACAGAAGCATCAATACAAAATCAAAGAGTGGAAATACATGAGTTGTTTTAATAGTGAATAAGAAAATAGGGCAGCGGGTAAGCTACTACGACCGGCATAGTGGAAGGATTATTGTCAAGATAGACACCAAGCCAATGATAGCACAATAGTGCACTTCTATATGCCTATTAGTTCAACAGATGATGATGAAATTGAAAGAATGTATGAAGAGATAGAAGATTTAATACAATCTGTGGAGGGTGACGAGATTCTAATTGTGATGGGAGACTGGAATGCAGTGGTAGGCCAAGAAAGAGAAGGTAATGCAGTAGGATAATTCATATTGGGACAAAGGAATGAAGGAAGTAGGCTGGTTGAATTCTGCATCAATCATAATTTAGTCCTTGATAATATTTGTTTCAAACATCGCAAACCACGGCTGTATACATGGACGAGACCTGGAAACTCTGGAAGGTATAAGATAGACTTTATGATCATTTGGCAGAGATTCAGAAACCAGGTGTTGTATTGCAAGTCTTTCCCAGGAGCTGACGTGGACTCTGACCACAACTTGTTGATCATGAAATGCTATCTGAAGTTAAAGAAATCGGAGAAAGGAATGCTTGTGGTTGGGATCTAGACAAATTGAAAGAAAAGAGTGGAAGGGATTGTTTCAAGAAACATGTTGCACAAGGACTAAATGAAAAGGCTGAAGGGAATCCAATAGAGGAAGAATGGGCAGTCATGAAGAATAAGATCAATAGGGCTGCTGAAGAAAGGCTAGGGGGAAAGGAAAGATCAACTAAGAAACAATGGATAACTCAGAAGATACTACACCTGATTGACGATTGACGAAAGTACAAGAATGCTAAAAACTGAGGAGGGCAGAAAAGAGTACAGGTGATTAAAGAATGAAGTAGTTAGAAAATGCGGGCCAGCTAAGGAAGAATGGCTGAAAGGGAAGTGAAAGAATGTTGAAGGTGGTATGGTCCTAGGAAAGGTAAAGTAGTTGTTGCATACAGGAAAATCAAGGAAACATTTGAGGAAAGGAAAGCTAGGTGCATAAATATTAAGGGCTCAGATTGAAAACTACTTTTAGCGAAAGAAAACAAGGCAGAAAGATGACAGGAACAATTCCAACTGTTGCATCAGTATAAAGAATTAGATGATATGGTTCTGGAAAGGGAAGAGGCTGTTGATGCTGTTGCAATGGGAGAACCAATTCCGAGGTCAGAATTCAACAGAGCTTTCAGAGACCTAATTAGGGAAAAGGCACATAGAATTGATGCAATACCCTCAGAATTACTGACTACCTAGGAGAAACCAGCATGGTGTATTTATTCCATTTAGTGTGTAATACATAGGATACAGAAGAAGTGCCATCCGATTTTCGGCAGAATGTTATAGTTATTTCCTAGGAAGCCGGTGGTAACAAGTGTGAAAACTATCGCACCATTAGTTTAGTATCTCACGCTTGTAAAATTTTAATGAAATGTGAAATGTCATATGGCTTTTAGTGCCGAGATATCCCAGGACGGGTTCGGCTCGCCAGGTGCAGGTCTTTCTATTTGACTCCCGTAGGCGACCTGCGCGTCGTGATGAGGATGAAATGATGATGAAGACAACACGTACACCCAGCTCCCGTGTCATTGGAATTAACCAATTAAGGTTAAAATCCCCGACACAGCCGAGAATCGAACCCGGGACCCTCTGAACCGAAGGCCAGTACGCTGACCGTTCAGCCAACGAGTCGGACTAAAATGTTAATGCATATTATTTACAGAAGAATGGAAAGACAAGTTGAAACTGAGTTGGGAGAAGATCAATCTGGCTTCAGAAGAAATGTAGGAACACGTAAAGCAATCCTGACTTTATGTCTGATCTTATGGTAATAAATTAAAAAGGACAAGCTCACGTAAATGGCGTTCGTAGATTTAGAAAAGCCATCCGATAATGTTGATTGGACCAAGCTATTTGAGACTCTGAAGGCGATCGGGATCAGATGCTGAGAAATAAGTATTATATACAATCTATATACCAGGTGGCTCCCGGACGCCGTATTTTCTACTTATAAATGTCCCGCATGCATAAGTGATGTGTCTACCACCTAATTTTAACAGGGGAACGACTGCCAGCGGGCAGGTTACGTCAGAATATGAAGAGATAAGAAACAGAGTCACACTCGCAGCATGTTACTCAGCGTTCCCGGTCGAATGCACCCCTTGCATTAGTAAACATCGTTTACGACCGCATACTTCTCGGCTGGTGTATGGTACAGCTGCACTATATTTACTGTCTGCTTATCGACAATGGCTAGTGTGTTCAGCAGCGATGAATACACATACATTACTTTTAACTGGACTGCCAGGTAGGAATGCAACCGAAGCTCCAAACAGACATATGCCGTCTACACAAGTATTTCACCGAACAGTACCGTGTTTGTTTCATACAAGCAACTCTTTTATCGCGTGGAATGTCTACACGTGTATAAATTAACACGTTATTAAATTTTCTTTTCTGCATTTTTGGCGTGTTACCAAACAGTTGCGGCGATTAGGGGGTGGGGCGAGAAGGGAACGTCGCCCCCGCCCCTCGCCACTTTGTGGAGTAAACATTACATATTCACTTTAGCCACCTGGAACTAGGAATTGGTTTTTTTTTTTTTTTTTTTTTGCTAATTGCTTTACGTCGCTCCGACACAGATAGGACTTATGGCGACGATGGGATAGGAAAGGCCTAGGAGTTGGAAGGAAGCGGCCGTGGCCTTAATTAAGGTACAGCACCAGCATTTGCGTGGCGTGAAAATCGGAAACCACGGAAAACCATCTTCAGGGCTGCCCACAGTGGGATTCGAACCCACGATCTCCCGGATGCAAGCTCACAGCCAATTAGTTTTAAAAGAAACGTTATCTGTACAAGCCTTTGTGTCTCATATGCTAATTCTTTCCTTTATTTTCTTTAATTTTATTAACATAATGTTTGGCGGAAATAAGCACCAAATGCCGTTCGTCGCGGCTAACCGATTTGTATAGCGCTACGGCAAGTAGTGGAGACTTTGCATGTGCTGTGGGGAAGGGTAGTAGGGGTATAATGTTTTTGCCAAGGTCGTGGACACTGAGTTATAATTCACTCGTATGACGCACGCATTCGTCAGTCTGGCAGCCTCTTCAGTGTCTGTTAGTTCCTTAGTGTGTATTAAAATACTAAATAACTTTTAACTGCATGATCATGCCGTACTTCTATTTAATTGTACCGGCTGAGCTAGCCGTGGAGTTAGGGCCGCGCAGCTGCGAGCTCGCACCCGGAAGATAGTCGTATCGAATCCCACTGCCGGCAGCCCTGAAGACGGTTTTCCGTGGTTTCCCATTTTCACACCAGGCAAATGCTGGGGGTGCACCTTAATTAAGGCCACGGCCGCTTCCATCTCATTCCTAGACCATTCCCGTCCCATCGTCGCCATAAGACCTATCTGTGTCGGTGCGACGTAAAGCAAAATAGAATATTTTTTTACAATTGGTTTTACGTCGCAACGACACAGATAGGAATTATGGCTACGATGAGACAGGGAAGGGCTACGCGTGGAAAGGAAACGGCCATGGCCTTAAATAAGGTACAGCCCCAGCATTTGCCTGGTGTGAAAATGGGGAACCACGGAAAACCATCTTCAGGGCTGCCGGCAGTGGGATTCGAAACCACTATCATCCGGGTGCGAGCTCGCAGCTGTGCGGCCCTAACTCCACGGCTAGCTCAGCCGGTACAATTAAATAGAAGTACGGCATGATCATGCAATTAAAAGTTATTTAGTATTTTAATACAAACTAAGGAACTAACAGGCACTGGAAAGGCTGCCAGACTAACGAATGCGTGCGTCATACGGGTGAATTATAACTCAGTGTCCACGACATTGGCAAAAACATTATACCCCTACTACCCTTCCCCACAGCACATGCAAAGTCTCCACTACTTGCCGTAGCGCTATACAAATCGGTTAGCCGCGACGAACGGCATTTGGTGCTTATTTCCTCCAAACATTATGTTAATAAAATTAAAGAAAATAAAGGAAAGAATTAGCAGATAAGACACAAAGGCTTATACAGATAACGTTTCTTTTAAAACTAATTGGCTGTGAGCTTGCATCCGGGAGATCGTGGGTTCGAATCCCACTGTGGGCAGCCCTGAAGATGGTTTTCCGTGGTTTCCCATTTTCACACCACGCAAATGCTGGTGCTGTACCTTAATTAAGGCCACGGCCGCTTCCTTCCAACTCCTAGGCCTTTCCTATCCCATCGTCGCCATAAGTCCTATCTGTGTCGGAGCGACGTAAAGCAATTAGCAAAAAAAAAAAAAAAAAAACAATTCCTAGTTCCAGGTGGCTAAAGTGAATATGTAATGTTTACTCCACAAAGTGGCGAGGGGCGGGGGCGACGTTCCCTTCTCGCCCCACCCCCTAATCGCCGCAACTGTTTGGTAACACGCCAAAGATGCAGAAAAGAAAATTTAATAACGTGTTAATTTATACACGTGTAGACATTCCACGCGATAAAAGAGTTGCTTGTATGAAACAAACACGGTACTGTTCGGTGAAATACTTGTGTAGACGGCATATGTCTGTTTGGAGCTTCGGATGCATTCCGACCTGGCAGTCCAGTTAAAAGTAATGTATGTGTATTCATCGCTGCTGAACACACTAGCCATTGTCGATAAGCAGACAGTAAATATAGTGCAGCTGTACCATACACCAGCCGAGAAGTATGCGGTCGTAAACGATGTTTACTAATGCAAGGGGTGCATTCGACCGGGAACGCTGAGTAACATGCTGCGAGTGTGACTCTGTTTCTTATCTTTTCATATTCTGACGTAACCTGCCCGCTGGCAGTCGTTCCCCTGTTAAAATTAGGTGGTAGACACATCACTTATGCATGCGGGACATTTATAAGTAGAAAGTACGGCGTCCGGGAGCCACCTGGTATATAAAATAAGGGTTTTGTCTGTACATTGCTCAGAATTTGATAAGAATGATATTTCTGTATCGGTCATGTGCACAGTAACCAGGTAATGCACTTTTTACTTTTCCGTAATTTCTGTCTGTCTGTCTGTCTGTCTGTCTGTCTGTCTGTCTGTATGTATGTATGTATGTATGTACACGCATCACTAGAAAACGGACAAACATAATTTAATGAAAATCGGTATGCAAAGTCGGGGAATAAGTCTCTACAATCTAGGCCATAAATAATTTTAGGGGAAGGCCTAACATTTAATTTTCAAATATTTATGTTTTTAGTAGTCCTATCGTCATAAAAATTGGTATGCAAAGTCGGAAAATACATCGCTACAATATAACCTATGAATAATTTTATTCACGCTGAGTGAAATGGTAGTTTAGGGGACGGCCTAAAATTAATTTTTAAATATTTACGTTATTAGTGGTCCTATTTCATTGAAAATTGGTATGCAAATTCGGAGAATGAGCCACTACAATTTAAGCTATAAGTAATTTTATTTACGCTGAGTGAAATGGTAGTTTACGGGAAGGCCTAAATGTAATTCTCAAATATGTATATTATTAGTTGTCGTATCTAGAAATACTACACAACCAAAGTTATAGAGAATTAAATTTCCGACCATTTATGTCTTACATTTTTGTTGTACTGGCTATGATAATACAGATATTCATGACTTTGTATTTTTGTTGCTAAGTCCATATCAACACCGAGCCACGAGAAAATGTGTTAACAGAATTTAATGAAAATCAGTATATAGAGTCGGGGAATAAGAAAATACAGTCTAAGCTATAAACAATTTTACTCATCCTGGATGAAATTGTAGTTTAGGGGAAGGTGCCTAAAATGTAATTTTTAAATACCAATATTATTGGTCCTATCGAAAAGTAATGGAGTCAGTAGCGTAGGCAGGATTGGCCGATGGCGGGGGCTATAGTTACAAAATGATGACAGAATACAACGAAGGTGCTTGTGAGTGTGTGGTGCGCGCATGCAAGACTTGTCATTATAAGGACACTGCTACAAGTGAATTAATGATATTCAGTCTGCAGTACGCTACTAAATATTACATTAAAATACAGAACAAGGACAATACTATCCAGCTCAACAGTTTTACAGTGAATGGTATGTTCAGTTTATAATCTAAAATCCAAATTTCGAGGCTTCTTACAAAATACAGTATGTTCAACAGATCTGTTGGTTCTACAGTTATGTCTCTGAATGTTTATTTAGTTTATTGTCAGTCCCTGTTTATTTTATATTTGTAAAATTTCCATCGGGGGAGGGATTCTAACCCCCTATAACAGGCCCCCTCCCTTAGTCCAGCTCCTCAATCGAGTGCAGTCGAACGAAGTCTGGTGATGCAGGAAATATTAGATTAGGAAATGAAGTCTTAAAGGAAATAAGCTGGGCTGAGTGGCTCAGACGGTTGAGGCGTTGGCCTTCTGACCCCAACTTGGCAGGTTCGATCCTGGCTCAGTCTGGTTGTATTTGAAGGTGCTGAAATACATCAGCCTCGCTTCGGTAGATTGGCCTTCTGACCCCAACTTGGCAGGTTCGATCCTGGCTCAGTCTGGTTGTATTTGAAGGTGCTTAAATACATCAGCCTCGCTTCGGTAGATTTACTGGCACGTAAAAGAATTCCTGCGGGACTGAATTCCGGCGCCTCAACGTCTCCATGAACCGTTAAAATAGTTAGTGGTAAGGTACGGGTGTATTCTGCCCAAAGACAGGTCCGAACCTGTTTACGTACGGTAGGGTGGCTAGTTCCTTTCCGCTCATCCATTCCCTGGGACGTAAAAAATATAAAAACCAACGTGAAATTATTTTTTAAAGGAAATAGACGACTATTGTTACTTGGGTTAAAATAACTGACGATGGCAGAAGTAAGGACATAAAATGCATACTAGCACAAACAAGTGATGCCTTATATAGAAGAGGCGAAAGGAAATTAAGGAGAATTTGGAAAGGGAATCACAATCCAAGGAGAGAAAATCAAAACCCTGAGATTTGTCAGTTATATTGTTATTTTATCTGAAACTGCAGAAAATTTGGAGAAATTGCTGAACGGTATGGATGGAGTCTTGGGTAAGGAGTACAATATGGAAATAACTAAGTCCAAAATAAAAGTAATGAAGTGCAGTCAATAAAGTCAGGAGATGCAGATAATATTAGAATAGGAAATGAAGTCTTAAAGAAGTAAGTTAGATGAATATTATTACTTGTGCAGTAAAATAACTAACGATGGCAGAAGCATAGAGTTAGTAAATGAAACACTAGAGGTAGCATTGGCGCTGCAGTCGCGTGCGAAGTTGAAGGAGCACGCTGTTTGGCAAAAGCTGGATTGTTTGGCACTGTCACTACTGGAGCTTCCCGATAAATTGAAGTATATACTTCTTTGAAGAAAAATGTCAGTCTCCTGTGCAGCTTATGGCTGCGTAGAGAGGTTCACAAAGGGCCATAGCATATAATTTCACAAGTATTTTCCTTGAAATTCATTTCCGTACGTATAAAATAATACATTGCATGACACTCCTTGTCATGTGAATTGGCCTATTTGGGCTAACTTCGCGACTGATTCCCCTGTGGGCGTGAATGAGATTCTTTGGATCTTCCCTTGAAGACTAAAATTAATGTTTTACGAAATATAAGGGATGATATTTTCCTTTCTCTGAATGACTATGTGCTTGATACCGAGCGAGTGGCTACAGGCTTTAGGTCACGTAGCTGTCAGTTTACATTCAGGACATAGTGGGTTTGAACCCCACTGTCGGCAGCCCTGAAGATGGTTTCCATTTCTCACACCAGGCAAATGCTGGAGCTGTACCTTAATCAAGACCACATTCGTTTTCTTCCCACTCCTAGCCCTTTCCTGTCCTATAGTCATCGTAGGAAGTATGTGTGTCGGTGCGACGTAAAGCAAATTGGTACAAAAAAATAAATAAGGAAAGATGTGCATGATAGCCTGGAATTGTGGTCCGCTTTTCACTTTTTGTGTGTATTTATAGTAGGCCTATTAAAAGCTATTGAATATATTTTCTGTATACAGTTTGTTGCTTTCCCTTCATACAATTTGTGTAGCAGTCCCCATTCATAGCTTACCACATTTTACAGTTTAGAGACTAGATGTGCCTCACCGTGTGAACATCTGATTCCTTTACTTTCGTCAATATTATTATTCCTTTAAATGTCACATAGGACTATATACAAGCATAATGTATTATTGACTGAACGAGTTGGCGGTGCGGTTTGGGCCACGCAGCTGTAAGCTTGCTTTCGTGAAACAGTGGGTTCAAACCCCACTGTCGGCAGCCCCGAAGATGGTTTTCCGTGGTTTCCCATTTTCACACCAGGCAAATGCTGGGGCTGTACCTTAATTAAGCCCACGGGCGCTTCCTTCCCTTTCCCAACCCATCATCGCCGTAAGGCCTATCTGTGTCGGTGCGATGTAAATCAAATTGTAAAAAATATTGTAAGTATTTTTTCAATTCTCTTCAATCGTATAATTTACCACTCACCCTTTCCTCTAACGGAAATCATTTTACGAGTTAAATCTTAAAGCAAATCATACATTTCAGGAAAAGCTAAATAAAAACTCCATAATAGGCCGAAACCACAACCGAGCGACATAGTTTCACTTTTAATCACGTTTAGAACACATCAACAACAACAACAACAACAACAACAACAACAACAACAACAACAACAACAACAATAATAATAATAATAATAATAATAATAATAATGGTGGTGGTGATGGTGGTGATAAAAATAATAAAAATGGCTTTACGTCCCACTACATACGTGCACGGTTTTCGGAGACGCTGGGGTGTCATAATTTTTTCCTACGGGAGTTCCTTCATGTGCCGCTAAATCTATCTATTTGCAAGAGGCTGACTTATTTGAGCACCGGACTGAGCCAGGCTCGAACCTGCCAATTTGGGCTCAGAAAGCTAGGGTCTAAACCGGCGATGATAATATTTTGTCTACTTTACCCCAAAATCGCGCTAACTTTTTAGGCCTAAAATCTCGCTCATGCGCTTCGTACAAGAGAGGACATTTTCGGTCGTTGGGCAGAATTATACCAAATTTCTGGTCATTTACACAAAAAATAGCGAAATATACGAGCCCTCCTTCTAAACGTATGTTGTTAACAAGACTTAATATGAACAGTAAATTGATTTTGTGTTAATTAACTGCACCTCTTAAATTACGCATTTAATCCTGTATTCATGCTTTTTGGGCTTTGTTTTTTACTGGAGAGAAGCATCACAAGTATACTGTAGTATCCGAGAATATTTACATGTAAGAATTTTAAACGTTATGCATATCCACACAGTTTTAAAAGGCCCAGATTTACATTGATGAGTACGGTGGAATGAGCTTTTTACCAAACAGCTGCGATATCAACATGTTCCGCTCGCTACACTGTTTCTCTCGTAGACGGTGGCGCCAATGCTACCTCTAGTGTTTCATTTACTAACTCTATGGGCAGAAGTAAGGAGGACATAAAATGGAGACTAGCATGAGCAAGGAAGAGCTTTCTTAAGAAAATAAATTTTCTCATTTCGAACATTGAGAAAGGAATTAGAACGATGTTTCTGAAGACTTTCCTCTGGAGCGTGGCATTGTATGGAAGTGAAACATGGACGATAACTAGTTCAGAAAGAGAATAAAAGCTTTTGAAATGTAGTGTTACAGAAGAATGCTGAAGGTGAGATGGATAGATCGAATCACGAATGAAGAGGTACTGCATCGAATAGGTGAGAGGAGATTGATTTGGCTAAGTTTGACGAGAAGGTGAGATAGAATGATAGGACACATCTTAAGACACCCAGGACTTGATCAGTTGATTTCTGAGGAAAGTGTAGGTGGTAAGAACAGTTAGACCAAGGTGTGAATATGACAAGCAGATTAGAGCAGATGTAGAATGCAGAGTAATTGCGTAGAAAGGAAAAGGTTAGCACAGATAGGCTGACATGGAGTGCTGCATCAAACCAGTCTATGGACTCGTAATTCAAACAACAACAACAACAACAACAACAACAACAACAACAACAACAACAACGAAATAAACAGCGACATCTTTAGAAACAGGAGAAGGTCAATCCTAGGATATGTGTTGTTATAGTATTGATCGGAACATCAAATCTGTTAACTACGCATTTTAATTATATCTTGGGCCATAGTTTAACAATATCAACAGTGAAAAATCGTATGGTAATGAGTAGGTAGGTCTAGCTTGAGGGATTCGACTCCATGTTTTAACCTCACAGGGGTGCCTACCTTAGAGACCCAAGTTCGATGACCAGAAGTATGCAAGCTTTACCTTACAGGTTTTGATTCGACTCCAGGCTTAACCTTACAGGGGTGCTAACCTTATTGTCCAGGCTTAACCTTACAGGGCTGTTAACATTACTGACTAGGCAATTATTATTATTATTATTATTATTATTATTATTATTATTATTATTATTTAATAATTATTATTACTATTATTTATTTCAGGGGCTGCCTGGCCGAAGCGGTAAAAGCGAGCTCGGTTTGCTTGGAAGGATGTGGGTTCGAATCCCCGTCAGGAAGTCGTAAAATTTAAGAAACTAGATTTCCACTTCCGGAGGTGCATATGGCCCTGAGGTTCACTCAGCCTACACCAAAAATGAGTACCAGGTTAATTCCTGGGGGCAAAGGCGGCCGGGCGTAGAGCTAACCATTCTACCCCATCACGTGCCGAGGTTAACAACGGTGGAAGTCTTTACCTTCCACTCCTCCAAGGGCCTTCATGGCCTGTACGGAGGTGACTTTGCTTTTTTTATTATTTATTTCATGCTTGGTGTGTCCTACCAAGTATAGAGTAATTAGACTAATTTTATTGACTATTTGCTTCATGCTCTCTCATTAAAAACAGTTCATTTAATTTGTTGCTGATTTACCAAGAGCTTGGTAACATCGAGGTCATCAGCGTGTGTATTTGTATGTATATAGAATTTATTTGATAACCTATGTTATTGTAGTAACTATAGTAGTGTGTTAGAGTGTACTAGTGTCAGGGAGGGGTGAAAACGTGCCTTAACTTAAAATTTATTATCTCCCAAACCGATAGTCCTAGAAAACTGTTTTTTTAGGTTAAAATTGATCAAAATACTCTTTTAAGAGTTGATATATATATGTATTAACTCTTCCTAACTATATCTTCAAAATTTTTGGAAAAATAACCTTCAACTCTAAATACAGTCTACGATTATACTTTAATTACTTTTAAAGTAAAAAATACCTACGTTGGAGATGAAAACATCCCTTATCGTAAAAATTCATTATCTCTTAAACCGATATTCCTAGAAAACTGCGTTTTGGCGTTGTTTTTCAACTTGATTTTACTGCAATTAGACATAGAATCTAGACCGCTATAAAGTCCAGGATATTTATTTTCCCAACGCCTGGAATCGGAATTCTTGACTTCCATAACTCTGCTATTGGATATAGCAGGTCCACCTAGCAGCGGAATTCGAACATATTTTGAAACGCATAATATTTCCTCACAAGTATTAAATTTATGCTTGATGTTAACGGTAACCATCCCAATCAGTGGCAGTTGAGATCCCTCCGGACCAGAGTTTTTTGTTGCTTTACTGAATTTTCTTATTTAGCTTTATATCAGCTGGTAATATCTACGCATCTGTTCCTGTGTCTATTTTGAAGCTGTCATTTAATAATAAAGTTGCTGACCAAGGAGCCGAGGCCATTTCGTTGACACTACCTACAACCCATCTTTTGAATTATTATCTTAATTCGTGCATTCACGTACTTTTATGTTTACGTGCGAGGGAGACAAAACGACCCTTTTTTTTTTTTTTTGCAAGGTGTACACTGCTCATTTCTGGCTGGGCATTCGCCACGACGATGAGAAGGAGCATTGTCGCACCAAATACACTGCCTATTATTTTTGTTGTCAAACCTAGATGCCGCTGGCTGCCGAATGTTGGGAGGGTCCCTGATACATGATTGGGGTTTCTTTACATAGTTAATATTTGCAATTTCAAATCCTTAGTATCGTCGATACAATTCTTCTGAATTTCGTAAGATCGTAACAGCGGATTCAAGTGTTAATTTTGTCTCCAACTGCAACCCCTATCACTCAACAACTGGTCCCACATGCCTATAATTATGCCCATTAGGATCATCTCACCTTCTAGAGTTACCCCTATCACAATTTTTCGCAAGGGTACTTAAGTCTGTAAAATTTTCCGCCGTTTCTGACACTCCTTGCTTCCGACGCAAGAATTTTATTCTATCAAAAATTAGGTTTTCTCAAAATAGTCTTAAAATGATTTCAGAACCTGATCAGAATCGTGTACTTTGTCATCGGGAACCGCTAGGGAAACTAGACTGTCCTCCCCTTTTGCCCCATGCAATAGATCAGCATATCGGTATGTTATTTTCCTGGCATCTCATCTAGTTTACGGACTGAACAGTATTCTTGGAATCGTCGTTTCCAATCAGGTCAGTCATGCGGTTTAAATGAGAATGCATCAGGGGTACGTATGTTTAGCTTAACATTGAAATCTCGTACGGTAGTTTGTGTTGTTTGAGATATGATTGCATCGAGAAATGTTAAATAATGTTATATAATGTATGTGTGACACAGTTGTTGGCTGAAGATACAATGAAGGTTTAGAAAATTCATATCGATCGATCATACTATCGATTCAATTCATATTTCATTTCCATTCAGTTGGCAGTATTACCGGAACCGGGAGAGCTCCTTCCTCACTCCTCAACCCCGTAACACCGGCTATCACTGAAAGTTGCGCGTACAATATGTATGGCATCAATGGGATAATATTACAATAATAATAATAAAACATATAATAGAGTTACAACACGTATATTCACAACAAGAATAACTGATAACCCAAATAACACTAATAATCCAGCTAACGGTCTAACCGCCATAGAATATCTATAACACTGCAAAAGGTTAGAAACATAAACGCCAATTGAGCATCGAAATGATGCCAGTCTCACAATAAATATTACAGGAGGTAGGTAGTCTATGGTGCTGACTAACCTATTGTCGAGAATTTACAACGTTACAGGGGCTAGAAAACCCACGATGTTGACTAACCTTTCGTTGAGGGTGCATAATATTATGGAAGCTAGAAAACCTATGATGTTGACTAATCTATTGAAGAGAATGTATAATATTACAGGGGCTAGACAACCTACGGTGTTGCCTTGTGTATTAATGAGAATGTATAAAATTACAGGGGGCTAGACAGTCTATAGTTCCGTTTTTATGAGTTTCGACTTGACAGTTAGCCGGAAGTCAGACGGTGGTGCCAAATTGCTACGAATACAAACAGCTGATTTACGATACACAACACGAACAGAAATGTAAATACTGGAATATAAGTCCATAATCAGTTATCCTTTGTAGCAACATACATGATTCACATTTAGGATAAGGATACAAGATAAAAATATGCCAATGCTCGAACAGATACGTGAGAAAATTAAATTAAATTTCTACTCACCATATAGAAGATCTCGCGTTGCTGTTAGATTCATTTTCCCGCAACAAAGGAAATAACCCTACAAAGCGAATATACCACTCATTTCTGAGTCGCTATCGGCATTGTCATCGTCTGTTAAGGTTTCACTCTCGCTTGACCCTAAAGAGATAATAAAGTCTTCACCATAATCGTCTGTGAGACTTTCTTTCTCCCAAGCTTTAATCATCTCGGATTTCGTGTGTCTCACATCGTTGCACCAGACCTCCACACTTATACGGCTTCGAAAATAAGTCTTTCAGTTTCCGAAACTGTGAAGCGTCGGTTATTCTTAGCTACATAATCCTTCACTTGGGCCCAAATCAGTCCTATGGCGTTAAAATGGCAATGGTATAGTAGAATGTGAACTACTTTATGCCCGTTCCTTCTGGCTATTTCATCCACCACATAAACTGGGCACTGGGGCTTGTTTTGTTTCAAGAGATGCATAAGATCCCCCTTCCCCATGTCATCGCGAGCCGAATTATTGTGCTCCTTCAACCACTTAATCAACTCATTCTTTCTAGCCGCCATTGTTGGTGCTTTGTCAAGAATGACTCCCTAACATTACAAACAATTTTCCGGGCCTGGCTCCTTAGTGGAGTACCGCGTCCGAAGGGCTTTCTTCTCTCGGGAGCTTTATCCTTAGACGTCGGCGTCGACATGACAGAATATCAAATTCACACACGGGCCTAAAATTAACCTACTATATAACTACCGAACGAAATATTAAACTAAGCTACTATATAAACTAGATCACCTGTTACACACTATTCATTTCAATATAACGCGCTATACTATTAAAAATATTAAACAATACATTTATACAATCCATACTACGAAATATAAACGAACAACAACCTAGCACAAAGACCGCGAAAAGAACTGAGCACAATACAACACTGCTAACCGGAACTCGAATCTAGAATGTAACGCACTCTATCGGAGTGATCGGCTGCCTATGATTGGCTGTTGATTAATTCACTTACCCTCCGCCAAAAGGCGGAGTGATCGGCTGCCTATGATTGGCTGTTGATTAATTTACTTACCTTCCGCCAAAAGGCAGCGCTCAAACGTCAAGTCGAAACTCATAATAACTGAACTATAGTATGCTGATTGTCGAGAATGTACAACATTACAGGTGCTAGACAACCTACGATGCTAACTGACCTATTGTCGAGAATATATACAGAATAGAAGGGAACTGATTCACCAAATTAACACAAGTAATAGATCTTGGGGAGAGGATCTCAATGTCACACGTTTCAGATCCGTAGTTTGCACCATTCTAGAGGGAAGTCGTGCTTTGTGAATTGCAAGAAATGCAACGCAGTGGTTAGCGGTAGCTACTGTAGAGGCTTCCGGGTACGTGCGCAAATGTTTAAACCAGTTTCTGCCTGCTGTTGTATATCTTCAAGGTGGAGCGTCCACAGCCAACAAAAACAATAATATGTTTCCCTTCTTTCTAGAGGAACGACTAGCACCAATGCATTGACCGAGTTTTGTGACAGTACAGTACTTCACGCTTTAAACTTAACAAACGTAATGGACATTCGGTAACTATTCGACAATATGACATTAAGTGTCACTTGGCCTATTCCAATAATGATAAATTCTGCCCTTTATTTGTACCCTGAAGGTGGAAATGGGAAACTACTGAAATCTTCAAGACGGCCGGCAGCGGGGTTCAAACATTCACCATCCGATTGCAGCAAACTCGCCGGAATAGCATGCCGCTGACCACTGCGCATTGCTGCTCGGATTGGCCAACCACTTAATAAATAATATCATCATTAGAACACCACTGACCGTCTGTATAGCAGAATAGCTTGCGTACTACCCTTCCGTCTTTGAGACCCCGGGTTCGATTTCCGTCCGGACCAGTGATTATTACATTAATAAGTGTATTCCTATGGCTGGGGGACTGGGTATTTCTGTCGTCTTCAACACGTGTATGCAGCACAAAACAAGATATGACAATCACCACTACCAACGCATTAACATGCAGCATTTATCCTCTTAACGGTTGGCGTCAAGAAGGGCACCCGGCCGTAAAACTATACCATATGTTCCCCAGCCCCTGACCCCGCGGAAAAACTGGTTGCAGGGGGGTGTAATAGAAACAATCTCTGTGGCGTTGCTGTTCACTTCTCCCGAAGGCAGTTCGGGTTTGACTTCCGGCCAATGTATGTGGGATTTACGAAAGAAAATGGTACATCCTAGGGTCGAATTAAGAAAATGGCTTATGATCACAGAATTGAATGTCAAGTAAAACTCTAAGCGTAGTTTACCTTTTGAACAGAAAAAATGAGAACACAACGGCAAAGCGTTTGTGTACCTACTAGAGTGTGATACACTCGATCAAGTTAGTCGTGGGAAATGGTTCACATTGTTATAGCAGATGTCTGAAATGTCAACCAATGACGGTAACACACGCTTGGTACCTTCGGAGAAAATTCTCTTGAACCCACCACAGTATCTTGTGGTTTTGACTGATGTCATGAACAGCTTCCAAGACCCGTTCTGGGAGCTTTTGCACGGTTTCCACTTCTATTTGATATAACTTAGATTCCATGTACCCTCATAAGATATAATCTAAATGGTTTAGATCGGGGTTTCTTGCCGGCCAGCAGAGAGGGCACAAACGCCCAATCGATCGCTGCAGATAAGTGGCGTCCAGGTGGCGGAGCACTGCACTGGCAATGTGTGGGGTTGATCCAACATGTTGGAACCACATGTGCTGTCAGATATGGAGCAGAACATCCTCTGATAGTAGTGGTAGAGTGCTTTACAAAAACTGCAGATAAGCTACGCCAGTCAGTCTATGAGGCAATATCACATATCCCATGGTAATACCTCCCCAACATTAACGCGAAACGGAACCTGGTGGTAGGAACGTCTCATAGCATTGGAATTTTTCTCCAACCTCACATGCGTGTTGTGAAAATTGAATGTGTCACTTGCGTAAACGAGGCCTCGTCTGTGAACAAAATACGTGGGTTGGAACTTTAATAGTGGACGCGAAACGAAGTGGGATTAATTATTGTCACTTCTATCACAAGTTACTGTATGGCTAAGCTACCTCACTGTAAATCGAATCGCCCACCCACTGAAAAGCGACTATACTATGGCGAAAAGAAGCCAGTCTTCTGTTGTGAGAGTTACCGCTCTAAACCGTTGCGTATTGTGTATTGACCATGTTATAATAATAATCGTATGGCCTCAGCTACCGTGTGCAGACATTTCAATTTGACGCCATCTGGCTGTCTGCTCGTCAATTTCGACGTTCCGTTTTACTCTAGGCCCCCACTAGATGGCAGACCGAGTAAACCGAAACTCTCTTGGGCGTCTATGGCTGAGATTTAATGAATTTTGTCGGGTAAACACCAAATGTGTCACCAGAGATCTTTTACATGCCGACATTGTACGACATGGAGTGTCGAATGGACTTTTTTCCGCCCTTCAAAAATCCGACTACCTCTGCCGGGTTTGAACCCGCTATCTTGGGATCCGGAGGCCGACACTCTACCGCTGATCCACAGAGGCAGCTATTGACCATGTTTAGGACACAGGAACAGCAATGTCGGCTGTCAATGTTCCTATGGCAGCACAGCAACACAATGTCATGAAGGTCTTCGTGAAGTATGTGGTAACGCGCGATGGACATAGCGCGGCCGGATCACTCTAGTGTCAGTAAAGAGGAGTCCGACTCGTTGGCTGAATGGTCAGCGTACTGGCCTTCGGTTCAGAGGGTCCCGGGTTCGATTCCCGGCCGGGTCGGGGATTTTAACCTTCATTGGTTAATTCCTATGGCCCGGGGGCTGGGTGTTTGTGCTGTCCCCAACATCCCTGCAACTCACACACCACACATAACACTATCCTCCACCACAATAACACGCAATTACCTTCACATGGCAGATGCCGCCCACCCTCATCGGAGGGTCTGCCGTACAAGGGCTGCACTCGGCTAGAAATAGCCACACGAAATTATTATTAGTAAAGAGGAAGTGCAGGCTCTTGCCACGCTAGTAGACACAGATCGACGTCAGACGATTCGTGAATTAAGTCACGCATAGCTGTGCTATGCATGTTCTGAAGAAGATCCTTACAATACGGAAAACAACTGCAAATCGGTAGGTTCCCCATGAGTTAACGAAAGCACAGTAAAAAATGAAATGTCGTATGGCTTTTAGTGCCGGGATATCCCAGGACGGGTTCGGCTCGCCAGTTGCAGGTCTTTCTATTTGACTCCCGTAGGCGACCTGCGCGTCGTGATGAGGATGAAATGATGATGAAGACAACACAGACACCCAGCCCCCGTGCCATTGGAATTAACCAATTAAGGTTAAAATTCCCGACCCGGCTGGGAATCGAACCCGGGATCCTCTGAACCGAAGGCCAGGACGCTGACCGTTCAGCCAACGAGTCGGACGAAAGCACAGTGATGGTTACTGTCTTGCAGCGCTATGGTTGTGAAGAAGATGATTTTTTACGCCACATTATTGCGCTTTATGAAAAATGAACTAGATCGTACGAGCCGAACTTAAGCATCAATCCAACGACTGGCGTCATTACGCCTCAACGGGCAAAACAAAAATTCGTCAGACTCTTACGAACTTGATGTTATGGTGATAATTTTCTACGACTGCGATCGTGTGTGTCATCCTCACACATGGCGTGCCGCAAGGACAGACTGTTAAGGCACAATATTTCTGCCAGCGTTGGGAAGAAAGCAGCAACGCTTCCTGTAGAACGCTACTATTGTGTTCAGGATAATGCGCGGGCACATGTGGCACACCCTGTAGTCGATTTGTATGGTCCCTGGGGTCGGGGAGTACTTTTCCATCTATCATATTCATTGGATTTAAGCACCTGTGATTATGACTTCATCCCAAAGATGAAGACACCTCTTCATGACATTCGTTGCCGGACTGTTCCCGAGGTTCTGCAGGCAGTAGATCACTCCAACAGAGACATCGATAGAACAGGCGCTGCTATTATCGTCTGGCGTTGCGAGCAATCATTTACTTTGCTGCTTTCATTGTGATATTATTGCGTAACAGTGCAAGCTAAAGACCTGAAACTTGGGACATCGTGATCCTTTTCCCAAGCTCTATTACTTGTGTTCATTTCGTGCACCAGTTACCTCTCATCCTGTAGAATTACAGGGTCTAGAAAACCTATGATATTGACTGACCTAAGTAGATGGGCACCATCTCGTTGTAAGTGATGTGTTGTATTATCGCTATTACAATACGACGAGCTTCTTGATACAGTCGCTCATCATCCCATCTCGGGTTCAGCTGCTGCAGTTTTCTTGCTATATCGTTGTGTAATCGAAGCAACACTGTCTGGAGAATTGTAAGTTGTGGATTCTGATTCACTCTACCATCACCTAAATAAATAAATAAATAAATAAATAAATAAATAAATAAATAAATAAATAAATAAATAAATAAATAAATAAATAAATCATAATTTTATAACTGAGACCTAGTTTAAAACAAAACCCTAATTTTAGAGGAAAGCAAACTGTCCTATAGTTGAAATTAAAAACAAATTTCTGTTAATTTCAAATTTTATAATAATCATATTGATTTGGCAAAAAATAATTGAATTATTTTAAAACTTTTATTTTACACTTAAAATAATGTACATATAGACAATTCTATATGTGACCTCTACAAAATGATCCAGAGACTTTGTCAATCAATCAATCAATCAATCAATCAATCAATCAATCAATCAATCAATCAATCAATCAATCAATCAATCAATCAATCAATCAATCAATCAATCAATCAATCAATCAATCAATCAATCAATCAATCAATCAATCAATCAATCAATCAATCTCATTTTTCAACAGGACTGAATTCTCTACTCTGCTACAACTTTGTTGTACAGAGGGTTTCGGTCTTTGCACTCACCTGCTATATAACAAGCCTCGTTGTTGGGCACGTCGCAGTCTTCGTACGAGTCGTTAGATCGCGGCAGCATTTCCCTATTCCTACTCCTACTGACAGTGAGTCTGCCACCTCTTAACTCCCGCAGGCTGCGCGCCTGTGATTCGGACAGTCCGTACACCAGCGACCCGTCCAGGTATGCAGAAGGATTATTAATCTGAAACATGCGCACATAATAATAACCTGTTACAGAAAAGTATTTACACAAATTGCGGAATAAACCTTTTTTTTTGCTACTTATTTAACGTCGCAATAACACGTGGAAGGTTTTCAGCGACGGAGGGATGGGAAAGGGTTAGGATTAGGAAGGTGGTGGCCGTGGCCTAAATTAAGGTTTACCTGGTGTGAACACGGGAAACCATGGAAAAGCATCTTCAGGACTACCGACGGTGGGATTCGAACGCACTATATCCCGAATGTAGGCTCACAGCTGTGCGACCGTAACTGCACGGTGAACTCGCTCGGTGAAATAAACCTAATATACAATTCCGTACGTAATACAAAACTGAACTTGTTCGGCTAGTCCAAGGACTTTGAGAAGCGGCTCATTCTTCAGATCATTCCAGGACATAGGTGAAAATGCAATTAATTATTCCTTTAACTTTCATGTTTCTGTGATAACCATTAAAAAGGATTTCCATGGTGCAAGCCGTAAGTGAAAAATCTTAGTTTCAATATCAATTCAAACATATTATTTTGTAAGAACTCAAGTAGTGGGTTGTATGCACTGAGTCAAAACTTCTAATTTTCTATTCAGCCGTTGGGTGGAGGCCTTGAGACGTTCGAGTAGGAGGGAAAATCACGCGATCACCTGATGGTTGGTATGTTCGAAACAGATTGGGTAGATTTCAAGGCCAGACTTTTGCAGGAAAAGTCGATGTCTGTCTACGCTCGCTTTCACTCATGGGTACATTAAGGGGTGTAGACCATATCCTGGTCAGCGAGATTGAAACTAGAAGTTCCACAGTACTACCAACACAAATGCAGTAAAAATACTATCAGGAAATAGCACTCAAGGCCTCAATAGGTCGGCGGGCTAAAATCCCCCATTGGTAGCGGGCCCTCCCAGCACCGTTGAAAATTCTGGCTGACTACTCATGGGCAATATGGATTAGATTCCCTTAGGGAAACTGAATTATTTGTCCCGAATGAGTAAGTTTATAATACCAATATAATTGGTCCGTTATTGGACATTAGAAATTTTTAGCTAGCGTTTCGCCCCAATGTGCTAATTTGGGCTCTTCAATTGGTAAATAGCACACCTACCTGGACGAATGGCTAGTGCAGAGGTGCTCAGCTGGGCGCCCGTTGAGGCTAGCCCAGTGCGACCGGGCTGGCGTGACGTAAATGCGGGTAGCTTACGTAACAAGCATACGTCACAGTGAAGCGAGAGAGCGAACACACTTTGCAGGAAAGGGAGGGAGCATTGACGTTCGATTGTGATTACGAAGGTCTCCTCCGTTACTCAACGAAGTGCTGACTGGGATACATTATTTAAAATAAAACTCTATAATCGCAACAAACAAAAAAGAACTGACCTTTGCAAGATATTCCAGTTTGATTTACGCTGCGCTCGATATAAACAGTCAGTTTTATTTTATTTATTCGAAGAAAACTGACACGTTATAATTTTCGATTTGTAATCTGCAAAGGTACAAGGTTTAAGCGTACAAGCTTCGATTTACAATTCCTTGGATTGGAATGACAGTATTTTTATTTTAAAATGGCTTTTATTTATAAAAGGTAATATAATTACATAATGAACAATGATTTTGCACAGTGAATGAGACTTTCAGCTCGGGTAAGTTTCTGGGCAGAATTATAGAGACGATATCGGAACGAGTGACAACGCTTGTCGTAAAGCAACTGGAGAAATCTCTCCAGTTCAACAACGCTGAACTTGTAGCGAATCTAAAGAATAAACCTGAGTGTCGGGATAAGGAAATCCAGGCACTTAGGAAAGAATTCGAAGCTAGAAGTGACTCTCTCGAACAATATAGTAGAAGTAATATTAGAATTTTTGGAGTGCAGGAGAGCTCACAAGAAAATACTGACGAACTTGCCGCAAACGACTTCAGAGATATAGGCGTGAATATAAATATCAATGATATTTGTAGAAGTCACCATGTTGCGCCTAAGTCAGTAGGGTAAACCCGGCCTATCATTGTCAAGTTTACTTCCTATCGTATACGACAGGAAGTATTCCTTAACAAAAGGAGACTAAAGTGCACTCAGGTTACTATCCGCGAAGATCTTACATCCACTGGACTCTCCATAACGAGGGCCGCCGTTTACCGTTTCCGTGTAAGCAACTGTTGGACTGCAGACGGTGATATCAACATTAAGGAACCCGATGGGGGCAAAATGCGCATTAACCACCTGTGTGACTTACCGAAGGATAGAGATAGCAACTACACTGTTCTGATCTTATTTACAACATTTCATTTTATTTGAATACCACTTTAGTATAGTTTAATTAGATTAGACCACTGTAGTTAGATTATTCATTCACTTAATTATTAATTTTTCATAAGGTGGCTGCAAGAACTAATGGGTTACTCTCTTCTGACAGTAACGGACATTCCTTCCCAGCCACAAGCCCTTTCAAGGCCTCACTCACCCTTCCACTCTCCACAAACAGAGGACCTTGTGACAACTGTCCACTGACCTCTCCTGGAATTAACCCCCCTTCCTTCTCTCTCAACTAGAGACCTGCTCCTAGCTGAAATTTCCTCTTTCCTTAAAGGTCTCCATATAGCTCATCTAAATGTACATTCATTGTCTGATCATTTCCACGAACTTGAAGAACTTTTCCCGGACGTATTTGAAGTTTGCCTTCTCACTGAAACCTGGCTTCATGACCTGGGCCCTGTTTCATAAAACATCTTTCACTAATATTATTAGTAAAAAACCCAATAATATTAACTAATAATATTAGTATTATGTTTCATAGGGTTATTAGCTAATAATATTAGTAATTAGTTTATGAGTCAAAATTATTAGTAGATATTCCTAATAATAATATTATTAATATATATTAGTATAATATAATATTAGTAAATTGTTTCATGGACAGGGTCAGAAAATAACAAGAGTTGAACAAGGGAGGTCGGAAGGGTAGATGAAAATGAGCCTGGCACAAGCAATGGCAGGACTCATCTCAGTGTCCCGTGTTCGCCAACCCACGCTCCCAAGTTGAGAGTCCTGGGACCCCTTTTAGTCGCCTCTTACGACAGGCAGGGGATACCGAGGCTGTTATTCTACCGCCCCCACCAACAGGGGGTAGTAAACAAAGATTTTTGTAGTCCATTTGAACAGAGATTTTTAAGAGTATATGAAATAAAAAAGTAAAAGGAACAAGGAGGGTTATAGTGTGCAAAAGGCTGCGAATAGTTGATGCTTTAACTCAATCATTTTCCACAAAAAAAATTCTTCTCTCACATTATTTTTACTTCTTTTATCCATTTTCATATGTATCAAAGTCACAACAGTGAAAATATCAAGTGAGCCTTTTGAACATGTGGATTAATAGTCGGTTGTAGTCAAGCATTAGCCTACTGCTAGGAACAAACCCAAACCAAGAATATATGCAACAGACTGATTTTAACCTCCATTTGTATCAGTTGACTAATGAACTAATATTAGACTATTAGTGAAGATATTTTATTAGTCATGTGTAAGTGTTTATGAAACAGAATTTGGTTAACTAATAATTATTTTTATGAGTTCTAATATTATTAGGTAATATTATTAGTTAGTTTTATGAAACAAGGCCCTGATGACATCGAAGAATTTCAACACACCCGGCTACTGTTTACTCCGGAACGACAGAGCAGGAAAGAGGGGAGGAGGTGTGGCAGCGATAGTCAAAACCATTTTAAAGCCGAGGATAATTGCATGTTCAGATAGAGAGTGCAATAGACGGCCCGAGTTCCTGCTTTTGGAAGTAATCGTAGCCCATCAGAAATTTGCCGTCTATGTGGTATACAAGCCACCTGCCTTTGGACACTTGGAGGACGTAGAGAACGCATTGTTACGCGTGCTTCTGCAATGCGAACATGTCATTGTCATTTGTGACTTTAACACAGACATCGGAAGCAACAATGCCGAATGTCGGCAGCTTATAAACATGTCTACGTTTTGCGATATGAGCATTTTACACACTCCCCACTCCCCACACACCACACCCCCACGTCACACACGACAATTGACTTAATGATTGTCAAGAATACGGACAATAATAATAATAATAATAATAATAATAATAATAATAATAATAATAATAATAATAATAATAATAATAATGTTATTTGTTTTAGGTCCCACTAACTACTCTTTTACGGTTTTCGGAGACGCCGAGGTGCCGGAATTTAGTCCCGCAGGAGTTCTTTTACGTGCCAGTAAATCTACCGACACGAGGTTGACGTATTTGAGCAGCTTCAAATACCACCGGACTGAGCCAGGATCGAACCTGCCAAGTTGGGGCCAGAAGGCCAGCGCCTTAACCGTCTGAGCCACTCAGCCCGGCAGAATACGGACAGAGTACTACAACACGGACAGACATCTGCACCAGGAATTTCAGCTCATGACCTAATATACATGTCTTACTCCTTAAAGACTCGAAAGACAAAACCAAGGACTATTACATTCAGAGGTCTCTCTAAAATTGACTAGAGTATGTTTACTAAAGACGCACTAGATGTTCCATGGCACCATATACTGACAGTTGACCACACTGACATTAAAGTAAACATATTTAAGAAATATCTGACAGCGCTCTATGATCGACACGCCCCGCTGAAAACAGTACGGGTGAAACGAACCCCAGCACCGTGGTTAAACGCATTGTTTAAACAGTTTGGAAAGTAGAATGTCTATGTCAACTGAGTCAAAAGCTATAGAGAAGTCAAGAAGAACTGGGATGGTAACTTGCCTTTTGTTCAAGAATCGAGGAGTTAATGGCAAGACGAGATGCCGCACACAGAAAGTTTAAGCGACAACCGACACAATACAATTTTGACTCATTTAAACGGCTACAAAATAAAACATCGCAGGCAGTACGCAACGCTAGAATCAGACATGCACATGCCCTATTTAAACAAAAAATACTAGACCTGCTACGGCTTGGAAAGAACTAAGACACGTGGGAATAGGTAAACGAAGAGACGATCATCCTACTGACATGCCCTTGGACACCCTCAATACATATTTTACCACTTCCGAACATACCATTGACAGGGAAAGGGAACATAGAACACCATACAGCAATTACAACTCTCCTGCACCTGACAGAGAAAATTTCTACTTTTCACATGTGACACCCTCGCAAGTTAAACAAGCCATATTTCGAATAAAATCAAAGTCCAAAGGGGTAGACAACATAGAAACAGAACTTATTAAGACGATAACTGACATAATTTTACCTACTAAAACTCATATATTTAATCATTCTCTAATGACTGGCGCGTATCCTTCCTTATGGAAAGCTGCCGTTGTCGTCCCGCTCGCTAAAAAATCACCGCCTGAAGACGTAACCGACTATAGACATGTAAGCATATTATCGGTCCTTTCAAAAGCCCTAGAATACATTGTACACCAACAAGTCTCCAACTACTTGCAAACACACGATATTCTTGACGAACGCCAGTCTGGTTTTCGACATAAACACAGCACTAGTACTGCACTACTTAAGGTTACAGACGACATTCGCAATGCGATGGACAAAAGACAAGTTACCATCCTAGCTCTTCTTGACTTCTCTAAAGCTTTTGACTCAGTTGACAGACATACTACTTTCCTAACTATTTAAATCCTGGATAAGCAGTCTTCAGTGGAAGAATTCATACCTCCGCGGTCGTCTGCAGTGTGTAAAAAATAACAATAATGATTATTCATCCTGGCGATCCGTTGAGGTTGGTGTTCCACAGGGGTCCATCTTAGGACAGCTTCTATTTTCTGTCTATATCAACGATATTACGTCGTCTGTAAACAGCTGCAGACACCACATGTACGCTGACGATGTACAATTAGACTTGCACTGTGAACCGGAAAGACTAACCGAAGAAATTAAACATTTCAATAGAGACTTACAAGAAATCTGTAACTGGACTGATACCTATGGACTTTGATAAAATAACGTAAAATCTCAAACTATAATAATTTCACATCCTCGGCTTTGGTCAAAAACCATAAGCAACTTCACTTTACCAAAACTCTACCTACAAAATTCATTCAAGTTTAAAAACTTCATGTTTATTCCGTATTGAACTGAGAATCTAATGGAAACAAGAGAGGTCCACCTATTCAATACCATACAATGTTATAAGAAAAATTATAACATTCTATTATACTCGGTACCGGTTTCGATGCTGGTGTGCATCATCATCAGCCAAAAATAAGAAAAATATACATAGACAAAGTTACAATAAACAATGCATAAAGTACATACAAATTTTACAAAACTGGCAAGACCTAATTAAAAACGGGATCCATAAACATTAACCTATGACCTAAACTTAAAAATAGCACCAACTGTCTTAAAAGTCCTCTGAATCTAAAAACATTCACCCATTGATTGAAGTGAATCTGTCGAAGATATCGGTGTTATGACAGACGGACATCTTTCTTGGAAGCGGCAGGTTACCTGTATCTCCAGAAGGGTATTTGCAATACTTAACTCACTTAGAAGATTCCGCAACATATTTTTTCCAGTATTAAAAGAACGTCTCATTTGCACTCTGGTATTACCTCATTTCGACTACTGTGACGCCGTGTACAACGACCTGACTGTTGCTCTTAACGACAAACTACAACGCGTGCAAAACGCCTGTGTTCGCTATAAATGTGACTTACGCCTGTGTTCGCTATAAATGTGACTTACGTTACTATGACCATGTTACACCTGCCTACGATGAAGTCGGTTGGCTGAAACTCAAACAGCGCCGTAATCTTCATGCTTTATGCCTTCTTCATCGAATACTCTCCTCATGCTCACCTCCCTACTTCTACAGTCAATTTCACCACCTCTCATCCAATCTCAATTTCGTAACACTGTCAAAATTTGATACACTCGTATCTATTCCACCTCACCGCACCACACGATACACAAACTCATTTGTTATTTCTTCGGCACGACAGTGGAAGACACTACCCGTCTCTGTCAGAGGAGCCTCACCTGCTAGTTTTAGGCAACTTTGTCACCGGTACCTAGTAAGTAATAGATGAAGTCCTAAACTATTATTCGAATGCTATGGGAATATTGTAGATTTAGCCTTCCTCAAACTATAGAATTTATATAATCACACTGTTATTATTAAGGTTAATAGAAATTAGCTAATCATGTCATAATTGTGTAAACAATCTTCATCATCATCATTTTCCTATTTCCCCCCTATTTTTATTATTTCTCTTTATCATAATATGTATTGTTTAGTAACTGCAAGATGTTTCAATTGTAGGTTTATTTATTTTAATTTTGCACCTGTAAATACTGTATTTTCTGGTTAGATGGAAGAAAGGGCCTAATGGCGTTAATATTGCCAGACAAAACAAACCCATTGTATTGTATTGCATTGTATTGTATTCTAGACTATTTGAAGCTACCGGCCACTGCCTGGCAGTATGTAGGTTATTTGAAGCTCCCGGAAGTGCTATTGCACTATGAGAGACTTCGTCTCTTTTGCAAAAGTTGAAGCTTGCCAGGCAATCGGATGATATGGATATAGATTCCCTTAGGGACCTGCATTGTTTGTCCTGAATTAATGTTCAGGATCATGGAGGTGAAGGGGAAGAAGAAGAAGAAGTTATTATTATTATTATTATTATTATTATTATTATTATTATTATTATTATTATTATTATTATTATTATTATTATTTTCTCAATTCATACCTGGGAGTATAAATAGAGCTTAGAGTTAGAAGAGTGACAAAATTAGAATTGTATAAAACAGTGACAGTTCTGTTCCTATTCTATTGCTGTGAAACCTAGGTCCTCACAAAAAGACAGAAACATCTAAGAATGAAGGTTTACAGCAGACTAGATGGGCTTAGAAGGTATTAGGGCCGAGTTAAACATAGAATATCTTAACATCAGATTAGAGAATTACGTAACGAAATTGAAAGAACATGCGTATAGAACGCCCGAACAAAGAATACCACACCAAGTAACAACATTTAAAACAAACTGTAGTCTAGAAGAAATTTAGGGAATTGCAGGAAGTGATGGGCAGAACAATGGCTCAAAAACCTTTTGAAGACGGAAGAGGCAAGTTTCGCCAGAGCCGTGGAATTGAAGGAGAGGAATAAGGAAACAACAAATGCCACCACCTCTTTTTCCACCTAATATGTAAAAGATACAATGACAAGGTAAGATGCACTGAAACTTCAACAAGGTAGCATTAGGGTTCTTGGTTTGACTTAATAAATAAACAGTGACTTACGTTCTCTGAAGCACTGAGTCTACAGTTGAGCGCGAACGTAGAGTTGCCTCGTCCGAAGCCCATACAACGCTTGTTGTATGGACCATATTTGTAGTCATCAGGCGGGACATCCACTACATAGCAAGCTCTGCTAACATCTTCTGGGGCGAGGTACTGCCCATTCTGCTGACAGCACATACAGCCAAAACCACCTGCACCAAGGAAACCCAACAAAACATGCTTACACATCAGCCATGATCTTTCAGGTTTAGATAATACGGAGTAACTATTTTTCCTAGCTTTCCTCTACAGTGAACTCTGGGAGCTACCGTACCTCACTGAGCAACCTTCCCTACCTCACTGTATCGTGAGTGGATATTAAGAGTGCATATAAATTAATATTGCGAGTGGAATTATACACTGGTTTGTTAAAGCATTCTGAGATGTGACAGCATTTACTATTAATTAAACTGAATCTTGCTTTTATACACGAGGACTCTCAGACTTCAGCAAACGAAATCATGACCCATTTTATACTTCTCTAAATTACAGAGCAAAATTTATCCTGGAGGATAGATTATGTGCTTTGAATTTGTTCTCGGCAGAATTAAGGTCAGTCCCATTCAAAACATACACGCAATACGGCAGGTATACTAGAGGGACGGCAAGGAAGCGGTGAAGTTGTGGAAGACAGGTCGGCTAATGTTTTAGGGAAAAGGACATTGAGAGCCAAGAGGTCTAGTCAGGGGGTGGTTCAGAAGAGGTATCGGTGAGGAATCTGTGTGAGTTACTGCAGATAGAACAACAGAGGGAACGGGGGAGAGTTACAGAAGATAGGGAGGTAAGAGCAAAAGGAATTGTAGGAAAGGGAAACGTATAATAGGTGACAGGAAGAGGAAGGTGGAACGGAGTCATGAGACGGAGAAAAGGGGGAAAGAAGGTAGGTTCTTCAGCCGTCAGGGAAGATGAGGTAGATCAAGAGGGGAGACGATCTAATGAGATGGGAGGGGTTGAGGCTATGGAGAACTCCACTGTTAGACACCTGGAGAAAGTGTACGGAGGAAATAGGATCAGATTAGAGTGTTATCCAGGAATAATATTAAGATAGATGTCGAGGAAAGTAGAAGTGCAGGTGGAGGGTACGGAAATGGTGGTAGTTTTTCATATTGGTACCAACAACGTAAGGCAAACAAAATAGGTACCAAATTTCGAATTCCAGAGAACAAACTGGAGAAATATTCCTTTATAGCAAGAGGAATTGGGGATTGGAATAATTTGCCAAGGGAGATGGTCGATACATTTCTAACTTTGAAATAATTTCTAGGTAAAGAACTGAAAGGGAATCTGTCATATGTGTGACAGCCCTAAATGCAGATTAGTGGTGTTTGATTAAATGCGCAGCACATTGTAACATAACTCGTTTACCTTGTGCCACCGGCTGTTCCATTTGTGTCTATTTGATAAATCGTCAACTCCACCCTCTAGTTCCGTAAACATTCTACGGAAACTTACGCTGGACCTTGCCTGTTCTACGTCTGCTTGCTTCGCTACCTTCACTGCACATCGCTCACAATCAATTGTGTACGGTCTGCCTGCTGTCGCAGCAATTGTGACGTCACTTCGTCAAATGTCTGACTCTACTTACCCCGCCTAGTTCTCGAACCATCTTGTCTTCTCTATGCCCTGCCTTGGCTTGTATAAATACGGAGCTAGTTGGACTGTAAACCATACATACGAGGTGCTACCCAGTGGTAATATGTGCTACGTGATGGCATGCCCTCTAACGTGTCCGACGTAATCCACACACCAAAAGCTGACACGACTTATTATGGAAGTTCGACAACGTGGACAGGCAGGTGGACCGAGGATTCTGGACGGAGTCTCACCCCAGGACTTTCTACTGCTATTGGTGCAGCAAGTGCTTCGAGGCCAGGTTCGGCGATTCCCAGGATCTCGGGGGACGCCCGAAGGCCTCTCAAGCCTCATATCCGTAAAGACACTCGTAAGTGCTCTACGGCTTTCTGGGTGTATAAGCCCGACAAGAATAATTTCAGGGACTTCTTCATCCTTCGTCGACTGCAGTGACTCTAACGACGGTTTATGCCACTGCATAAATCTTCAAGTCCTTCGATATCCACACACCAAACTCTAAGATGGCGATTTATAGTCGTTTGAAAACGTGTCTAGACAGGTGGATTGAGTGGTGATCGAATTGAGGTTTCACCTCAGGACTCGTCCTACAAGCTCAGCATCGTACTACTGTATCTTCTTCTCGCAGCTCGCCGAGAGGATTGTCGAAGTTTCTGCCTTTTCCACCAGAGGTCTCCATCGGATAGTGTAAAGCAGCTAATTAATCTATGTGGATCGTCATGTATAACTACGCAGTAAACACCACCAGCGACACCCGCACCACCCCTACATCAACAACTTCTATTGCATCTGCCACTCTCGACTCCGCCACTGTAGCATACCATGTTGCCATCATGTCCTCCTTCGCAGATCCCAGGCGAGATATCTACCACGAGTTTCTTCTCCTACGTGGAACTCCAACAGCCTTCAGTATAAACGGTCCGCCCCGACCGCCCCTCCTGAAAATCCACAACAAATCTGGCGCGTAGCGCTCACTCCATTAGACAGGTTAATCTTAATCAATCTCCAACCCTCTGCATGGAAACTGCACCTGAAGACCTCTTCCTCCTCCCAGTGAATCATTTCCAGTCTCAGGAGCCCGCCGTCCTCTCAACAAATCACGCTCTCTTCAGACCCCACCAGCTGGTACCCACGTCTATCTCCTTGATAATCCAGCTCAGCAATTCCGCTCCCCTCGCAACATCCTTTCCACCCTCCTCCTGTTCAATATGCGTCGAGAAGAAATAGCAGACATACGGCCAAACACATACGGTGTTGTCATCAAGTTGAAGGGAGACCTCGCCGCCCCAAAACTCACTTTGTCCATCCGAGCAGCCCGACTGGGTTCCGCCGCTCCATTCAAGCTTCTCTCGCAACCAATGCTCAAGACTCCTTCGCCGCCTCCTAGACATAGCCTTTTCAGCTGTGTGGTACGTGGTATAGATCCAGGCATCACCGAGGAGGAAGTCATCACTGAATTACACTCCGAAGGTATCCCAGCTCGTAAAGCCTTCCGAATACGGAACGCAGCCGACCCAACTCACATGGTGCGAATTCTACTGCCTGCCACCGCAGATCTCGACAGAGCACTAGCTTCGGATGTGTCCATTTACCGCCGCTATTACAAAGTTGAATCTTCCCGTGCATCCCAGCCGCAACCTACTCGCTACGAAAGATATTTGACATACAACTCTCACAGCACCAACCAATTGTCGAGCTCCGAATAGAAAGTGCGGGCACTGTCTACAAGAACATTCAACCTACAAGTGCCCTAACACTGCCCAACACCCTGTAATTAACTCCTGTGGAGAAGCACACCCGATGGGGAAGAAAGCCACATCACATCGTCGGCAATCTGCAATCACACTTCACTCTTCGGAAGGATCATCCATCATCTTCTACCATGTTATGTATTTTTTACACCATAATATATGCATACTTTATGTAAAAGCGCTCACCCTTCAGACTCACCAAAAAAGAAACAAAATATAATAAACAAAATAAATAAATTCCCTAATAAAGCAACCTTAGCCAAGATACCGCCCCCTCCCATATCCATCTCAAATTCTTCAATTCCATTTTATCCACCTTCTTCCTCCCGTGCAACTCCCTTAACACCCCAGAGAGAGGGCGTTACTCTTCAGGGAGGGGAATGAAAACGTTAATAGATAGATAATTTCCGGTTCATCCTTCCCCTCTCATGACGTATTCTTTCCCTTCCCTCCCTTCTCTGATCTTTTTTTCCCGCTATTTGCTTTACGTTGCACAGGTACAGATAGGTCCACGGCGACGATGGGATGGGAAAGGCCTAGGAATGGGAAGAGAGCGCCCGTGGCCTCAATTAAGGTACAGCCCCAGAATTTTCCTGGTGTGAAAATGGGAAACCACGCAAAACCATCCTCAGGGCTGCCGACAGTAGGGTTCGAACCCACTATCTCCCGATTACTGGATACTGGCCGCACTTAAGCGACTGCAGCTATTGAGCTCGGTCCTCCTCTGATCTAACACTCTCCCAGAACACATCGCTTCAGTCGCCTGCGGAGGGAAATTCTTCGCCTGGAAATATGGCATATCCATCATTGGTACCACAGCCTTCTGCCAGCACCAACATCTATAGCTGCGTCGTTTGCGGTGTGGAGTCCAGCATACCATCATCATTCATCGTCCAGGAAATCCGCTAGGCAGGAATACCCGTGCGCGAAGCCCTTCGTATTTACAACGCCGATGGTCCCACATATCTCGTCCGACTCCACCTTCCAACTGCTGAAGACGCCGCACGACTCGTCCCACCGGAATACACCTCAACGGCCGCCACCATCGAATCGAACCATCTCATTCACCTCCCCCAACTTCACCTCGTCACCCAACACCTCGTTGCAGTCCCCGGCCTGCCCTACCTCCCCAACCATCTAGTCCATCACTTCGCCCTTATCCACCCCCACCCAAAACTAGTTACTTTTCATCACCACCCTCCTTTGACATCCTTTGCCTTCTCCTCACTTCCCTCGTTAACTTCTCTTCCTTCTATCATACCCTTGCACTTCAACTATTTCCCTTTCACCTTGTTTACCCTTCCCCTTCTTAGCATCGCTGTCATATCTACTCATGTATTGTGAATCGCCATAATTTCTTCACTGTATTATTCTTAGCTCAAAATAAAGCGCATTATAGTCTTCACCTACCTTAGCCAAGAGACCGATTCTTCATATCTCCCATTTTCATCTCCTTTACCCAACTCCTTCGTCTAACAATTCTCCCCAACCCCGTCACCTCTCCTGGCCAGAGAGAGGGCGCAACCCTCTAGGTTTCCCACCCTACCCCTTCGGGGTGGGGTATGAAAACTTTGGAAAAAAATTCCGTTCATCGTTTTTCCATCTTTCTCCTTCATCACACCTCACTCTCACTACACAACTCCCGACCCGAGAGAGCGCGTCACGCTTTGAGGGACCCGCCCTGTCCTTTGGGCGGGGAATGAAAAGAAGTAAACAACATTTTCCGTTGTTGAATATTGAATTTTCACTACCGCATTGTAATCGAAACCGACTTTCAACCTATTAAGTCGTGTTACATACATTTAATACGTGTTGAAGAGATGTTAAGTACAGAACAAAAATGGCCAACCAGACACCAGTGGGATCCGAACTCACAACCTCCCGATTTCGCGTCGGTTGCACTACCAATTGAGCTATGGTGGCATAGGCCATTTTTGTTCTGTTGGAAAGGATCTAATAGGTTGAAAGTCGGTTTCAATTTCCGTTGTGTTCTATAAGACGCACGATATGTCATTCGCCACTACCATCACCAGCACCACCACAACCACCACCACTACAGCATCTCATTCACTACCCAGCTCCACGCTTACTATTCCAGCTCACTCTCGGGGTGTCTCTCTCCCAAGCACGGATTTTCAGATACCTACTATAACAGTCTTACCACTTCCAGCACCTCAGCCTACCTCTTCATCCAGGATTTCACTTAAACGATTGAATTCCAACCTCTTCCGAAGAAGATATCGTAAGGAAAAGGGTAGCTGACGTCACCGTCGCAGCTGAAACCAACGTCCAAGAATCATCAGCCATGGATACCAACCTTCCATCTCCGAACACCAATTCCCCCAACGAATTTCCACCCATCTCCCACGCCCGTCGCACAATCACCAACTTCCGTACCCTACAAAACCCTCCGACCGGCACCCATAGCTACCTCCTGCTAAACCCCACCTCGGAATTCCGCATCCCCCGTAATATTTTCAATACCCTCATCAGGTTTAATTTACACTGACACGAAATAGCTGATATTCGCCCCACTGGTAATGAGGTAACAATCAAGATAAACGGGCAAGACGCCGCACCCCTCAAACTTCTTTCTTCCCCCACCATCAAAACACCAGCCGTCCCCCTCGTCACAGCCTTTTTAGCTGTGTTATTCACGGCGTGGACCCCGATATCGCTGAGGAGGCTATTCTCGAGGAACTGAACGCGGAGGGCGTTCCGGTTCAAAAAGCCTTTCGCATTAAGAACGCCAGTGGGTCCACCCTCGTTGTGGGGATCCTCTTTCCTACAACTGAGGATGTGGACAGGGTCCTGAACAGTGGAGTCTCCATCTTCCGCCACCATCATACGAGGGTTGGAACAAAAGTCATGGCAACTATTCTTTTCTTGAAGATATCAGTCCGGTTGGAAAATATGGCATATAAAGACGAAAGGACAAGGTGTTAACTACATGTGTGGACAATGAATAACACTGAAATATCGTAACACACTAATTTATTACGGTAGTATACAGGGCAATATGACCTTCTCGGTGCAAAAGAATGACAACACAGTACACATAAAGTTGACATGACGAACCTGGGCCTAAAGACCCTCAAAGTAGTGCCCTGCTACTGACACCACACGCTGCCAACGACGTGGGAGGCGCTGAATACCATCTGCCTCAGCATTTGCCGCACGATGTATAAATCGGGTCACCTGCTGGCGCACAACATTAGCAATGTCCTCTCGTGCTGCTAACCGCCTACCACGTACTGGTTCCTTAATCTTTCGAATGGGATCAAAGTCACAGGGCGAAATGTCGGGAGAGTACGGTGGGTGCTCCAATTCTTCTCAGCCCCAACATCTCAGGAGCTGCCCTACACACTCTGTTTTATGTGGTTTTGCATTGCAGCGCAGGATTATTGCACTGTCCACAAGATCCGGACGTTTCTCCCGAACGCCACGTCGTACCTGTCGCACCAGGAAGTCCCTGTAGTACTGTGCGGTCACTCTTCTGCCATGTGGAACAAAGTGGCAAACAGTGACACCCCTGACGTCATACGCGACGATCACCATCAATTTGACTGGGGAAGGGTATTGACGGACCTTGTGCCTCCTTGGTGATCCAGCATGTCGCCGCTCCGCGGACTGACGTTTCACTTCTGGTTCGTATGCCCTGGCCGAAAATTCATCGATGGCGATTATTCGTGACAAGAATTGATCGCCGTCCTGTTGCCACCGTGCAAGGTGGGCGGAGCATATTGCATAGCGCACCCACCTTTGAAATTCCGTCAGTGCATGTGGTACCCACCGCGATGCGATTTTGCGCAGTTGCAGCTCATTACGCAATATCCTGTGGACGGTGCGTTTCTCGATGCCTCTTGTCCTCTCTACTCCAGTAGCGTTCATCGTCTGTCTTCATCCAGGAGCTGCTCGATGATGGCACGTGCCACGTCGTTCCGCACACTGACAGGTCGTCCCGAACGTTGCTCATCACTGGTTGACACACGTCCTTGCTGAAACTTTCCTACCCACCGTGCTACTGTAAGGTATGGTAGGGCATTATTCCCAAGGGCTTCCACTAATTCACTGTGACATTCCATTGCATTTCTACCTCAGAGAACGGCTATTTTGATGTAAGATCGCTGCTCAACACGGGTTACTACCATCTCGCACGACACTCACCAACTGACTGATTTCACAGCCCTCGCTGCGCTACTACCAGCTAGCACAGAGCCATCTTTTGTTCTGCATACACACTATGCCTGCAGAACTTCCACACGACACATATACGTTTGTGATCCATTCACATATCTACAAGAAAGAAAGTAGTTGCCATGTTTTTTGCCCCAATCCTCGTAGAATGGACCCTTCCCAACCCCCAGCTCCCCAACCCATAAGATGTGAAAGCTGCCTGGTCTATAACCAACATACCACAGAGCACTTCACCGCCGGCCATCCGATGTGCGGTCACTGCTCGGAGGCACATCCCACATCCTGCCATCCTAATGCCTAAAGCCCTCCCAAATGTAACACCTGCGGGGAATCGCATCCCACTTATTTCCACCGATGTACGTTCCGCCCCGAACCACCTGAGAACCGTCCTGAAATGGTCACACCTATCCGCACCGTTTCACCCCCACCGAATCAACCTGTTCCCTCTGCCCACCACCAAACCTTGAAGACATTATCCGATTCATTACCATCTCCCTTCTTAACATACAGCCCTATCTCCGCCCCTTTTTCCTTGCACACCTTCAAGCCATCGCTAACCAAACCCTCAACATGAACTTCCAGATATCCCACTACAGCCTCAACACCCATTTCAACGTCACCCCGTTGAGACATTTGTTTTATAATGCCCTAGTCCCTACCAGGAACCGGTCTCAAACGGGTTACTTCCATCTCGCACGGCACTCACCAACTGACTGATTTCACAGCCCTCGTTGCGCTACTACCAGCTATTACAGAGCCCTCTGTTGTTCTGCATACACACTATGCCTGCAGAACTTCCACACGACACATATATGTTTGTTATTCGTTCACATATCTACAAGAAAGAAAATAGTTGCCATGACTTTTGCCTATCTCTCTCATCTTCCTAAACGTCCAATCCTTTCGCACTCTTCTCTGTCCCACCTCCTCCATGGCCGATCCCATACCTCCCCGCACTTTAGCTAGGCCCCCTTCACCTGTTCCGCTCCTTTCCACCACCCTAGTGTGGTGGCTTCTCTGAGTTTGGGACGGGACTCCTCCAACTAACTACCCTCTCACCCACACTAGCAGCAACTTACAGCACACTTCGCGGAGTGTGTGGGTGGATGTTGCCGTCCTGTCCGCCTATAGCACATTCCACCACCAACATATCTTACACATCTTGTAATCAGTTTTATTATTCACATATTATTATGCAAGTTAACTGTTGAAAGGAGCAGACGTGTTTGTGCAGCGTTGGTTATTTCCTTATCAGCTTGGCGAGCAGCAATCGGGACATGGGCAAGCAGGTAGAGGGCTGCGGAGTACGTGCTGGAATGCGGACCGCAGCAGGCAGTTACCCGGGAAGTGTTGTATCGTTGGCACTCATTACCACACTACTTGTTATAGGAGACTTGGAGTTAAACCCAGACCCTGTTCAACCAGCTTCAGAAGAGGTAGTGAAAGTGAACATGAAGTGTGTGGGGTGTAAGAGGAACTTAGGATCTGGTACTAAGTGTGATACGTGTGGAATATGGTTTCATTTGCATTTTGGTAAGGTACAGGGCCTAGACAGTGATAACGAAAAGACGGCATGAAGCAAGTGTTTCATGAATGGGAAGTCGACTAGCGACAAAGCAAAAATTGACGGACTACAACGGGAATTAATTGAAGCAAATCTCATGATTGCGGAGCTACCAAATAAATTACAGGAAGTTTATATGAGAAATGTAGGCACTCATTCATCTGTGGATAATATAAAGCCTGTAAATTGTGTGGTGATAGCCGATTATATCGTGCGGCATATAGGACAGGAAAATAGGTCATTGAAAATGGTGTGCATGCCGGGAATTCGAGCGGAACAGTTGAACAGGAAAATAGAGGACGAATACGGCGGGAACGAGGAAGTAGCAATTCTCCACGTAGGAACTAATGATTTAAAAAGGCAACGGACTGAATACATAATGAGGGACATTTATGATCTAGTGAACTCGACCAAGGAAAGTTTCCGAAGGCAAATATTGTAATTAGTGGTATACTAAGAAGAGCAGATGTATCATGTAAGAAGATTGGCCGATTGAACGAAGAGCTTCAGTAGGTGGCCGAAAGTTCCGGATCACTCTTTGTAGACGGCAACAGTTGGATCGACGACAGGGACTTCAGCAGAGATAGACTTCATCTGAACCAGCGAGGAGTGACGACACTAGGTGAACTCTTTTCGAGGGTTACCGAGTCAATTTCCACCTAAACGGATGACGGTGCGGAACGGGCAGCCGAAAGACGATCAATGACGGGAGCAGATCCGATGCAGCAACAACGACAATGGGGCCACCAACAGGATATTGTGAGAGGCAGTGATACAGGATCAGGTAAGTTTCTTAGATGGTTGTATGTAAACTGCGGAAGTACTGGTAATAAAATCGCTAAATTCGAAAACATAGTTGATGCCAGTGACCCTGATATAATTGTGGGAACGGAAAGTTGGTTATAGGATAATGTATATAATTCAGAAATATTCAGGTCAAAATTTCTAACGTTTAGACGAGATAGGAGGGGGAATTTTAATTTGTGTTAGATCAGAGCTAAGGAGTGCGTTGAGATATGTTCTCGATGATTGCGAATTAATAGGGGTGGAGGTAAATAATGCACTCAATAAACAAAATATAGTCATTATTGGAGCTTATCGCTGGCCAAAATCAGGGTTAAACACGGTCACTCGTCTTTTAGAGTTGACATGAGCAAATATAAGTTACGAGAAAAGAAATATAATTACAGGGGATCTAAACCTACCGTCAGTAAACTGGGCTGGGTCAACCACCGGTGGGGGGGGGGTCTGTCCCAGGAATCAGTTAACTTATTAATGTGGAATAATGGCTTTTCCCAATTCATTATAAAGAACACACATAAACGAGCACTTTTAGATGTTTTTCTAGTCAGACCGGACGACATAGTTATATCTTCTGACGTAATACAGCGGATTAGTGACCACAGTGCAGTGATGCTCGATCTCTCATGGGAAACTTGTAATACGAGGCATGTGGGAATTTCTAAGACTATTTGGTGTTATGCGCTGGGAGACTCCATAGGTTTTCAAAACTATTTGAGGTTGTGCTATAATAATTGGTTAAAGGAGTGCAAGGGGATGGACGACATTTGGGAGAACTTCAAAACCATTTAAAATCTGGACTGAATAAATTCGTTCCCAAAGGATAATTAGGGAAAATCATATCCGCCGTTCCACACCGCGACTATTAGGAAGCTTAAACGTAAGACTAGGAGAGCGTTTAACGTGCAAAGCGGAGTATAGGAGTTTGGTAAAGCTCTTGCTAGCAGAAAAGAAAGTGGCTGAAGAGAAAATCTCGACAATAACCTAAAGGAAAATCGAAATTTCTGGAACCCTTTAAAAATATATGCGAAGATTGAATGGAGAGAACAAGTCAGTTCGTTCTCTTTGTATAGGAGGGGGATTTATTGGCGACAACAGATATAGATAAAGCTGAAGCATTAAATAAGCACTACGGGGAGGTTTTTAATCCAGCGGCACAGTTATTCAGGGACAATTTTCGAAAACTAATAACGATTTCCAAATTAAAGCTTCATTTTTGCATAAAGGTCTTTCTAAACTCTTGTGGGCCAGATTCTATTTACGGAGTGGCACTTAAACTGGGGGGTGAAGCCATCCAACCATATTTAATAAGAATTTTTAATATATCACTGAACAGTATGAAGGTTCCAGAAGATTGGAAATCAGCCATTGTAGTTCCTGTTCGCAAGAAGGATATTCCAGGAATCATCAATGAACAAGGAGAGTGTGTATGCGAGGATCTTCATAAGGCAGAAGTATTCAGTCAGCAGTATGTGTTGGTTACAAGGATAATGTCCAGATAGAGGAGGTGACTAATACTAAAGAAGTATTAAAACTTACCTATGACAAGAATGGCATTTACAGTAAGATACAAAATTTGAAAACTAGAACAGCAGCTGAAATTGATAAGGTTTCGGGGGATATACTAATGACATTGGGTAGGGATATAGGTAGTACCATATCTGAAGTACTTATTTGATTATTGTTTTCATGAAGTAGCTATACCAAATGAATGGAGAGTTGCTATAGTAGCTCCTTTGTATAAAGGAAAGGGCGATAGACATGAAGCTGAAAATTACAGGCCAGTCAGTTTGACATGCATTGCATGTAAGCTTTGGGAGAGCATTCTTTCTGATTATATTACACATTACTTTTCATGAATGATAAGCCTGATTCGATAAAATCGGAAGTGTGCTTCTTTGCCGATGATTGCTTAATATACCGGGAGATAAAGACAGAGGAGGACGAACTATTGCTTCAGCAGGATTGAGATACGATTGAAAAATAGGCGCGTGAAAATCGAATGAAAATCCACAACGGGAAAAGCAAGAAATTGTGTTACAGTAAAAGGAAAATGACAGGAAAAAGGAATTACTAAATTGGAGGGGAAAATGTTGTTGAAGTTGATAGTTGTAAGTACTTAGGTGTTACTACTAGAAAAGACTTAAACTGTTCAGAGCATGTGGAAAATATAGTTAAGAAATCCTGGAGATCGTTACATTTTATTATGCGGAATCTCAAGAAAGCTAATTCTGGTGCCCAAAGTATAGCTTATAAATGTGTGGTAAGACCGATTCTGGAATATGGATCTGCGTCCTGGGATACGTACAGGGTGGGTTTAATAAATTTCCTAGAAAAAGTTCAAAAAAGAGCGATACGTTTCGTAACCGGTAATAGGAGGAATACCATTAATTAGGAAAATCTTGAATCTAGAAGAACTGTGGTATTTGTAAGAGCTATACGGGAAGGGATGCCTGGAGTAATTAGGGATAGGTTGGTATCTCCCTCATACTTATCGAGAAAAGGTCATAAGCATAAAATTATGGCCAGCAACTAGCATACGGACGTGGGCGAGTTTTCCTTCGTAAACAAGACCACAAGAGTTTGGAAGAAATTACCCGCAGCAGTCTTTGATAGATTCCCTTCCGGTATCAAGTCATTTAAGAAGACCATTAGTGCCAGTGTAAAGTGAAAGTTGTAAATTACGGACACTGAATTTATGATTTTATGCTTGGTTTAGATTGTGAAAATAGTTTTTCTTGTGGTATTCTCTTTCCAGGGAATTGCTTGTTGTACTCATGTTGTTGTAGTTCTTGTTGTTGTTGGATAATTACCTATGTTTTTAACTTTAATTTATTATCACTTGTAATGTTAAGCTAGTAGTAAGCTCAACCTATAGTATTGTAAGCCGTAGCGTTAAGCACTGGAAATACGTAAGTTGTGCGTGAATTTGTATGTAACGTAATGACGATGGGTTTAGAAAGTTAAACTAGTAGTATTTCTTGTAATATTTCCTTTCCATGGAATTACTTGTCCTTTTCTTGTTGTTTGTTTGTTTTTTGTTGTTGTTGGTTAATTATGTAAACTTTACTTTGTTATTACTTTGCCATTTGCGATGCATTTGTTAATAATGATAATAAAAAAATTGCACTAGACTCCATACCAATGTCCATATATTAGCATAGGGATATTGTATAATATAATGTATATTCGCTTAGTTACTTTGTCTGTAAAATGTAGTCTATAAAGTGCTCTTTCGAAACGCTGTATATTAGGCGATCAAAAGTTATGTCCGGCTACATGGCTAAATGGTTAGCGTGCTGGCCTTTGGTCCAGAGGGTCCCTGGTTCGATTCCCGGCCATGTCGGGGATTGTAACCTTCATTGTTAACTTCGATGGTTCGGGGGCTGGGTGTGTGTGACGTCTTCAGCATTAGAATTCATCATAGGTAAGGGGCCCATCCTCATAGACGCACAGGTCGCCTATACGGCTTCTGCTCAAAAGACCTGCGCCAGGCCTCTTCGGAGGCCACACACCATTATATTATCCAACGTTATACTAAGAATCAATGTATTAACATTAGGTATTCATTTAGATTTTTAGAATCCAATATCAACATATTATTATCCATAGTTTCTTAACCAGATAATTTATAAAGTAAGTACATAACATTACATGTGTAAATGTAGGTCATCGAGTTTTGTTCGGAATCATTGTATTACCATTATGCCCTTGATTACATTTGAAAGTGTTTTTTAAAGAGTTATACTTAGAATCAATGTATTAAAATATTTAAGGGTCCTGTAATAATACGTTACCTCTAGGTTCCTAACCAGGTAATTTATGCACATAAATTTATGTGTAAAAATGTAGGTCATAGAGTTTTGTTCAAAAACAATGTGTTATGTTCTTGTATACATTAGAAAAAAGTCGTGCATCATCACAAATAAATAATAAGACACCTTTCCACTTCTCCAATTCATTAAATTCACTTTTATCCCCATTCTAACTTCATCGCTCCTCCCCAACTCGCTGAATCTCCTGCCCAGAGAGTAGGCGTAACGTACTAGGTGGCTTGCCCCTCCCTTTCAGGGAGGGGAATGAAAATGTTTGATGATGGTGATGACTGTAAACTTAGTTGAGATGTGACATCGCCCTGACTACGAGCGGAGTTCTCCTCAGGTGGAGCTGAAATTCTCCTTGGCTAGTCTCTCTACGACATCTATGCTTTAACATCTGGGCATCATGTCAAGGCAGGGTGAGGAATGAGATAACTGAACTTTAACTAGCTTCTTCAAGCGAAAATACTATTTTTACAAGAATTTGTCACTAACCTCTGTGTTATGTTACTGGCAATTCATTATCTTATTTGGTGCAAGTTGAACTTGGACTTGCTTTTCTTATATTGCCCTTGAAGGCTATTTACACTTCTTCTCTTGCTAGCCGGTTTTTTAAATGGGGACCAATTGAGTATCTCTGAAACTTAATTTTTTTTACCTAAGGTTTCTAATTTTACTAGCCCATTACAGTACAGTATCTCTCAACATAGCTAGGAAAACTTCCCTGTCATAGGAAGTTCAGTACTTTGGATAATTCATTGTACTATATATTTAATGAAACTTTATAATTAATGAATTGAATTTAATTGACCAGTTTGGTAATTATCTGCGGATTTCCATATTTTATTGCCCGTCGCATTTTCTTTGAGCCAAGTAAACTACTTCTATGGAGTCCATGAAAGGACTGTGAGCATAAACGAACATTCCATTTCTGTATTTTAACAGTTTATATTATATGTTCTTTTCTAGGCTCTACGTGCCCTTTGCATTAATGTATTCGTATTTCTCCCCCATTTTTTGTAATTATTTGCATATGGACCTCCTAGAGTTATCAAATGGTCTATAGGGACCAGAAAATGTTGGCATTATTCATTACATATTGTGACAACGTTCTAGTGTTTCCTGATATCTTCCATGTTTTTGGCATTATAATTCTTATCTCATTTTAAATGGCATCATTAAGTGTGTTCCCTTTCATGACTGAGCTTAAATCATTACATTTATTCTCTCTAAAACATATCTAAGTTTTCACACATGAACAACATCTTTCTTAGGAACATACAGAATACACATATTCTTCAGAGAAATGAATGGATGAGAATTTTCTTTTTTTACAGCTGCTTCCTTACAAGTATCACATCGTAAAGAATTGACTAACATCTTTACCACAAATCTTAAGAAATATTCAATGTTATTTTGTGACAATAAACCGAACACCTATCGATTTATATAAGATTAATAATTCTTTACATCTAATTTTAACAGTAATTTTGACATCCTTACAACATATCCTTGGCCTTGCGGTTGGAAGCTCTCCATTAGGGGGACATTTATTTAGGCATCACAGGCACAAGAACAGCTGGAACAACTACTTTCATTTTCTGATTGTGCCTCGAAGGGTAGCACAGAGCCCCATTCCTTAGCACATAAGGGACAACATGTTCCCCAGAAGAAAGGGTTTCCATTATAGGAGCCAGCACCGGTTCTTTTCTTTGATATTTCTCGATATCATGGAACAACATAGTGACATCAGTCAATATAGCGGTAACAAAAGAAGGTATGGAAATGGAAGGAGAAGACCTTTCCTGTGATTGGCATTGGACCGGGCGAGTTGGCCATGCGCGTAGAGGCGCACGGCTGTGAGCTTGCATCCGGGAGGTAGTGGGTTCGAATCCCACTGTTCGCAGCCCTGAAGATGGTTGTTCAGTGGTTTCCCATTTTCACACCAGGAAAATGCTGGGGCTGTACCTTAATTAAGGCCACGGCCGCTTCCTTCCAACTCCTAGGCCTTTCCCATGCCACTAGCAAGAAACAACAACAACAACAACAATATATCCTTAAATAGAAGAGACCAAGACCACTATTATTTAATTACTAATGTACCGGAGATACACCCGCACCGTACGTTCAAATTAAGCCCCTTGGATAAGGCCCTCTATGAAGTAAACTGTGAAACAACTGGCACAAGAAGTTTGGACATTTCTCAACAGATGTCGCTACCATAAAGCTTATGTCGTGCCCTCCGGTGCGAAGATGAACTATTCAAATTCTAGGTAAATTTTGTTTGTAAAGATTTTCTAAACTGGAATGTGTCGTTTTTGTTTTTTGATGTTCAAAATTTATCAACACTTCTATCTCTTCCCGCCAACTTATGATGTTGGCCAATGAAAATGTTTGCATATTTATTTTTTGCCTATAGGAACCTTCTCTGAGAAGTAAAAACTTAAGCAGGAAATTAAAACTTACTCTCTACAAAATAATAATTAAACCAGTGTTTATGTATGGGAGTGAGGCATGGGTATTGACTGAGGCCACAGAGAGGAGATTAAATGTGTGGGAAAGGAAAGTACTGAGGAAGATATTTGGACCGGTGAAGGAGAGAGATTTATGGAGAATCAGAACAAATGAAGAAATAAGATTACTGTATAAGGAGCCGGACTTGGTGACATCAATAAAAATGAGACGAATTGGATGGCTGGGGCATGTACAACGGATGGAGGAGGGAAGACTTCCAAGGAAAGCACTGACAGGACACCCTGGGGACAGGAGAAGGAGAGGTCGGCCCCGGATGAGATGGGTGGAGGATGTGGAGACTGATCTGAGGACCGTTGGAGTCAGGAGGTGGCGTAGGCGTACTGAAGACCGGGACGACTGGAGAGCTGTGGTCAAGGAGGCCAAGGTCCTTAAAGGACCGTAGAGCCATGGAGTAAGTAAGTAAATAAATAGGAACCTTCTGGTATTTACTGTATTTGATTATCCAATAAGAATTGGGGGTGTGTCAGGGCCTTACCCCAGAGTTTTCTGGAACTTTCCCCTCGGCTATAAAAGCTGGCACATTTTCGGACCAGTTTGTCTTAGTGATCGCTCCAGTCGAAGCGTGTGTTCGTAACGGAGGCGGGGGGTGCGCCTCATCCATTTCGGGAGGTCCACCAGCTCGAGTTAATGGCAGCTTCAGCTTAAAATTTGATTGTCTTTCAAAGCTAGCTTGAGGAGAAGGTTTCAATCGTTTTGTAATGTAACGTTTCTTTCTCAAATGTAAATTTTAAAACTTTCAATGTAAATTTCAACCAAGCCGTACGAACTTCATCGAAATCAGGGAATAGAAAGTGGGTTACCCTCTCGTATTCCCTCTCAACTTGATTTTGAGGTGACTATGATTTTGTAACCTTTTCTGTCTGGTAATTTCTGTAACTTAAATATTTTTCTCCATCTAGTCACCTCCGTAGTATAGGCTTATCCTCTGTAATGTCGGGCCATAAGCTCAAATAGGGTTTTGAGCATTTCGTTTAAATTTTCAAGAAGCGCAAGCGTCCGCCTCCTCACCATTTTAATTTTTGGGCCAGTAACTTTAACCTTTTGTTTTTGCTAAAGGCCTTATAGAATGGATACTCGCTACCCCTGTTAAACTCCATATCATTCTTTTCATGGTAAAGATATCAGACTGTTCAGTAGTTAAGACAGTGAATACTGTTTGATTTTGTAAAATGTAGGTTATGCCTTTGATAGGCTTGGAAATATTTGAAAATTGATTCCTAAGTGTAAATTGATAGAGCAATAACGCTCTTCCTGTTTATGTAAAAGAAATTGGGAGACCCGTCTGCTTGACTGTTTGTTAATGGCAGCAGTTGTGCTCATGTAAAATTAGTAATTAGGGAGCTGCAAGTTCAAGCTTGCTAATTAGTTATTAGTTGATTATTGTGATTTTCTAAAGGCTATTACCTAGCTTGTGAGCTAAATTTTGGTACCTGAATTTGTAAAGGCTAACATTTGAAAAGAAAAAAAGAGAAAGCTTTAATTTTAAAGTTTTAAATTAATCTTCTAACTGTCTTATATCCACCCATTCATGCCCGCGCCTTATTTCACCTCTGTGTTCCATATAATCCCCTGAACAAGTGGTAGCAGAAGGTGGTTGAATGGGTCTGGATAAAGCCCCTTTTGACGCCTACTCATAGAAATCGATACCGAACCCTGAAACATTTTCTTGGTTGCTGGAGTTTTTCAAATTTTGTTAGATTTTCTATCATTATGTCTGGTTCTCGCGAAGTCCTTGCACCTTGGTACTTGCGCAAGGAGGAATTAATTTATGAACTATTTAGGACGGTCCAGTCTGGTGGCACGGTTGCAGCAGACATTGCCAAGAATCTTTAGATTTTCCCAGTTGTGTCCCCGTATTTGGGGAGAAGGATATTGATGAGGCTCTGTCCACTATCACTGACAATACCACTGAGCTAACGTCTGTTGTTAGTTTATTTGAAGTAAGCGATCCTTCTACAATCAACTGAAGAGAGTTCAGACTAGACTGTTTCATTTTTAAAATAGGGCTAGGAACCTATTGTCTCTAAAATTGAAGGATGATCATGCTAAGGAAGCCAGTAATTTGGTCGAACACCTGTCTGACATGTCTAATAGATAAAAATGTCATGATGTTCCGTATTGAACTGTATCACAGTTAAATTGAAATAACAAATAACGTAGTTCAACCTTCAACCTTCCCGTTCAACTTCTGGTGCTGCCTGAACCAACTTAGGTGATAGGAAGTGACTAGCGTCATCGGGTGAGTCACAATGTTAAACTTCCCGAGGCTCAGCCCCCGTTAAATCAGGGACCGAACTATTCTAGGAGGATACCTTCTCTAATTTATCATTTGAAGGCCCTAGGGAATGCCTTAGAATTGCTTCTGAGACCCCAGGATTTGTGCAACATCTTAAAATTGACGTAAATAACGGACCCGTTACGGTGCTATTAGATTCAGGGAGCATCAGCTCTATTATTTCAGAAGAGTGATACTCTAAGCTGAAAGCCCGTTATTAATTGTTTGGCTTCTATTAAATGTGTTTCGGCAAATTCTTCACCGTTAGAAATTTTGGGTTTCATTTTTGCTAAATTTCGTATCACAAAATGTACATGGAAAATTAAGTTGTTTGTGGCTAAACAGTTGTCTTGCCCTGTAATATTGGAGGCCAATTTCATATCTCATTCTGGTCTTGTGCTCGACCTTCAGGTTGTGCACCTTAAAATTTGATAGTAACGTAAATATCCCTCTTTTGAAATGTAATGCTGTGTCATTTTCATCCATTTCGCCTACCTAGAGTGAGATGTCGTTAGATCTTAGGCATCTAGGCATCTACCTGGGGACGAGGCTGAAAGTATTCGAAGGTTGTGTCAGTCTTTTCCTGACGTATTTTCTGAAACGTTAGGTGTCACTGACCTAATTGAGTATAAGATTGAGCTAACAGATTCGATTCCCGTAAGAGTTCCTCTATATAGGCTATCTTCACCTAAAATGACGTCTCTTAAGGGGAACATTGCCCAATTAAAGGATGGCATTATTCGACCTTCAAAGTCGGCTTATTCATCGCCCATTTTTCTTGTACCAAAATCCTACAGTGGTTTCAGGCCTGTCATTGATTACAGGGCTTTAAACCGTAAGGTCATATTACAATCAGTGCTCCTTCCTGACATTCATTCATGCTTTTAATGGTTTCGTAAGGCTGATTTCTTTACCATCTTAGATCTTAATCAAGCGTATAATCAGATTCCGCTGGCGGAAGAATCCAAACATTTGACGGCTTTCGCCACTGATTGGAATTTGTATGAATACAACCGCGTGCCTTTGTGACTCCTCACGGGCGGGACTATCCTTACTAGATTGCTGGATAGGGTCTTCTCCGACATCAAATTTGAATATCTGTATATCTTGACGATGTAGTTGTGTTTTCGGAAACCTTTGAAGAACACTTAGATCATATTAAGGAACTTCTAAATCGCCTTTGTAAATCTGGATTAACCGTTAAGTAATCTCAGGTGGATTGCTAAGCCTTCTATGTCTTTCTTAGGGCATATTGTGTCGCCCGATGGAGTTTCTATCGACCATTCTAGAACGCAGGCTATTCGTGACTTCAAGCTGCCTAGCGACGTCAAAGGAATGCCTAGGTTCATAGGCATGGTGAATTACTTCAGGAAATTTATTCCCAACTTCGCTAATAGAGCGGCGCCTCTAAACCTACTTCTTTGGAAAGGTGTCAAGTTCGAATGGGGGCCATCGCTGCAAGCTGCGTTTAAAGATCTTAGTTAGCTCTCTGTAATGCCCCAGTATTAACCATGCCAGATTTCTCTAAGAAATTCGTTGTTCAAACCGATGCCTCTTCATTTGTTGTTGCTGCTGCCCTTCTTCAAGAAACCGAACTTGGAAGGCGGCCTATTGCCTATGCGTCTAGGACCTTATCGGCTCAAGAAGCCAAGTACCTACTCCATCTATGAATTAGAAGGACTTGCAGTTCTGTTTGCCTTGGAGAAGTTCCGCCTTTATCTGGAGCATGTCAAATTTTAATTCGAAACTGACAATCAGGCTTTAGGTTGGGTCTTAGCTAGGCCTCGTCGTAGTGGGCGTATCGCCCGTTGGGCTATCAGAATTTCCACTTTTCTGTTCGACGTGCGACACATTAGAGGATCAGAAAATGTTGTCGTAGATGGAATAAGCCGCATGTTTTCTAGTGATGTTGAGACCAGCGAAAAGGAGGAAAGGTCTTTCTTTTTGCTAGGGGCTTTTCGTCGCACCGACACAGATAGGTCTTATGGCGACGATGGGATAGGAAAGGCCCAGGAGTTGGAAGGAAGCGGCCGTGGTCTTAATTAAGGCACAGTCCCATCATTTACCTGGTGTGAAAATGGGAAACCACTGAACAACCATCTTCAGGGCTGCTGACAGTGGAATTCGAACCCACTATCTCCCGGATGAGAGCTCACAGCCGCGCGCCTCTACGCGCACAGCCAAATCGCCCGGTCCAATGCCTATCAGAGGAAAGGTCTTCTCCTTCCATTTCCACACCTTCTTTTGTTACCGCTATATTTACTGATGTCCCTATGTTGTTTCATGATATCGAAAAATATCAAAGAAAAGAACCGGTGCTGGCTCCTATAATGGAAACCCTTTCTTCTGGGGAACATGTTGTCCCTTATGTGCTGAAGAATGGGGTTCTGTGCTACCCTTCGAGGCACAATCAGAAAATGAAAGTAGTTGTTCCAGCTGTTCTTGTGCCCATGATGCCTGAATGTCCCCCTAAGGGGAGAAAATGAGAGAAATGTTTGTCTGGAAGAGTATGGACGTCGAAATCAGAGAAAGGCTTAAAGCATGTAAACCTTACTTGCTTAGTAAGCGCACATTGACTACTAAGCTAGGCCTGTTGTCATCGCATCTAGCATCTCGCACCATGAAACGTTTATACATAATGCGGACCCTTCCCTCAATCTAAGGGGAACGGGAATAAATTCATCCTTGTATGTGTAGATGGCTTCACCAGATTTTCATGGTTATTTCCGACTAAGTTGGATACCGCTCAGTTTACGATTTCTTGCCTTAATACTATCTTTGCATCTTTTGGTCCTTGTCAATATATAGTTTCCGAAAACTAAGACATTTACGTCTAAATTATTCCGAAAATTCTGTTTTGATTTAGCCATATCACATGTCACTACTTCTGCTTACTACCCTCAACCATCTCTGGGTGAGCGCGTTAATCGTCGTTAGTCCCCCATCACAAATATTGGTATCCACTAAAGAGATATCCAAATTTCCTTAATGAAAAGCCCCAATTTGATCAGTCTGTAACAACTGTTCACCACGCAGTTTACAACACACGACCTCCTTTGCATGCACGAGCAAGACGTTTACCAAGTGACAAATTAGCTCAAGCTGAACTAGTATTTCAAGAGAGGATCAATTTAGATATACGCAGAAGTTGCTGGTCCGGCTTTCTTCACCTTGTTTCGAAAAAATCTTGGCGACCGTGCAGAGATGATCGTAGTTTAAATGCAATTTACGGTACCATATCGTTATCCTGCTCTACATCTCCGGGATTTCAATAGCCAACTCTGAGTAAAAGAACATTTATATTGCACCCATGAGTCAACATCGAAGGGGTACAATATATATAAAATCAGAGTTTTGTCTGAACATCGCTCAGAATTTAAAAAAGAATGGTATATCTGCATCAGTCATGTCCACAGTAATAAGAAAATTCAACTTTTAATTTTCCATCATTTCTGCCTGTCTGTATGTATGTACGCGCATCACGAGACGATGGCTGAAGATAATTTAATGAAAATCGGTATGTAACGTCGTGGAATGAGCCAATATAATCTAGGCTATAAATAATTTTATTCACGCTGACTGAAATAGTAGTTCAGAGGAGGGCTTAAAATATAATTCCCAAATATATTTATCATTAGTGGTGCTATCGATAAATACTGAATAACAAAAGTTATATATAATTAAATTTCCTATCATTTATGTCTTATACATTTTTACCGTACCGGCGATGTTAACAGTGATATAAATGAATTTGAATTTTTGTTGCCAAGTCCTCATCAACGCCGAACCACGAGAAAATGGGTAGACAAAATTTAATGAAAATCGATATGTAAAGTCAAAGAATAAGGAACTACAGTCTAAGCTATAAATAATTTTATTCACCCTGTATGATATGGTAGTTTAGGGGAAGGCGCCTAAAATTTAATTTATAAATACCCATACCATTGGTTCTATTGGGAAGTACTGTACAACAAAAGTGACAGGGAATGCAGTTTCCGATTATTTATGTCTTATTCAGTTTTATCGTACTGACTATGATAAGAGTTGTGGTGGTGATTTTTGTTTAAATAGGAAGTGCAACTAAGCAACCATCTTCTATACTACACTAATCAGAGAGAGAAAATGGAAGGGATCTGACACTTCAAAAAATGAAGGTATCGGCCTAAGAAAGACAAGGGCCACGAAGGGCGTGAAAATGAAAGACTTCCTAGGCTTCAATACGTTATACTGTCGGGGTAAGAAAAGAGCAAGAATTGACCAAGGGAGGTTGGATACGATTGAACAGATAGGATAGGATAGGTGAAAGAGGATCTTGGCACAAGTAAGTGGAAGCAATGCCAGGATACAGCTAAGTGCCCCGTAGTCGCCAACCCAGGCTCCGAAGTTCGGGGCTCTCTTTAATCGCTTCCTACGACAGGCAGGGGATACTCACTCACAGCGTGATGACTATAATAAGGCAATTAATTAATTTAGATAAATTTAGACATGTGTTGCTTATTTCTTGTCAACGCCGAGATGGAAATATTGTTCTGCCGATGGTTTTTGTCATGATTGTCTTAAGGTGTAAAACGCATCGTCATCGGTCCATATCGACAAGGAAAATTGTGGAGATGATTATAAAAATGAAAAAAAATTGCGAAGGAACGATCGCTTGAAGAATAAGACAAAAGGGATTCATGAACGAAAGGAGGACTCCCTCCACATTAGGTGTCCTAATATCACAGAGTCGGAAGAAAACTAAATGTGAAGGCCTACAATATCAAGAGCTCATAAAGTTGATCAACAATAACATTGCACTGACCATTGTTTTTTGTGATGTGATTTCTCTCTTCTGATACAACTCACCTCCTATATATGGGATTACTGCTGCGCACCGAGAATAATAGCCTGCCTGAACATTGGCGGGAAGTAGCTAGGGAATTAGATAACTTTCTACTTTAGCATGCCATTCTCCTGGTTCATAAATTTTCTGATACTACTAGTACGTAGCACACTGGTTCATCATAGTATTCCAGCTATTCTATACCTGCCCTGAGGCGTTGATTGGAATGAGCAGTGTGCACACATAACGGAATAATGGCTGAGGAGTGTTCACGGTTAATGGCAGACACACTCCACCTACCTTTTCTACTTCGATCAACTGAAATCAGCATAGGTCATTACAGTCACGTCAGTAGGAATGTCGCGATTAAAATCATTGTTATCATTGTAACCCCCTTCAACTGCTCCTCGTTGAGTGACATTTATGTGAGTGTGCATATGGCATATAGTAAAGAAAATAAATAAGAACTGTGGCTCGCCCGCAAATTGCCACACTATAGGAATCTTAATTACCACTCTACTATGGTTTCCCACTTCTCTATGTAATAATTGGGCGCCAGCCTTACAGTTTAAAAGGAACTATTATGCAACATTTATTTTTAATAACATAGAGACACAGATTAAAAATCACAGGGCGGGATATGAAATATTAACCATTAAGTATCGCTACATGAAAGGAGATTAATACAATCTCAATTTTAACTGAATTTATTAAAACCAAAAAGCTCCTTTTCAGTCTGAAACAGTTAATCTGAAGTTAATGGAATTTAGCGTCGCTTGCATTATCTAACGTCGGCTCATCAATTTGCTTCAGATGATGCCCTCTAGTTTCCATGGTTAATCGTTCTCCTTTACGCCGTAGTAGATCTGATCCATGGACATTCTTCTTTCCTTCGAGTAATCCAATTAGGTTTATTGGGCCTGACACTCCCTATTGGCCTTGTCTGTAAGCTAGACATCGGCCGTACTTCTATGAAATACAATAACAAATGATCTCGGTTGAAGAAAATCCAACATCATGAATTTGTCCATCTTAATTTGACTAGCCACACCAACCAAACTGTTTCGCTGTAATAATACAAAGTCGATACTGCCTATAGTAGACTCTAACTAAACAAAGTTCTTTGTCCACACAATCGTAGAATATATCACGAACCGTGAATAATATAGTATGACAGTGTTTCGGCAGGATCACAGTATCGCTGTACTGTATACCACTATAAAGATTGAAGTTCCGAGAAATACTGCCGATACATAGTGAAATACATAAATCAGTTCCACAATGATAATACACTTAAGAAAATGGAAATTGCAACACCATGAAGGCATTGGTCGTTTGTGTTGATTTTCAAGATATGGAACGATGCCATGTAGGTATGTAAACAATCAAAGTTTCAGACCCATTGGATTGTTGCTACAGGTCTCCCCAGCTCTTTAGTGATGAATCACGCGTCTGTCTTGCCCGCAGTGATCGCCGGAATCGTGTGCGCCGACGTACCGGGGAGAGGGGCCACCCATATCTTATTGTCGAGAGGCACTCAGGCCCAACACCAAGCATTATGGTCTGGGGAGCTATTGGCTTTAATGTGAAATCACAATTAGTGCCTGTTGAGGGCACTATGATTGCTCGACAGTACGTCGTTAGGGTACTCAATCCAGTGGTTGTCCCTATGATGGCGAACATTGCTAATGGGATGTTTCAGCAGGACAATGCCCGGGTTCACACTGCAGGCATCTCCAGAGAAGCTCTCCACGACAACACAACCTTAGAATGGCCCGCCAGATCCCCGGACCTCAGTCCTATTGAGTATGTGTGGGACATGATGGGTCGACAACTGGCCAACCGTCCTCAGCCACCCACAACTCTGGAACAAGTGACCCGTGCAGTGCAGCAAGCATGGGCCACAATTCCTCAGGAAGAGATCCAGGGCCTTATCGACTCCATGCCTCGACGAATTCATCAATGTATTGAAGCTCGTGAAGGGTACATCCTGTATTGATTGTTGTCCAAACTTGCGGTCAGAGGGACATGAAAGTATAATCATCGAAGCACATCCGAACACTCGTCCTGCATGTTCAATTACAGCAATGTAGCACCACTCCTTCTGGGTGTTGCAATTTCCATTTTCTTCAGTGTAAGATCCGTTCCGACAACATAATAACTCCGTTGTTGTTCTAGTTCTAGTTCTCCTTCCAGTTTTTGTTAATCGATGTTTTATAGGCTTATTCCCCTTCCGCCGGGTCTCTGCTTCCTATCCAATCTCCTTTCTTCGCTGCTTCCGAGCCAATCTCTTTTTTTCCATCCTTTCTCTTCTCCAGTGCTGTAGGCGTGTCCACAAGGTGTACGTCTCCACGTCACAAGCCTTGCACAGGGTGTCCATCTAATTCAAACAAGCTCGTGGTAAACCCACTGACTCATACTAATTTCCCAGGCTTCCAAGAATAACACTTCCTTTTACAAAGTATGGGGTGAAATTACACAATTGTAGATTTGTAGTATAGACCAAAATATAGGACACAATGAAAACTTCTTCCAACATTATATAAATAATAAAATATGCTGTAATAATGTAAATAAAAATGATTTGAATATATTATATAGATTTACAATTGCCTGTAATAAAATTTACAGATGTCAATTAAATATTCCCGATGTCAAATACTCTTTGATATCGTGTATCATGTAATTTGGGCTATATAAATAATTTATATATGGGTGTCCAAACCTGGAAGGTAACATCATATGAAATACTCGATCAAATGAAAAACCGCGCATTTCCTCACTTTTAACAAACAGTACTACGCTGCCGATATAACGCTCCAAAATTCTGGGAGTAACGTTAAGAGTTATGCAATTTAATACAATCTTACCAACATCGTGTACACTACCTAACCTAGAATTCTGTATACAATGTAGAATTCCGTAGCGAAGCACGGGTACATCAGTTAGTGTTCTCTAAAATCAATCGGCATCTAACAACTAGCACTTTTAATTTGGAAAGTCAAAGAGTTTTAAAGCAAATACATCTTCATGCTGACTTTTACGTAGTTCATATGCTTCCGAATATCCAAGTGGGATTACTAATTACCGCCACAATGTTATCATGTTATCTGCAACCTTCAGTAGGGCAGTGGTTGTGTTGTGGCTCTTATAATATTTAATATTTATTTATTTTAAAATTGTAATTAAATAGTGCATTTTATAAGGCAATCATTATCACTGACATGTTATTAAAAGGTTTCCACGCACAGTTTTTCAAAATGATAACTTCGAATACCGTTAAATTGACACTATGTTTTTAAATCAGTGACTGTGTATCTCCTCCAGAGTTCATCGACTTATCTCAAACAAACGATGTGATGATGTCCATCAGTTCTTTCCTAGGATCAACATTTGTGAAAGTTCACTATTCCATTGCTCTTTGCACATTGTTCGTAGAATATCTTTCCAAGTCTTTGAGTTCATTAAATATTCAATTTATAGTCGATTGTATTATGCAAGACTGATATTTTATTATTATACCAAAAATAAAAATAAAGCATGTTTTTAACAATTCTTTAAAACCTAACCTCACAAATGCTGATTTCATAGATCAGTAATTAACTATCCTTAATTCTTAAGAATCAAGTTTCCTTACTGACCTCTAGGATTCACTTATAATGCCAAAATGGGTTGTGGCCCAGGGCGCCAAGTACCCTGAATCTGGGACTGATATCTAGTGTAACATATATGAATCCCACGTCTATAAACCTTTAGAGAAATGGAAGTCACATTTTAATTTTCAGCTTCTTTGTAGGGAACTGAACCTCTGTTCAACCGATCAAGCCTTAACCATCTCGGCTAGACATCCCCAAACGATGTCTGTTCTAGTAAAATAACATCGTTCTTGTTTATAAAATCAAAATGAATAGGGTTTCATTTTTGCAGCTCATTCTATTTTAGAAAAATAATAATTCAACGAGTAGGCTTCCCGGTTGGGGTCATATAGCTATGACCTTATATTCGAGAGATAGTGGGTTTGAATCCCATCTTACCGTGAAGATGATTTTTCCGTGATTTCTCATTTTCACACCAGTCAAGTGCTGGGATTGTACCCTAATTAAGGCCACGGCCATTACCCTCCCAATCCTAACTCTTTCCAAACCTTACGCCACCGATAATCTTCTATGGGTTAGTACGACTTTAAACCTCTAGGAAAAAGAAATCATTGAGAAGAAACAGGAAATAAAGTAAAATAATACTCACCGTAACACGCACTGTCAATTGACGCCAGGGTGTCATGTGCAACAATTTGCCCCCACTGCATTACAACAAGGAGATTGATGTAGTCCGGAACATCCCTGTCTAATATCAGGCTTGTTCTCAGTTTCCGTTCACTTGGAAGAGGAGACCCGTCCACGACTGACGTCCGGATGGAATAGATTCCTGAAGTGCAGAAAACAATCATTAACATGCGTAAGAATAATAATATGAGGAAAAGCAATAGCATTATGATGTCACAGAAGAAAACATTTCCTACAGTTCGTATTGAAATACTCTCTCGTGTTTTGAACGTTTTAGTAGAATCGATTACCGAGCTCGATAGCTGCAGTCACTTAAGTGCGGCCAGTATCCAGTATTCGGGAGATCGTGGGTTCGAACCCCACTGTCGGCAGCCCTGAAGATGGTTTTCCGTGGTTTCCCATTTTCACACCAGGTAAATGCTGGGGCTGTACCTTCATTAAGGCCACGGCCATTTCCTTCCCGCTCCTAGCCCCTTCCTGCCTCATTGTCGCCATAAGACCTACAGTATCTGTGTCGGTGCGACGTAAAGCAAATAAAAAAACAAAAAAACGTAGAATCGATTAACGGAACCGCATAGTGCGGACTAGCCTACAATTCAACTACTTAAGGGGACATATGAACGAGATCCTTCAAAATTATGATTTATTTTGTGCTGAAATTGCTAGCTTATTGTGTAGAGAAGCTAGTCCCAAAATGATTTACTTGAATTCGGTACCTACAGTAAGTGCAGTAAATTCCTAACACATGGGCGTCAAGTGCCACGCCTTCTATTTCGTGCTTTTATTCATCTTCGCTGAACTCTTTACGTCTGTTTTGTCAAGCAGTTGAAGGTTTCACACTCAGGCCTCTATTATAATAGAAAACTGGTGGCGGCACCAGAAATCATGTCGTTTTTTCTTCGACTTGCTTCACTTAAATCGTTCCTGTAACATATGAACACTTATAGTGGGCCATGTGTTTAAGATACATATATGCTGTCGCGGAATTTTTCGTAGAACGTTTTATGCTGAATAATTCTTACCCTCATAGTACAGATGCATCTTTAACGGTTCAGCCATTGTAAGCTAAAAAGTTGCACGAACGGCCGTTTTTCTTCCATTTTCTTCACTGAAATCATTACTGCTCAGCTTCCTTTGGTCATAGATGAATGTTCCCATACATAAATCTTTCTCAAGAAATGCTTAATAGAATGGTGAAAACCGCATCAAAATCCATCCAGTGGTTCTTGAGATTAGTCTTCAGAGACAGACAGACAGACAGACAGACAGACAGACAGACAGACAGACAGACAGACAGACAGACAGACAGACAGACAGACAGACAGACAGACAGACAGACAGACAGACAGACAGACAGACATGATCGGGGAATTTATTTTATACTAAGTAGAGATACTGTGATATGTTAGCTTACCGTCGTCGAATACAGATGGCAGTAGCCGAGTAAAGGGCTCGTCAGACATCCCCCACTTGGGGTTCTGTAGGTTGTTGCACGAGCCGTCGTACGTGCGGTAGATAGCTGCCGAGTTGCAGGTGGGAGTGGGCGAGCATGAGTCCGGCTCAGCCGGAATCTTGACGAGCGTGAGGACATCCCCCGCAGCCCATTTCGGTAGGTCGTACCTGCAAATATACACCAACATAATTTCCGGCCGTTCTTTGAGGCAGGTTATTCCTCAAGGAGGTGTACAGGGACTGGAAATATTTTTAGGTAATACTTTAAAGAGTAAGGAAAGGAAACACGACTAAGAAAACAGGCTTGTAAAAAAAACTCAAAGTGGGCTGATGAGTATATTTCTATATTCTAAGCCGATGGATCTTTTGTGTATGCAATTAAGGAGTGCAATTTGAAAATACATTATGAAAGTAAACATAAAGCTTTCGAACAAGGAATCAGTGGAATCAGTAAGAAGCTCTTATCACCGAGGAAGTGCTATTTCTCATACGTGCGTTATCACAACGAAACGAAGCGTCGTATGTCTTAGTTATTAGGAAAAATAAAGAATCTGTTTACCGACTTTGAAATGATAACACGCTGTATGACAGTTGTTACTTAGGGAAACAGCTGACCGAGTGTGATTTTATTCGTTGAACTTCACTGTCTGATTATACAACAACTCATATAGTCGGAATTTTAGGATCAGAAATATTCAACATGGTTCACACAAACTTGAAAGCGAAGTCTACAGCTATAGATGAGTCCACAGACGTGCTACTGTATGTTCAGTCTTCAGTCCTAAGGCTGGGTGGATCCTCAACAAATCTGCCATCAGCTGTCATAGATCGCCTAGGCATCACTAAAGAGGCGTACTAGGGAAATGAAGAGTGAGGTAGTTTCCCGTTGCTTTCCTCACCGAGTCAGAAGTTGCTATTACATATCAGTCTGCCAAGCCCACTGAAATGCATGCACCAACCGACCCTATGAGGAACATTTTCACACCATTCCTAGCAGGGACTGGCTGCAGAAGGAATGTCATTACTAGCATCGCTCATACCTCAGTAACTTTCATATTGTCAAAACCAAGGATAAGACAGAGACAGATCAATGAAAGTTACAAAATTGCTCTAGCCTATACCAGAAGACATAGTGCACTGTAAACACTAGGTCCTGCCAGCAAAGGCATAGACGTGCTACTGGTATCGCCTAATTACGCATATTCGTTCTCAGTATGATATGGGCTATTTTCACGAAGAATTGCCAACAAGCCCTACTTCTGCTGGAAGATAGTGCAGGAGAAGTTATGTTTGAAAGGATCAAATTATTTTTTAAATGAAAACAATCTAGATTTGGACCCTCCCTCCCAACCCTCAAGGACTGGTTTAGTTGCAAGACTGACTGCTTTGTCCCCTCGTATACAATCCTTGTGTTGCGTTATTTGCAGACGCGTGTTGTGCGCTGAGCTTTCTGGTGAGGGTTTGAGGCTAGCGAGCACTGACGCTGCACCACGTCTGCCCAGGGCCACGGAACACAGAACACGAACACTTGACGCCAAGCGTTCGTGGTGTTAACAACACGAGGTGAATGTGGACGAAGCAGACACCGAGAACCTCAGGGCCCTCGCGGCCATACCAGCAGGGCTAGCAGTCAAGAGAGCTAGCCCCCCCCCCTGCTAAGACTCAAAACAAGATGGCCGCCAAGTGCGGGAGCTGCTTGCTCCCGCGGCCACCGCGGCCGGCCCAGCAGCCAAGTACGCTGGCCCCGGCACACCACGTCAACCAATCAGAGCTCACCTCACCGGCCAACGACAAATCAACATTTACCGGCTACCAGCAACAAGAATCCAGTCAAGAAGCTCACACCAAGGCTCTGTACTGCTACCACGTCCTTCCAAGCCAAGAAATAGCAGTATGGGGACAACTAAATCTGAGCCTATCGACATCTCAACTGGTAGACATCCATCAAGGTGCCAGCGCTCCCAGTGCTGGAAAGCAGTTTGTCAGGGCGGCACGGTGTCCTGTGTTCGTGACTTGTCAATGGCTTTAACCACTCAACCCCTGTCACGACTCAGGAAACGTGTTGCCACTTAGGTCCGTCCGCCAAGTGCGTTTGACCCATTATGGTGTTTCAAACGCACCCCTCCGTTCCCTACTTCCTCCCAGGTACCCACCTAGCGGCTTGTGCGTGAACGTGGATCCTCCCTTCCAAGGTCAAGGGGAAATGCCAAGGTACCTGCGACCTCCCCCAACTCGGTTCCCCGATGGTGGGTGGTATCCCGTGCGGGCGTGCTCTTGCCCTGCCCCATCGCTGCGGCCGATGCGTCGCGTTCCGTAGCATGTGGTGGGTTGGGGCGTTCCCAATCGGAGCCCCCCCCTCTGAAGGGTTACCAGATGGTACCCGGTAGGGTAGGTTCCCCCCATCGTCGCGGCAGATGCGTCGCGTTCCGTGACACGTGGTGCGGCGCCTCCCGTCGAATGGCCATTCCCACCCCATCCCGACCCCGAAATCCTCTAATTTCAACAACTCCTCACTAAATTTCAACTTTTCACTAAATTTCAACTTTCTCCCGCGGGGCCCCCTCGGTGGATTGAGTAGCCGAGACCCTGCACATTAAAAAACTATCTTCACCCCACCAAGAATCACATTCCTCTATCAAGCTCAAGTTAACCCACTTCCTAGCCAAATACACCTTCTTAGCCAATAAACTACCTCTTCTCATAACACCAGAAACCGGACCCCGTGGCGGGTGCACTTCGATAAATGCTGCAATTACTAATGCTGTTTTTCAAAATTAACACCGCACACTCACATTAAATGTATAGCGCAACAGTTTACTGAATGTGTAGTCACTGCACAATTAACAGATAATTGGATGGGTGACCAATGACCGTAAATTCATTCACTAAAAATTACTCTTCTCTAATAACTATCAAATACTTACTAAGACAATCACTCAATTATATATTTCCCTAATAATATATTTCACTAAATGGCTGGGTGAGGTGCGTTCACTCGCACCGGTACCAGCAAAAATTAACCAAACTCCTCCCGGCGGGAGGAGGGGGCTTAAATTCAGATGATGGATCTTCCCGCCCCCCCATCCCCACTAGGCCGGCCGCAAAATGTGACGCAGGTCCGTGAGGTGACGCAGTTTCTGCGAACCACAGAACTGGACTCGCGCATGTTACGGCGCAGGTTGACGTGACGCAGTTGCTGCCCGTAGTGACCCTGCGGACCGCAGTCTCTCTTTTTCAGTTTCCTGCAACATTCACGGTGATTTTGGTTGTTCATATTGTGTTTTGTAGTTCGAAATGGAAGAAAAACTGATTGAAGCCGTGCGTGTTCGCGAAGTTCTGTATGATACAAGCCATGAAGCAATTGTTGCAGGTGCTTATGCGAAGGCGATCTGGCAGAAACTGAGACATTCGCTGACAGATTCTCTCAGAAGACAGCCAAAAAACATGAAAAGTGGAGCACCGGCTGAATATGTAACATACCGTTTCGAACACAAACTCGGTATCGGAATCCAATTTTGAACTCAAATCTGTTAACATAGCAGCAGTATTCGCCATCTCTGCCAGAACTGAAGTTCCGTGGTAAACTACGTACTGAAACTCCGATCCAACTTGCGACGATTGTCGCCGTGACTCACTCTGCCGTGAAGAATTCGACGTGGGTCACCCTGCGGACCTGCGTCTCATTTTGCGGCCGGCCTAATCTCTGTCGCTGTGGACGCGCTTGTGTGAGAACGCACGCACTGGGTTGCTGATTGACTTTTCAGCGAACATTACAAACCATTTGAATGATGTAAATATGCCTTTGCCAGGCTCGGTGCTGTGTGGGAGAGAATTCGTGTTTCTAAGATGCTTTAAGGGGAATCTTGTCTGAAAAGTTGCGGGTTTTGACTAAAAATTTGAATTTTCAATGTTAACATTAAAAAGTTCGCCTTTGTGGTTTAGTGGTTAGTGTGATTAGCTGCACCCCCGGAGGCCCGGGTTCGAATCCCGGCTCTGCCACGAAATTTGAAAAATGGTACGAGGGCTGGAACGGGGTTCACTCAGCCTCGAGAGGTCAACTGAGTACTGTAGAGGGGGATCCCCGAAGTGGTTTTCCGTGGTTTCCCGCTTCTTTTCCGGGCAAATGCCGTGTTGGTACCTAACTTAAGGCCACGACCGCTTCCTTCCCTCTTCCTTGTCTATCCCTTCCAATCTTCCCATCCCCCGACAAGGTCCCTGTTCAGCATAGCAGGTGAGGCCGCCTGGGCGAAGTACTGGTCATCCTCCCCCCAGTTGTATCCACGACCCCTTGAGGCGGTAAAAGTGGGATCCCTCGCTGAGTTTGAGGGAAAACCGACCTTGTAGGGTAAGCAGATTAAAAAATAAAGAACATTAAAAATCACCCAATTCTTCCTCTTTCAAATCCCGTTATCAGTTTTTCCCTAACGCCATTTTCAAAGCTCTAAATGTCGGATTTGAAGGGTAGCAGTTCGGCATATATAGAGCAATCCCCACGCCCCTTTCTCTCACGCTGTCGGACAAAAGTAGCTTCAAATTTCTTTTAGACTACCATTTCAACAATACCGGTAGGATATACGAAGGTCGAGTCATAAGTCATGGCAACTATTTTTTTTCTCGCGAACAGGAGATAACAAGAAAAATATAAAATATGCATTTGGAAATATAGGGCATGCACTTATGCATAGCGCCTGAAGACACATTCTGACTTCAGGAGATTCTCGTAGGAAAGTGACAGAACACAGGCCATTGGTAAACATTGTTTTATTTTGGTATAGACAGCAAAAACACAAGACTACGCACAAAGGACAGGTCCCCACTGGTTACAGACCTTCGAAATAATCACCCAAGGTTTCCACTGTGCGTTGCCAGCGGTGGGGAAGGCACTGAATACCATTCGCTGCATGTGTATCGCTAACGTGTTACACCTCTCTCCGAAATGCTGTTACGATATCCTCTTTGTTAGCAAACCGTTGTTCACATAATGGATTCTTGACTTTGGGGGTTAGATCATAGTCACATGGGCTCAGATCAGGCGAATCATGAATGTGCATATTTTTTTTTCAGGTAAAGTACAATACAACTGACTATTACTTACGTTATTATCACCTAAAGTAAAGAAACTGACTCGGGATGTAAATACATAAGCAATGTTGTGGTAAACAATAAGTGAGGGAAGAGATGAGAATTATAGGCACTAAAAATAGTTAAAATAGGCACGTATATAGGCTCTTTAAATAGCCAAGATAGGCATGTAATTAGGCACTAACGTGTAAAATAGGCAACAATATAGGCATGAAAAAATTACTTATACTCAGTTACTACAAAAGGAATTTACAACAAGCAACTTATCAATGTTTTCCAGTAATCTTGTTCTCCTCTCATGCAGAATTACTTTGTAGTGAAAGATCTCTCGACATTACATGAAGTGGTCGGACGGACAAAACTTCAAAGAAGCCACTTCGTCTGATCGTAGTTATTAGGAAGTAAACTTGCCTTCCTTCCAAAGAAGAATAGTTTGTCCACATGCCCTGGGCTTTCCGAGTTCTTTGAATTCTACGATTTAGTTTGGTGTCCGAAGTCATCAGACTTGAACGTCACAGACAACACATGAGTGACGGTAAAACTAAGGAGGCTTCTCATCAATGCAAACGAACCTCAGGTGAATGCAGACCAGTTATGGGTCCAAGTTCTCAGGGTCTGAGAAAATCCAGTCCTGGACGAGGACTATTTCCGCAATTTAGTGTATTCCATGCCATTATTTCATCTACCTCACCTCGTAGGACCCTGGATACTTTTACCATCCCATTTCATCCTGGATTCTGCTGCAGGACCCTATCGCACTTTTCGCTGACAGCGGCTATCTTCTCAGAGGTTCGGCCAAAACTTCCCGTGTGTTTTCTTAGAAATTATTTGAATGTTGGATGCTGCAGTTTATGCAGGGGAATATTAGCTCCTACCATTTCAGTGCATAGCTCTGAAGACAATTATTGTTTTGGTCACTGTTCACAGTGGACTGGTAGAAAGGCTGCGTTGAAACTGCTTTCTGTACTCGTGTCAGAGGCATTGCAGTTTTTCTATATTGCCATATATGGTATTTTTTTCACCTGATCTGAAAAATAATAAAAATGACATAAAACAATACCTGAGTAGTGTGGAGGAGAGATCGTTCCTTCATGCTTGCCAGGGATCCTTCAAGCTGCCCCTAGCAGTGTTCTTACTAACAACGAAGAATTAAAATGGAGGCACTATAAATCTCAGATTTGAGAACATTTTATTTGTTGCTGTTCGCCGGCTTTGGTCAGGTGGGTCAGCTGTCATGAAGACTATTTTCTGTTGCCTACAATAGATCCTACATCGTGTGTGCCCACAAGCCTGCCACCCTCATTGAAACTGAGAAAACCGCGTAATTTGAACTTGTTGTGGCATGCACCTGTAGCATTACTTTTTGTCACAGTTTAGCAAGACTCGGCCCTAACCTGGGCAGAGACAGAGATATTAGAAATATTCAAGAAGCAATAATTTTCTGCCAACGGGGAATGTCGGTATCCCTTAAAAATCTTCCTATTATGTCCATTAGTAGTTATGTGTATTCGTTTTTCTTCACTTCTTTAGTTAGCCAGGCTGAGTGGATCAGATGGCTGAGGTAAAATTGTTCCTTGTTTCTCCTGATGGAGATGTCCCAAGCACTATTTCTGGTGACTTCCGAGAATTCCCGTTTTTGACCGTGGGGTAAACATTTATTGAGAACTGAGAAGATAATTCTGTCGAGCACACCAGCTAATGCATTGGAAAAAAACCGGCTTCTTTAAAATACAGTCAAAAGGCATCAAATAGGCAATTATACTCTAAACAGGCACAAACCCCTGAGATAGGCATTTATAGGCACAATGAAACCGACGAAATCTAGGTAAAAAGACCCTAAAACGGATTTATATCTCAAAAGCCTACGTTTCTGAACACAGGAATAAAATAGGCAAATTCCCATCTGTAGTTATAACATTATATAAGTGACCCGATGGGATATGGAATGGAATAACCCTGCTGTACTGAGCATTCCACGTGAAATCGAACAGCAAAAATAGTGTGTAATTTTTAACTTTTAGAGAAATATCAGCTTCCTATATTCAACTGTCTTCATTATATTAAAAATGTAGAACATAGCATATTTTTGCGATACTTAACTTTTTACAGAAATATTATGAAGGAACTAAGAAGATAGGACCTTCGGTTCTTTATAGTTATAAAGATGTAGAATGCAATAATAAGGAATTTACTATGTAATAACATGTTCTGAAAACATATTTATTAAATCTGCCTGACTTCCTCACATTAAAAGAAAATTGGCCATCTCATCAAAGCCGGAGAGGAATTACATCCTTAATTCTTTGGGGATCTTCCTGAATTGTATGTGTGAATTTACCTGTTCAGTTTTCGGAACTCGCACCAGAACTTATATAACTCTACTTACAGTCTGCGCATTTCAGTTAAATACGCTTCATTGCTACCCGCTTGTTGAGCAGTTACATGCCTCTTGTGTGAGCTCAACCTCAGCTCAACATTACTTTAATCGCATAACATTAACAGCCCCTTAGATCGGACAGCCCGACACAGATAGGTTTTATGGCGACCATGGGTTAGGAAGGGGCGAGGATTGCGAAGGAAGCGGCCGTGGCCTTAACTAAGGTACGGCCCCAGCATTTGCCATGTGACAAAGTGGGAAACCACGGAAAACCAACTGTCGAAACTAAAAGCCTTGATGTAATCAAATATTTGTCCATTGTGGAATAAAAATAAAATTAACATTTAAATGATTATCTCGATAATATCATGAACAACACACACGATTTTAGTATAATTAAAAAGGCTATATTACATGTGTAAAAATATAAAACACATTCAATTTTCTGTCTGTAAGGATGACTGAATTATGGTCATCGGAATTCACGAAAAATATTATTATACGATAAGTTTAACGACTTTTGCTGTTAGCGCTATTGCCGTTCTTCATTTTTATTTGTACGTTATTTTGATTTTTAAGATTTTCTACACCTATTTTGGAATTTTCTTGATTTTAAATGGCTCATTTTCTATATCATATTTTGTCCGATGTGACGTGAAATGTTCTGTACACGGTCTCTATTGCCGTTTACCGTCATGGATTGTCACCCCATGCTTACCAGCACAGTTACACTAATTCTGTATCCAGCTCCATGACTAAATGGTTAGCATGCTGGATTTGATCCCGGGTTCGATTCCCGGCCAGGTCGGGGATTTCAACTTTCATTGTTCATTCTAATGACTCGGGAGCTGGGTGTGTGTGCTGTCCTCATCATTAGAATTCATCACTATTAGGGCCTCATCTTCTCAGATGCGCAGGTTGCCTATAAGCGTCACCGAGCTCAATAACTGCAGTCGCTTAAGTGCGGCCAGTTAAGTTAAGTGTTCGGGAGATAGTAGGTTCGAACCCCACTGTCGGCAGCCCTGAAGATGGTTTTCCGTGGTTTTCCATTCTTACACCAGGCAAATGCTGGGGCTGTACCTTAATTAAGGCCACGGCCGCTTCCTTCCCAGTGCTTTCCTGCCCCATCGTCGCCATAAGACATATCTGTGTCGGTGCGACGAAAAGCCAATAGCAGAAAGAGCAGCCTATAAGCGTCGAATCGAAATTATTATTTTATACTAATTCTGTATTAAATTTCTCACATTATGCTGGTACTAACATTTTGTTCTACAAGTTGCTTTGCGTCGCTCCGACACAGATATGTCTAATAATGTTATTTGCTTTACGTCCCACTAACTACTATTTAAGGTCTTCGGAGACGCCGAGGTGCCGGAATTTAGTCCCGCAGGAGTTCTTTTACGTGCCAGTAAATCTACCGACACGGGGCTGTCGTATTTGAGCACCTTCAAATACCACCGGACTGAGCCAGGATCGAACCTGCCAAGTTGGGGTTAGAAGGCCAGCGCCTTAACCGTCTGAGCCACTCAGCCCGGCACAGATATGTCTTATTGCGACCATGGGATGGGAAAGACCTAGGAGTGGGAAGGAAGTGGCCGTGGCCTTAACTAAGGTACAGCCCCAGCATTTGCTGGTGTGAAAATGGGAAACCACAGAAAACCATCTTCAGGGTTGCCGACCATGGGGTTCGAACCCACTATCTCGCGAATGCAAGCTCACAGCTGCGCGCCCCTAACCGCACGGCCAACTCGCTCGGTCGTTACTAACTCTCCTAAAAAAGCAAATACATTTGAAAGAGGGAATAGTAATGCATTGATTTCAGTAATGAATTAGCATTCCTACTTGTAGGGCAGGTTAACAGAGCACAGAGGGCAACCTCACTCCACTACTCACCAACACAGACAACTGAGATAATGAACCCACGGAAGCGCCGAACACACCTTCAGCGAATTATAAGGAACTTCAAATCCTGCTTGACCAGATCACACAAGACCAGAACATTTCCATTATCATAAATAAGTTTATATGCAGTAGTAGTACATACGCACGAACGAGCGCCTTGCTTGTCTCACGCGCCAAGTTCAGGTCCCGTGTACTCTTGTTGAAGTACTCAGAAAATCCCGGAAGAGGTGCTGTGAAGAGGTAGTGATGGTATTCAGGTGTGGAATGCTGTACTATGATCCTCTTTCTCTCAACAATATTCCTCTCTCGTGCCATCTCCCGTTGGTTCGCCCGCAATCCTTCGCTTCGTCCTTGCTGGATCACATTTCTTACTGAGGGTCCAGATAAGTCTCTGAGTGACAAATCTGAAAATAAATGTTAACAATCTTTACTCTTGCTGAAAATTTAATAATAATAATAATAATAATAATAATAATAATAATAATAATAATAATAATAATAATAATAATAATAATAATAATAATAATAATAATAATAATAATAATAATAATAATGGATTAAGTAGCTAGGGTGCTTGAAGCATGTGGATTGAACATCAATGCAAAAAGTGTAAAAGTAATAGTAATTACAGTGGCGGCGCGTGACATTCGTCATTGGGGGTTCAACAGAAGGAAGAATTCGTGCCCCCCCTTCCACACACACATACACACACTACCACTCCGTGTGGCGTTGAAGTGAAGAGTGTCTATTTCACCACTCAAAAGCATGTTTTCGAAAGATGGTCAGCGTTCGTGGATGAAAATCGAGGTTTCCCCTGCCCAAAAGTGCATTAGAATGTTATCGAGGATTACGTGAAGGCTGTGGTGACAATGCATTGCCGTGCAGGACGGTTGTCAAGGCGTTTCGTGTGGGTCAGAATGTTATCGAGGATTACGTGAAGGCTGTGGTGACAATGCATTGCCGTGCAGGACGGTTGTCAAGGCGTTTCGTGTGGGTCAGAATGAGACTGCGGGTTTGAACCGTACAAGTCGGCCGTCCATTCTTCAAGAATATATTGATACTTTGAGTAGTCTCGTTTCCGTAGACCATCGATGGATTATCCGGGAATTATCCGTAGAGATTGGTCTCAGTCATCAAACTCACCGACGCACAGAAAATGCCACAGTATGCACTGGCTGGCATCCACCAGGAAAGATACCGCAATGAAGGAGACGCATTCCTACAGCGTATTTTCGCCATTCAAGACGTGGGCACGAGCCTAAGAGCCTGAATTAAAGCGTCAATCGAATGAATGGTGTCACTCAGGTTTGCCACGTCCACAGAAGTTTTGACAGGAACCCAGTAGGTGATGCTGAAGCTGATTGTGGCATACGACTACGAGGGTGTTATTCTTACGCATACTTTGCCTGAGGGACAAACCGGCAACAGTTATTACTATTGCCGATTTATGTGGCGACGACATCTACGTCCGGCTATTCGGCGCAAACGTCCACATTTTTTTGCGAGACGATCGCCCTATTGTGTTGCATGACAACGCACGTTGTCATGTCACAAACAATGCCAAGCTCTCCTTGCAACGGTGGCATTGGGAGGTCTTGGAACACCCTCCGTACTCACCTGACATGAGTCCTTGTGACTTCAACCTGTTTCTAAAGTTGAAGGAACTCCTCCGAGGTCGCCGATTGCCTGACGTGGCATCTACACTTCGTCGCTGTCGTCAACAGAGAAACGCCTTGGGAATTATAGTCCCGTACGGCTTCTCGAAATTTGACAAAAGGTAATAGACTTTGCGGGTGAGTACACTGAAAGAATGTAATGCAATTCCACTTGTTAGTGAAATATTGCGTTCTATCAATATTGCCACGACATTATGTACAGCCCTCGTAGAATGACATTAGTGGACGAATAAGGTTGAGTGGAGTTTTTAAAAGCAAGAAAGATCATAATATCACTCGAAGGTTGGAATAGTGGCAATCTATATATACATATGTATAAAATAAGAGTTCTGTCTGTACATTTCTCAGAATTTAAAAAGAATGGTATTTCTCTATCGGTCATGTTCACAGTAACAAGGAAACGCACTTTTTTCTTTTCCGTAATTTCTGCCTGTCTGTATATATGCACGCGCATTACGAGAAAACGGCTGAAGAGAATGTAATGAAAATGGGCATGTAAAGTCAGGGAGTAAACCACTACAATCTAGGCTATAAAATTTTTTATTCACGCCGAGTGAAATGGTAGATTAGGGGAAGGCTTAAAATTTAATTTTCAAATGTTTATGTTATTAGCGGTCCTATCGATAAATACTACGTAACTAAAGTTATATAGAATTAAACTTCCAATCATTTATGTCTTATACATTTTCACCGCACCAGCTATGGTAACAGAGATATTCATGAATTCGTATTTTTGTTGCCAAGTCCATATCAACGTCAAGTCACGAGACAATGGGTAAACAGAATTTAATGAAAATAGGTATGCAGGCTAAACAAAAAATGCCGCACTTGGAGGTCGGCATACGATTCCTCATCCCATTGCAAGACAGAAGTTTCTATAGCCAAATCGGATCTGGTGCTGTTTGAAAACAAGTCGAAAACGAGAAGCTGGCAACACTGTCACATCCTGCAGCGCATCTGAATGTAATACAGAAACGTGCATCATCCCGCTCTACCGTACCCGCCGTCGCAGCTCACTGAGTAGACGGCTGGGTTATTAAACCCATATGCACCATGGAACTACGGCTGGAATCTACGTCAGGTAGGTTTTTTTTCTTTTTGTGTGGGTGACATCAGATCCCTAGTTCCCGTCGTGTAACTGCGTTTGTAAGCATGACATCCTGTTGTCACATGACAATAGTCGAACACATGACAGTGTGATCCATTCAACTGCATGCATGAGTCGACTAACCACGCAGTGCACAACCATAATTGGTCCTGTCAAGTGCACGTAGGGCGGCTTCCTGCTGGATTACACAATCGGCGAATATGCTTTTAGTGTTGGCTGCATCCGATAACCAAGCTTCTACTACTGCTCGTGAGTATGCAGCACGGTACCCTGAAAGGCGTCATCCCGATAAGAATGTTTTTCGTCGCCTTGAGTAACGCCTGCGGGAAACCAGTAGTCTTCGTCCACAAGTAGTGGAGAGAGGTCGTCCAAGGACTAGACGTACTCCACAAACAGAGGACGACAATCTTGAAGCCCTTCGCCAATCACCTCGGCGAAGTACCCGTGATATTGCTAGGCAGTACCAGGTATCTCAAGCATTGGTTGTTGACGTGTTGCACGACGAAGAACTGCTCCCATATCATTACACGTTAACTCAACACCAGCAGCCAGAAGACCGCATTCAACGAGTGCAGTTCTCTGAATGGATTTTGCAACAAGTTGAAGATAACGAACATTTAATAAAGAATGTGATATGGAGTGACGAATGTAGGTTCACTCGGGAAGGTATATTTAACCATCACAACAGCCATTATTGGTCTGACCACAACCCACGTGTCACTCGTGAATGTAGCTTTCAGGCACGCTTTGGCATAAATCTGTGGACTGGAACCGTCGGAGGAGTGCTTTTAGGTCCTTACCTATTGCCGGACAAGTTGAATGCGCCCCACTATCGTACGTTTCTGGGCAATACTTTGCCTGACGCTTTAGAAAACGTTCCACTTGGTTTTCGGCGATAGCTAATGTTAAATGAAGCGTTTCCAGGGAAATGGATTGGTCGTGGAGGTCCAATGTTCTGGCCTCCACGTTCCCCGGACCTTAATCCACTAGATTTTTATTTGAGGGGACACTAACAGGAACTTGTTTATAGTACTCCACCCATGGATGTACAAGACCTAATAGCTCGCGTGCATGCTGCATCGGCAATGGTGGATGCAGGTGTGTTGCGTAGGGTCGGGCAAAGTATGCTCCAGCGAGTGGCGAAGTGTTTGCAACTGCAAGGTGGTCGCTTAGAACATCTGCTGTGAAGTGAAAGTGTACGTACCGGCTCTGTGAAGATAAGACTGGACGTCACACGTACACTGTGGCATTATTGTGCGTAGCAAAATGGGCAATCCAATGTAGCCTACGTACTGTACTGTATTGTGTTTCATTGTATCGCATTGGATAGAGACGATGTTACTGTATCCACTATTATGTTCTACGTATTGGCTTTATTTGTGCCATGGACGACACGAAGTGGTCATTTACGTCTGTAAGAAATTCATATTATGTTTGAATATTAAATAAAGGTAACTGTAACGGTAAGACAGAACATAGTGTATTGCATAGTGGAGGTGTACATTGGATACAATTTGATACATGAATTGAAAAAATTGGCGCGAACGCGACTCGAAGATCGGCGTGTCCGCACAACGGGCATTTGTGGCGTTAACTCGTCTCACTGAGCTAATGAGACAGCTCCGGCAGTGCACCGAGTTCATGCGACCTGTGCTTGGCCACGCAGCACGCCGTTACAGTGTTGCCAGAGCCTCTTTTCTTAACTCGCATTTCTATTGAACCTTTTGGTGGGAATAAGTTTTGCAAGATAAACTTTTGTCGGGAATTTTGACGAGGAACTGCATGCCGACCTCCACGTGCGGCATTTTTTGTTCACTCTGTATAGAATTGGGAAATACGAAACTACAGTCTAAGCCAGGGCCTCTCAGGGTGCATGCGCGTGGTGCATGCACTGTGCACGGTGCAAAAGACGACTTGGCTTGGTTGACCAGAGTGCAGACGCCCCACTCCTCAATTTGGAGCAATAGCGCTTACTCTCTCTTTCCTCACGCCTGTCTCGCTCGCTCCGCCTGTCTCCCTCTGCCCCACTTGCGCCGTAGCGCCCCAAATCCGAGCTGACTTGAGCCGAGTATAGGCGAGTTGAGCCGAGCTTAGCCGAGTAGCCCAGAGACGAAGCGTTGATCCGAGCCATGCCGAGCGGCAGCGATGCACAGTGCACGGAGTTCTTGCGCCTCTATCTGCACACGTGAGATTTTGGGCGTTTGAGAGGCCCTGGTCTAAGCTATAAACAATTTTATTCACCCTGGATTAAATGGTAGTTTAGGGGAAGACGCCTAAAATTTAACTTTTAAATACCTGCAGTATGTTATTGGTCCTATCGAAAAGTACTACATTACAAAAGTTATAGAGAACACAATTTCCGTTCATTTATGTGTTATTCAGTTTTACCGTACAGACTATGATAAGAGTGGTATTTCAGAGTCGGAAGGAATGTGAAGGCCTACAATATCGAAAGCTCATAAAATTGATCAACCATTGTTTGTCGTGAGTTCTTAGTCTCCTATGCTGCCATTCATCTCCGAAAGATGGGATTACTGCGGCGTACCGAGTATAACAGCCTACATATTGGCAGGAGATAGTTGGGGTGTTAGATAACTTTCTTCTTTAGCATGCCATTCCTCTGGTTCATACATTTTCTGATACTGCTGGTACGTAACACACTGGTTCATCATAGTATTCCATCTATTGAGAGAGGCTCACTTATGACCTGGTCTAGAATTACAATTTCGGCCTATTCCAAATTATAGCATCGCAGTTCACTAAATAACTCAAAATTCAACCCTGAAAAGAGTCGATTATTAAGGAAAGCTTCTTCCTATTCACTTTTATTAAATTGTACATTCATTTTATTCCAAACTAGCTGATCTACCCGTGCTTCGCTACGTAATTCTACATTGTATACAGAAATGTAGGTTAGGTAGAGTACGCGTGGTGTGCAAGACTGTATTAAATTGCATAGCTCTTAACGTTACCCTGGAAACGCGACGAAGAAATCACTAAACGTCTTTTCTCGTATGATGACTGCGTTAGGGAATTTTCATTGTGATGGTAGACACGCTTGCCTACCATCAGTCGCAGTCAGGTTGGGGAAGTGCATTATAATGGCAGACGATGACTTTCCACCTGCCTGTTTACATCCTCAGAAAGACTATCTTAATAATTTTCCCAACTGAAATGAACATATGTCATTACAATGACGTCAGTAGGAATAGCGCGAGTGAAAGCAGTGATTTCACATGAAATACTCGATCAAATGAAAAACCACACATTTTCTCAATTTGAACGAACAGTACTGCGCTGCCGATCTAACAGTCCAAAGTTCCAGAGCTGGAATGACCAGGCCGCAGACAGCCACGATCTGTAAACACTCTTAATCTTTTTTCGGAGGAGGGGGGGGGGTTCGAATAGTGGAGAGTCCCAGGGCAAAAGCTATGCCCTTTTACTAATCTGTTTCCTAGGAGTACCCGATGAGTCGGAAAATCTCAGTTCACTATACTAGCGGCGGAAAAATCTATCTGACTTGGAGGCAATTTTTTCCTCCAATCCAGAGGAGAAACCCACTCTTCACTGGAAATTTTGAATAAAATGAATATAGAATTTAATAAAAGTGAAGTGGAAGAAGCTGTTTTTAAGAACCGGCTCTTTTCAGGGTTGAATTTTGAGTTATTTTGTGAATTGTGGTGCTATAATTTGGAATATGCCTAAACTATAATTCTAGACCAGATTATACTACTACTACTACTACTACTACTACTACTACTACTACTAAGTGAGCCTCTGCCTTAAGAGTGAACCCTGCTCTTTCAAAACATTGCGTCAAGAGTAGGGATCGAATAGCTGGAATACTATGATGAACCAGTGAGTTACGTACCAGCAGTACGGTATCAGAAAATCTGTGGACCAGAGGAATGGCATGCTAAAGAAGAAAGTTTTCTAACTCCCCAGCTACTTCCCGCCAATATTCAGTACGCAGCAGTAATCCCATCTATCGGAGTTGAGCGGCAGCATAAGAGACAAAGAACATCACCACAAGCAATGGTCAATGTAATGTTATTGCTGATCAATGTTATGCGCTTTCAACATTGTAGGCCTTCACATTTAGTTTTCTTCCAACTCTGAAATACCACTCTTATCATAGTCGGTACGGTAAAATTGAATCAAACATAAATAGCCCGAAAAGGTACTTTCTATAACCTTTGTTATGAAGTACTTTTCGAGAGGACCAGTAACATAGGTATTTAAAAAATAAATTTTAGGCGCCTTCCCCTAAACTATAATTTCATACAGAGCGAGTAAATTGTTTATAACTTAGACTGTAGTTTCTTATTTCCCGACTCTAGATACCGATTTTCATTAAATTCTGTTAACCCATTTTCTCGTAGCTCGGCGTTGATATGGACTTCGCAACAAAAATACAAATTCATTAATACCTGCGTTATCAAAGCAGGTATGGTAACAACGTCTGACATAAATTACGGCAATTTAATTCTATATAACTTTAGTTATATGGTATTTACCGGTAGGACCACTAATAGTGTACATGTTTGAGAATTACATTTTAGGCCTTGCCCTAAACTACCATTTCACTCAGCGTGAGTAAAATGATTTATAGCCTAGATTGTAGAGGCACACCCCCCGACTTCCATTACCGATTTTCATTAAATTCTCTTCAGCCGTTTTCTCGTGATGCGTGTACAGACAGACAGACAGACAGACAGACAGACAGACAGACAGACAGACAGACAGACAGACAGACAGACAGACAGACAGACAGACAGACAGACAGACAGACAGACAGACAGACAGACAGACAGACAGACAGACAGACAGACAGACAGACAGACAGACATTACGGAAAAGTAAAAACTGCATTTCCTGGTTACTATGCACATGACCGATACAGAAATACCTTTTTTTTTCAAATTCTGAGCAATCTACAGGCAAAACTCTTATTTTATATTAGCAGCGAAGAGAGGGTTTCTCTCTTTCTGAGGATGTAAAAAGGGCAGGTGGAGAGAGGGTTTCTCCTCTGGCTTGGAGGAAAAATTTGCCTCAAAGTCAGATAGTTTTTTCTACCCCCACCAGTGTAGTGAATTGAGATTTTCCGACTCATCGGGTACTCCTATTAAACATATGTGTAAAAGGGCATAGCTTTTGCTCTGGGACTCTACACTTTTTACCCCCACCCCATAAGTT